>NC_087529.1:4237333-4540000 GCF_963921805.1 Phalacrocorax carbo
TAGCTGATGCTTAAAAGTAATGGAAAGTGTGCGATAGCAGCTTCTGAAACTACAGATTCAACATTCCGATTGTTTTATATTCTAATGAGCAGCCATTGTTACAAGCTAGTATTTTATACTGATTATGTCAGCCACATAGTGCAGCTGCCACTGACCCCGCAATCAGCAGTAACAAAAACCCTCTTTGTTATCAGTATGGGAAATATCTTGGCCTTTGTGGGTGTGAATTCAAAACAGAATAGCAATCATGCACAGGAAAAATGAAAAGCGCCACGATTCAGTGACAGGAGGCTAAGCGTCGCGTATAAATGGTTATATTCAAGTGTTTTTTAAAATGGTACTTTACTGTACCTTGTTACATAGTTGAAATATAGATGAAGTAGTTAAAGCATCCAAATGCCGTAGAACTCGTATTCACTAGATGCATCTAAACTTCTCATCATTAATTTTGTGTAGTGAACTCCCCCTTCTTGTAAAATTGCTGTTCTATTATAAAATGTAAATCTCCAATCAAGGTAAGAACATTTGTAATTTGACTTCTCTTTTATTCTTCAAGTGAGTGTACTTTCAAGTAGTTTGACGCTAAGTTTACTAAGTGATAGCCATTTTTCACACTTTAAGAGCCAAGTGGCTGTAGGAGAATGAAAGAGCGAATTAGATTTCTTGCAGATGTTTTCTAAATCAGATACCTCTGGGTTCTGTAAGCCATTCCTCCTTCCCAGGGAATTAGAAGAAAATTGATTTATATAAAATGAATATAGTCTTATAGATTTACATAATTAAAATCCATGGTGTATATCAGACCACGCAGACTGTGGTATGCAGTGGGCAGGGATAGCCTCTGCAATAGTTATGTCTGGCTAGATCACTGGAGGGATTCTAGTTTGGGAACTTTTCTAGTTCTTAAATTGCAACCGTACAGCAGTAATATAAGGTAGGGGGGGTGGAAAGACAGACAATTACCACCATTCTTCCAGATGTAATTTGTATATGGTATTGGTTATTTTTATTGTTTAAGTTCATAGTTATTTGGCCAAATTCTTTGCCTGAAGTAAGTGCAGCCAAGGATAAGTTCAGGGTTTTTTTCTCCTCTCTGAAGGGCTTGAAATAATAATAATAAAAAAAAATTGGCCAAGATTTTAAAGATTTTTATGGTGTTTATAGATAGATGTGTGGCTATACAAAGATTTAGCTGTGTCTTTCTTCAGGGGAGGAATAAGGCTATCAGATAAAACAATACCTCAGCACATTTGAATTCACGTAAATCGTACGTGACTCCAAACATACTTGAGCTCTCTGTCCTACACTTTCGTAGGACGTAGATGGAAAAAATTCTACGTACATGTAGCTTGTGTTCATGAAGTGCTTTGAAATGGTCAGATGAAAGTTAATATAGAAGCGTGCATTGTTATTGTTCGGTGGACTTGTGTTGGTTTTCTACCATTTACGTGCTTCCATGATTTATTTTTAAAGTCATAATAATTTAAAAATAATAAGTGTTTTCATTCTAATTGAATCTTTCGTGTATATGTAAAACTTCTCATTTATATTTTTCTTAATGCAGTGTAGAAAATGGTTGGTTTAGCTTTAGATAAAAGTAAAGACGTATTCTTGGGCAGTTTTGACATCTACGTTTTATATTTTATAAACCTCAGCTGCAGTTCACACTTGTGGAAACTGTAAGTGTCCTTTTATTTTTAACAGCAGCCTAGGGTATGGTTGAAAGATGCATATTTCCATTTTGGCTTTTGTTTGAGCAGCTTCCAAAACATCGTTCTACTTTTTTTCTGGAAAATTTGCCAAGTCTAGCTCAGATTAAATTTCTTTGTTAGATTTGTTCTTTTAAGCATCTGGATCAGAAATTGTATCCCATACTATGTAGTAATGAAACATTTGGAAATCATCTGAGAAATCGTAGTAAGCCATGATAGTACTGTACATTCTTTTTAAAAGTAAGAAATATGTAGCTTAGAGAGTAGTTTGGGGTGGGGGGGGTCTGAGTAAATGTTATTTTGTTTGAACCACCCTACCAAGAGATTACAGTTCGTTCTTCTGGGACGCAAGCAGGCGTTATGATCTCTTAAACTGTTGACATCCCTTTTATCACTCTAAAATACCATTTTGCTTGATGCATATATATATATATATACACACACACCCCATGCCAAATTTTAGCATTCTAGGATATTTCTGGGGAAAAAAACCATATAAATAAAGGTATCATTGTAACTTAAAGCCACTACGCCTCAATCTGGTGAATGATTTGGTTTGGTTTTTCTGATGCATTGCACTAATGCTTTTAAAAAGATGAATTAATATTGTATATGTAAGTTCATCAGTGGAGCTAAAAAACCCATTTTACTAGTTTAAAATAAAACATTAGAATTTATAGTAATAGAGAAAATGTTTTTCTCATGCCATAAACTTGAGAGCCATTGTATAAAGTCAGTCTGCTCATATTATACTTTCAGTATAAATTCTACTGAAGAATAGTGTTTGAAGAGAAACAGATCTGAATTCTAGTGGTAAAGAACCAGCATACCCTCTTAATTAGCTGTAAGACTACTAAATTGAAGAAATGTTTGTCCATTAAATACAGTCCCTCAGAAAGGATAGGGGAAGAGAAGGCACTTGGGGAATTTGGAAAGGGATATGTATGTTTTGCATTACTTTTTAAGCAAATATATTTGTTCACTGAAGAGAATTAGCGCTGTAGCCAAAACATTCATTACATTCCTCCGCTGTGCCCTGTTCACATGATTGACTGTGATTAAGAACCAAGCTTTATTCTGGGTGTTTTGGTAAATGCAGATGTCTGCATGTTAATTACAATGAGTAGTTCTTTAACTTTTATTAATTTGTTTCCCAACTGTTTTGTTGCTTTGAAAGTCATGCAAAGCAACCAGAGAACGACCATGAATGGAAACAGAATGTTTCCTTTCTTATAGCTAGATTTCAACTATCAGCTGATAAAACAGACCCCAAATCCAAACCACTTGTTGCCTTGGATTTTGTTATGAATGTCACCTTCAGGGAATGATTCAGAGCCAATTTTCTCTTCAAGAGAGTGGAATTTTTACTTCCTTTCTCTTTTAAGCTTGTGTTATCTACCGCGGCTTTGCTATGTGGTGTCTCTTGTAAAATTTCTTCCTCCACAGTATGTATTTCAGCCCTTATATTAGAAACATTTAGCCTGTTTAGAGAGACACGAACATGGTGGGTAATCAAAGGAGGCAAGTCGAGAGAGGCATTTGTCAATAATACAAATTTGTCCTTCGTCTCAAAGTTTATTCCGCAGCGTTCAGGGAAATGATGCTTGTTTGACATCGGCTGCTTTAAACTGTTTGCCCACTGCTGTCTCCGATACTCTTACAAAAGAATTGGCACAAATGTTTTTGCACCAGTCTCTCTGCCTGTGAATAATCAGTTTCCTCAATGGGATATACACCAGGCTTGGGGCCTCACGCATTCACCCGTTTCCCTGGTACTGCAGATAGTGTGTGCAGCAAGGAGTCGTTCCTCTGATTTCCAGATACTCGACTGGGTTGGGTTTGGTTTGGTTTTAAAGGCTGCGGGTTCTGGCTCCCTTCTGTGTCACCCAAGATGATTTTTTTTTTTTTCTTCTTTTTTTTCCCCAAGTCTGGGTCTGTTTGGTCAGTTGTGAATGTCCTTGTATTGATGAAGGAGAAAGTAGCAGGAATGGTTG
Organism: Phalacrocorax carbo; assembly: GCF_963921805.1. NCBI lineage: Eukaryota > Metazoa > Chordata > Aves > Suliformes > Phalacrocoracidae > Phalacrocorax > Phalacrocorax carbo. Next base: position 4,241,040 of record NC_087529.1, read on the forward strand.
TACAGTACATAACAAGCAGGAAAAAGCAGATGGCTGCTCTGCTAATGGGGCTTCTCCACTTGATCTCACAGGGAGAGAGACCTTTTCATTGTCAAAATTTCTCAAAGCTCATTGATTTTTCATTCTGGCAGGATTTATTTGCTTTTCAATCACTGCTGTGCTGTTATCATTAGATGCTGAACCTTTCACTGGGCTGCACATTTCACTAGTTTTTTGATACTTGCTCATTTAGGATTCCTGCACAGAACTTCTTTCTTTCCCCTTTGCATTAAGAACACTCATTAGATTCTAAATAAGCCAGGCACAGTCATTCATCTTTTTTTTTTCTCTTTTTGTTTAAAATAATCTAAATGCAGTACGATGTTTTTAACAGTTTTTGCTTAGCACTCCAAAATATTAAAATAGAAATTTACCAGAACAACTTTGCTTTCTAGCTCAGCAGCTATGTTTTTTTAATCACCAGATTTTTTCCCAAAATTCTTTTTAAAATGTATTTCTTTAATTTAAACCGAACTGAACAAAAAGCACAAAAGATATTCTAGATGAAAATTTAGCCAGGCGGTACAGAATTATTCAAGTTCTTCATTCTCTTCTGAAGGAAAGCAGAATGGAATGCCTTGAGATCAAGATTGCAAAACTGAACAAAGTTTTCTGAAGCTTTGTGCTTAAGCAGGAACAGCTGCATTCTTGTATTGCTTCTCTTTTAATTAATCAAATCCACTTCCTCCGCTCTATACTTCCTTATGGTCTGGATCTGGAAAATATGAAAATAGGGATTTAGTAGAGATTCATGTTTACTTACTTCTGCTTTTTGTTTTATAGAACAAACTAATGTGACTAGAGTGTGATTTTTCTCTATTTACCATCTTATTACTAATATTTTTTATAATAAACTGAATCCTGATCCTTCAAAACTTTATTTTCTTCAGTTTTGCACATGCCAGCTGTCTCTTGGGCAGCAGCAGAGCTCTTTTAGAGCAGGAGTTGGAGAGCCGTTCCTCTACTTTATAGTGCGCGTTTTACTATATTACCGCAGTCCTGTTCCTATCACAGGAGGGTTCTCAGCCCGTTGTTTGGTTTGATTATAGATTGCTAGTCATTAAAGATGCCGTTGATTTTCTTCTTGGCAAAAGCTGGGAATGTCAGCTTATATAGCTTGTCATCACCAGACTGGCGGCTGAATCTTCCTTCGTTACTGTGTTTTTTGATTGCATGAATCTGCACTCCGTTGGGTTTACAGTGCCATAACTTAATCTATGTTAGAACCCTGTAAGAGTTGCTTTGTAAGGGAGGGGGAAGCAGCGTTCTTAGCTGCTTCTGCGAAAGAACATGATATCAGTCATTTTGATGCTTCGTGGCATAGTTAAAATGTTAGCGCTTAAAAGACACTTTCTTCCTATTTGCCTTCCCTGTTAAACCATAGGTACCTCACTAGGCCACTGAAAAGTTAACTTATTAAAAACATAGCCCAGGGCTACCTCTATTCTGTGGTTTTTATACCTGTTAATGTTTTGGTTTTTTTTAATTAAGTTTATGAATAGATGGAATGACATATGTAGATAACACTAAAAGGTTTTCGTGGTTGAAGTGCTTAGCATTAACTTTAAATCAGCCTTTGTCCATTGGTGCGCGTTACAGCTTGGACTCCTGCTCTGCACAGCATAGTCCTGCTCATGCCGATCAGTATGGTTTGGAGTAGATAGGTTATAGACATGACAGTTTATTTGGGAGTGGAAAAAGTGCTGGAGAAATAATTTGGATGTGAGTAAGGATGGGGGATGGTTGGGAAAACATAAAATAGCCATAAGAAAAATGTTTAAAATAAATTTGCATTTTGGATGGAGGGAAATTTAGCCTGAAAGACATGAAATGTAGAGATACCACCGATGGTGATTATAGCAAAGGCTTAAACGCAGGCAGCACCCACTGTGCTCTTCAAAGAGGTGCTTGTTTCTTTTTAAATATCCGGGATACTGTTTTGAGTTCATTTCTATTCGTAATGTTATGCAGACAAAGCGCACAGACTTTCTGAAGTGTTCTTTGTGGGGATAAGTAAGGTGGGGGGGGGTCCCAGTTTAATTCCTAGAAGTGCATGAGCATGTATGAACATCAGCTTTCTTTGATTAAATTAAATTTCTAGTACTCGGGATTGTACGATAAATATAAGCAATCCAAATATACTTTAACAACCTGAAAAACAGAGATGGATAATTTATTCCTGTAGAATTTATACTATTTCTAGATTTCAGAGGCTGGAGTTGTGACTTTGGACCATGTCACTAATGCGATGATATATGTGTAACTTATGAATTTTGGCTATGAAATTTCCATATTACTCAATGCTTTATTGAATGTGAAGTCAGCCATATTATATCAACTCTACACAATAAACCTTCAGAACCTGGGACAATGGAAGAAACTTTGATTCCCAATTTAAAATAGTAACCAAGCAAAAAGCTTTCAATGCGTGGGACAAAACAGTTCTTTGAACTGGAACTCCCAGAAAGAAGTAGTAAATCCTTTGACCGATGTGAAGGTTTGGGTTGTAAGCAATCGTGCCGTAGCCAGTGTTTCAAGAGCCAAGGCTCTGGAGCCAGACAGGAACCAAAATAGCAGCCAAGGGTCTGGAAGTCTACGCCAGAAATTGATATATAAATCAAAGGTCAGGAGTGCTGCTTGGAGCCATAGCTGCTGGCTTATATTGTTGACCGAGGGCTGCCTTAAATAGAATTACTACTCCTAATCCAGTCGTACAGGGTGACTGTACTTAGTTGCCATTACCCACCTAGAAGGGCTGGCGTGTCCGGCTACTGCTAATAGAGGTTACTGGAGAACTTAGATTTGAACCTATTAACTCTGGCAATGGTATTCTGATAATTGAGAAAATGAATTATTTCACAGGGAGAGGCAGAAAAGAGAAACTTCATATGAAGTTGAACTTGAAGCCTAGAAAATTCTCAAAAATTATGAGATATTGGTCAATGTTTATTGGGGGATTTTATTTTTTAAATTCAGGTAGAACCCTTGTGTCCACTTTTTCCGTTATACACGTGAAGAGGTGACATACAGTCTGAAATGCCACAGAACTGGGGCTGTAAGGAAGGATGTAATTCCATCACTAGAAACTGTGAAGGTTATCACCAGGCCAGGGGCAGGGGATTGTGAACTCCAATTTTAAAACCCTGTACTTGGGAAATATGCCAGAGTGTCACCACTGTGTTCTTCTCAGGTCAAAGGAAGCATAAGATTATATAGATCTAATATGGAAGAACAGCCTGTCCTGGAGGGGAGCCTTTTAAGGAAAGCTTGACTTACAGCAACACTGGAGATGTGTCCAACTCATGGCTAGGGCTGGGCTTTGCAGGATTTGGCCACCACATACTAAAATAAACTTCATTTTGTCACGTGGTTTGAAGTGGTATCTGACTGGAAGTTAAGTGCTTTAGCCAAAATGAACGTGCCTGCAGTTTTCTTCTGAAGGAGCCAGGAAAGGCATGTAGCAATATGTCACTTACTACAATTAATTGTAACTGAAATGCACATCCAGTGAAGCATGTGGAATGCTGAGCATGAAAGACCAAACTTAGCCATATGTTCAACATGATAACATTTTAGACATTAGTTTGCATCTGATTTTTGTGTCAAGTTGCTTTCTGTTTATTTCTTTGCTCTCCTTGCTTTGAGAAAAGTGGAGGACAAAACAAAACAAGTGAAATAAGATGAGGGTACATTCCAGATAGTCGGGCTATGTAGTAAGTAAGCGTGGTGATATAAAGTCTGTACAAGAACATGCCGGCTTCCCGTTATTTTTGCTTTGAATAACAGTGAATCTACAGAGCTACATAAATTTAAATTAAAGGTGTTGATGAAAGATTCTAGTCTCATTTTATAATAGGGAGAGTTATCATAAACTCAGTACAATTTGTTGAAATGCTCTTTAAGAGCTACTTCATAAAGTACAAGAGTGTGTGTGTGTCAGCTAGAATCAGTATCACAGTGACAAAATTGTGTGGATACCTGTGTAGGTTTTTGGACTTATAGTATAAAAATTTGCAAAAGGTAACTGAGGTAGAAAAGGTTCTGATGATAAGTAATACGTTTGCAAACAAATGTATAAATTGCTGGTTATCTTGTCCCAAGTTAGATTAAAGCCCTGTTCTAGAATCTAGTCATAAGAATTTATGGGAATCTCTGTTTCCATACTAATATTTTTTAGGTATAAGAGAGGAAATATGCCTGATGATATTAATTTGCTGTGAACTAATATAGTACAACATCAGTAACTGGCAGTTAATCTATCAAACTCAAGCCATGACATCTTACTTGTTGTTTTAATACGTTATAAGCATGAAATGTGTTTTTCAGGTATGTTTTACATTTGCACCAGGTAATGGAAAGTACAATATATTATGTGCTTGTGCCCCAGAGGAAACTTTTAAACAAAAATAATTGAATGCAATAAATCTTGCCCTGCCTTTCTTCTGGTATGACTTCTGCATTGTATCTTTGAGTTCATACTTATAGTAAGCCTTGTTGGTAGTGACAGGATAACAGTGCTGATGCGAAGGACCACTGCCCTTGCCCACCATCTGGTTGCTTTACGCTCCAAGATCGGTTTAATTTTCTCTCTCTTTTTATTCTTTTTTTCTTCAGTAAATGCCTTCTTTTTTTTCTGAGATTTAGTGTCTTACTACAGATTGCCGTTACTATTGGTAGTAAGACTACAGCTTTTCAAATAATTAGGAACATCCACAAGCTAATAAATCTGTCCTGAAATTTTCATTTGGTTGTGTACATTGTATAAGTTTGTGTTTAACTGTGTCTGTGCATGAATGATTTATCAGGTGTTTATTTCCAAAAGTTTTCATCGTACACAGTGGCGAGATTATTTGATGCACAGTAGGTTTAATAACCTAAATGCTTAGATTATTATTCCTGTTTGGTGTACAGTTTATTTACTCCCTTATCAGACCCTAATCTTAAAGACCTCCTTGTCCTGTGAATATGCAACTTGTTCTGGTTGATGCCTAGCAAGTATAACAATCTCATACGTCACCTTTTGTGGCATCTGGTAAACCACTTGGTTAGTTGCTTCAGAGGTATAGAGGCACATAATATACCATGTAGGGAATATAAGCTTAAATATAATAAATATTGCCCTCTTTTTTTTTAATTCAGTATACCATTTGATCACTCAGTGGCGGCTGTTGTGGGTTGTTTTTTTTAAAGCAGCTTAGCTGTGTTTAAAAGTGATGTATTAAAAGTTTCTAAGAATATATAAATAGAAGACTCTTAGAAAGAAGCAATGGTATGGATTATAAGTAATCCAGTAAAAATAAGTGTAGTCCAAGCTTGCAGTCCTGGTTCATCCAGCTACTTTCCCCACCCCGGTGTTTGTTTAGCAGGAAGTCTTCTTGAGACATGGTGAGAGAGGAATTTCACTCAAAGCTGGTTGGACAAGTCCCGCATCAGGTAGTTTCAATGCCAGAAGCAGTCATGCTTTGTTATAAACTATTTCCTATAAATGCTTTAAATCATAGCTTGAGGCAATTATTGATCCCAACACAATGAACGCTGTATTGGGCTCTAATGTAGAGACACTCAGAGTTGTAGGTGGGTTTGTAACTTCCTCTATGCTTTTATCTTTTATAGAACTATAGATATTACACAAATGCAATTATTCTGATTCTGATAGTAGTAGAGAATGGAAAAGCTTAGAATTGTTTCTGAAAGTATCACTGCTGAATGAAACCTGTTTTGGAATCTTCTCCTTTGTAGAGGTCTATTTAAAAAAAAAAAAATCTTAGCTTAAGTCCTACTTAGCTTAGAATGCAAAATATTACCAGCAGACTAAAACATAGTAGCTGAAACAAATTGCAAACAGATGGGATTTTCTTATTCTGATTGGCCATATGTTGCCATAGTAAAAAAATTGAAAAATCCAGTCAAAACATAACTCATCTAAAGGAAATGACCTTGATAGTTCTTGACTACTATATGGAATTTCTTAGAGCTAACACATAGAATATATCAAATACTCTGTAAGAATGGCAGGTATTTGTAAAACAGTATTAGTATAGTGTTTGTATAGGTAGTTCAGAGGAAAAACAGCTTCGGGGAAAAAAAACCCAAAACCCAAAACCAAAACCACAAAGCCACCACAAAACCTCTGCCATCTACACAGGTGTAAACAGAAAGTACAGAACTGGCACGAGTTTAGGATGAATCATGCAAAGCCGTTCTCCTGGGCATTGCTGCACGGAAATGAATAATAACTGTAAGTGTCTGAACAATGTAAATCACACTTGCACTTGGAAAACCTCTTAAAATACAAACGTGCTTTATTTCTAATAGACTGGGAAGTTTATGACTTTAAAATGTTCCGTTTTATGTGACTTACTTTAAGAATAGCTCATATTCACTTACTTTTTAGACCTTAAATTCCCATGTATGCATCTCTCCGATTATTTATAGTAGTTAAAGAGCTAAAAGTACTGTTGCTATATAGAAATACATATTAAACATTTGTAGTGGTATGCAGACTGACGCTGCTGCCCCATACTGTAAGTGCTTGTATTGGTGGTGGTGGTTGTTGAATCTTTTATATCTATAGGACTTATAGATCTGTTAACAGAGATAGGACTTGACTGATTTGTCTGTCTAGATAGCAAACACTCAGAAGCCTCTTTTGTGGTGTCTAGACAAACCTAGCGTGATGGGGCTTCATCCTCAATTTCTGCCTTTTTGGAACTTGTGGCTTCAAATAAGAATAAAGCAGCATTCATAGTAATTATTTGTATCTTTTCCACTAAATTCTATTTACGAATCTGTAGTATGCATACAGGTACAACTCATACAGGTACATAATGTTCACATATTTAATATCCTGCATTACCTCTCCGTCATCTTTCAAGCTGGTATTTGGTACTACAGATTGTTTTTAATTGTTACACATTTTAAACTTGTCGTAGGACAAAATCCATACCTTGGCAAATCCATTTAGCCTAGATTTTAAACACTCTTCACAACATTTGAAAACTGATTGTACCTTGGGGACTACCTCAATGGGCTTTGTATGGATTAATAACAGAACATGCAAAGTAAGTTGACAGTAAAACTTTCATTTGTGTTTGGCTGAGCTCATGTAAATATGATACTGATGAAGTGTGACTAAATCCCTAGTTAAAAACTTAAACTCCTTTTGTATAAAAGTTTAAAATTATTATGTAGTGTCATTATGCATGCAGAAAGTAATTGAGTATTTTTCCCAGTGGAGGTTTACATATACCATGCGGGTTTTTGTGTTTCATTTTGTGTATCACTTTGTTCTTAACTTGCCCTATTTTGCCTCCGTAATATAACTGTTATTTGCCTGAAAATACTTGTAAATGTATTCATTTTGATGGTGGCGTTTTCAAGAAACTTTCTTTTTTTAGCAACTTTGAAAATCCCAGTCTAAAGCTGGTTCTACAGGTTTAATTGAACATAATGTTTCATTTTTTCCATATCAAGGCCTTCTGCTTTAAAGCAGACTTTGTAAATAATGTACTTCCATTGCTCTCTTAAAGAAGAAAAAACAAATTAAGAAAAGTGACTCTCCCAAATTATCTAGTTTGAGCAAAATTTTGAAAATTAGTTGTATTGGAATAAATTGTTTATGCCAAGATATAGTCTATAGTAATTTAAAACAAACTTCAGCTAGTAGAACAAGTGAGTCCAGTAAATGCTGGCTTTTTCTTAAACTAGATTTTTAAAACTTATGTCTTTAGTTTCCTGGACTGTGCTGGTCTCTGCATGAATGGTAAATCTCTGAGGAGCATATTAAGACCACTTTTAAAAGGAGAATAGGACAAAATTCTAGTGGTTTACTTGTCTTTAAAAAGAAATAAAAAGCCCTGAGAAGTGCATAAAACTTCTTTAGACATGTTTAGAATTTGCGTGGCATGCACCGTCTCTTGCTTAGCTATTACGGTGTTTACAAACTTAATACTCTGGTGAATGAGCAAGTGATTGGAGCAGTTTGAAATAAGTGTGTTATTTGCATGATGCACAGAAGATAAAATTTGAAAACGAATCCATCGATCCTAGAGATCATTGAAGGATGTGACTAGACAGACATTCTAGTTTGTCCCCTTATACAGAGACAAGATCAAATATAATTAGACCGTCTTTGTCAAATGTTTGTCATCTTAAAAATCTTCACTGAGATTCTGTAGGCTGCTTGAGCACCCTGCTCAAGTGTCGCAGTACCTCTGGTGTTAGAAAGGTTTCCTAGATGCAACGTTAACCTTTGCTGCAAATTAAGCTAGCTGCTTCTTGTGAGTCCAGCAGCAGAGGAAAATAACAGTTTTTTCAATGAGAAGGAATCAAACACATTGAAAGATTTGCGAGGAGTCAACTTTGGTAACAATGTGAAGTTAAATTTAGCACAAATGTTCAGAAGAAGAGTATCTAATAGCTGTTGAAAGGCAAGCAAAGGCAGCCCTTTACTGGCAGGTGAGGTGGTTCTCCCCTCTACTCCACTCTCGTGAGACCCCACCTGGAGTGCTGCATTCAGCTCTGGGGCCCCCAGCGTAAGGAGGACATGGACCCGTTGGAGCGAGTCCAGAGGAGGGCCGTGAAGATGATCCGAGGGCTGGAGCAGCTCTCCTATGAGGACGGGCTGAGAGAGTTGGGGTTGTTCTGCCTGGAGAAGGGAAGGCTCCAGGGAGACCTTATTGCAGCCTTCCAGTACCCGAAGGGGGCCTGCAAGAAAGCTGGAGAGGGACTTTTTACAAAGGTGTGTAGTGACAGGACAAGGGGTGATGGCTTTAAATTGAGAGAGGGTAGATTTAGGTTAGATATAAGGAAGAAATTCTTCACTCTGAGGGGGGTGAGGCACTGGAACTGGTTGCCCAGAGAAGCTGTGGATGCCCCATCCCTGGAGGTGTCCAAGGCCAGGCTGGATGGGGCTTTGAGCAACCTGGTCTAGTGGAAGGTGTCCCTGCTCATGGCAGGGGGTTGGAACTAGATCATCTTTAAGGTCGCTTCCAACCCAAGCCATTCTATGATTCTATTGTTATTAACTTCTCTTCTCTGGAATTGTCATAATGAGAGATAATATATTCCGAATAAGAATTGCATACAATACCAAACCCTTAACGACTGTGCCCTCCTGCATGAGCTGCATGTCCGGATCCTGCCCACGTGTGTGGCTGACTGTAGCCTGGCTGAGTGAAGCAGCAATGAAACGCCTTAGCTGGCTAGAGGTGTGTTCTGTTTGCAGCAAGTGGTAGACCTGTATGTAGGCTTGTGAGAGGAAAAAACCCAGACCTCAAAAGGTGATTGTTGCCTGAAATTATTCAGTAAAAGCCTGATGGAGATCCTGTTGGAATCCACTGAAAGACTGATGTAAAGGACTTTAGATGGGACCCTTATACAAACTGAAATGGAACTTGTCTCTCTGTGAAGGAACATATTTATTATGAATGCTCTTAATTTCTTAGGCTGGTATTGCATTTCTAAATAATGACTCAGTGTTACATGTTTAGTTATCTAGTCTTAGTATTTGAACTTTAACGAGAACAGATGAAAATGAAAGACTACTATGGATCCAAAAGGGATTTTCACTGGTGTCTTTCTTGCAAAGTGATCATTGCAAACTTGATTACATTTTGATTACTTTATGTGTGAATAATAAGAAAAAAGGGTTTCTAATGAGAAAAAAAGGTGAGCTCAAAAATGAATGAGGAGGATGTCTATGAAAGACTGTGATACTTTTCATGCATTGTTGAATTAAATTGTGAGACTCCTTGAAATGGGTTGTAACATGTGCCTTGTGCATAAATGGATTCCGAAAACAGTTAGAAACACTCATGGAAGAAAGCTCTGCCACAAAAATTGATTGAATTGTTTCAAGACTTGAAAACAAGATGTTAATAAATAAAAAACACTTTACTGGCTCTGGAAATCCATCAACTGGAATCTGGGCTATGGGTCATTATAATTCTCCTGATTTTTTTTCTCTTCGCGGTCTCTTCTGGCCACGCTCAGAAGAAAGGTCTTGTGGATTCAGATGGATGCTTGACCTGGCCCAGAACAGCTGTTATCACAGATTTATTCAGGTCAGTAGAAACCTTGGGAGATCAGTAGTCCAACCCCCTGCTCCAAGCAGGACTTAATTCAGACCAGGTTGCTTGGGACTTTGTTCGATCTCAGAAACTTTCAAGGAAGGGTGGAGATTTGCCTGCCTCTCTTGGCCCCGGTTGCACTGCTCAGCTCTCCCCTCAGTGGTGGTTTTCTCTGTTTGCTTGTTTTGTTTGCTTCTATCCAGTCAGAACTTCCCTTGTTTTAATTTATGACCAATAGTCTCTTGTCTTCCCGCACTGCCCATCAGTGAGGAGTTTGGCGCCGTCTGCTTGTTAACCCTCTTGTTGTACTGGCAAGCTGCTGCTCTGTCCCTCCTTTAAGCTTTCTTTTTCTTGCTCCAGTTTGCCTTATACTGGGGGGTCCAGAACTGTACACTCGATTTTGTAGTTGCCTGTTACCTCAGTTCTGCCCTTCGGAATCGAGTGCTGTTGGACACTGTTAGAGATGGGGCATGGGATTAAACTGCTGATCGGATTTACCTGTATGGGATTTTGCGTGTACCTGAATCTTCATAATCTTGTCATCCTAAAGCGCTTTACATAGCCTGATGTGCATATATATGCTCATACAGATCTGCCCACGCTTTCTAAAATGTATTCAGTTACAAGGGCTTTCAGAATTTGGCCACTTTCAATGAAAAATTTCCGGCTGGTTTCTAATCTCTCCAATCCAATTGAGATGTAAAGATTCTATATAGAGGGAAGAAAATCAAACCATCAGAGTTAGGCAATAAAGAAACAAATATACTATGGACTATAAAATGGTGTTAGTATTCCAATGCAGCCTGTAATCTTTTTTTTACATTTACGCTACCAAATATTCCAATTAAATTAGCTACCTTTTATGCGTGGTAGTTTACTTATGGTAGGTAGAGTGGATATTAATTTGTCTCTTGTGTTTGGGAAAAGAATGTAGTTAATAGATTAACTTTATAGTAAGGTGCCTCTATAAAATCTTAATCTCTGGAATGAATATTATTATTATAGGGACACAGTGCTTAGATGCTCATTGAAATGTAATAAATGTATGTTTGGTAATTCTGCAGTTGATTGTTTAAATAAATAAAATCAATAGAAGTTTAGTTGATGGCTTTAGTAAGGTATAAGGCTTTTTATACAATGAGTAAGTGACAAAACCAAAGCTGGCTGCTTTTATGGAAGTTACTTTTTTATACATTTTTTTGCTGTGTCCTGAATTCAATGTAATTTTTATTATTCTGGTCTTTTTGCAGTTTCAGTCAAACATTAAATACATCTGACCTTTAAAGACAGGGTTTTTTTCCCCCAACTTTGATTTCAGTCATGCTGTGCATTGTGAAACACTCCTGTTCCTGAGCCTGTATTTTGCAGCCTGATGAAGTTCTGGTAGTTTGGGATTGCTACTTTAGATTGATTCCTGTAAATTGTACTGCGAAAGGCAGAGAATAAAATTGATAGTTGTCAATTAAAAATATTTTAAATTGTATTTGTTAAATATGTGCAGATCTCATTGTGCTTTCTCATAAAATGGATGCAACAGGAACAATCAGGGAAATACCTGCCTCATTTTATAGTATTTTGCAGGATTAGTCCCTTTTTTTCTGCAGGAGTATGGTATTTAGTTATCTGGTGTCAGAGTTAATTCTCATGCATAGTTCTTCTCTTTTAAAAACCTCTAAATACCTTCCTCTCAGATGCCACTCAGCTTTTGGGTGCGGCATACTGCATACATTTACTAGGAAGGGATTAGAGAAACCACTTTTTAAAAAATTGGTGTAATAGGTTGCAGTAATAATCCAAGGGGCTTGTCACCTGCTGATACCTGAGGAACAAGTGTAGGGTTTGTTTGCCAGGTGAAATCACACAGAATATGCCAAGAGAAAACTCACTGGGTTATCAAAATGATAAAGGATAGAAGTGCCACAGTGCTACTTTACTATTGATAAAGTTACTTTCCTCCTGATCCCTGCGGGTACGAGCATGGTGGGGATGGGCTTTTCTTTTCCCCAATAGTTTCCAGGTATTGGCTAAGGAAACGATGATTGAAAATGTGGGGTTCCCTCATATAGCCCACTTTAAACTCATAAATAACAGAAATCAAGTTGTTTGGGGCTGGTAACAGGCAAATACTATGTTTTAAGACCTTGCAGGGATGCAGGCACCTCAAATTTCTTAATAGTCTTTCTGTTATGAAGAGCAGGCTTTTAGCTTTAATTAGTTCAATGGATTGTGAACATTCACAGTGTACCAACACAACGAAAATGATAATAGTATGGTACGAGGTTAAGGGGCCAGGGGGACAACCTAGCGCTGCATTTCCAGCCTCCCTTGTGTCTTCTGCACGCATACTTCAATACAATCATTAGACATATTTCATCATCTATATTCCCTTATTGTACTTAACCTGGGGTCACTGTAACATTTCTTCGTTTCAATGCTTCCAGATTTATAAAAGGGTTGCTGATAAATTCTTTTAATCCAGTGTGACTTACTGATTCATGTATTTTGAAAGATCTTTAATATCCACTTTGTATTTTTGATTCCTTAAGTGTTGTAAAAAGGCAGAGATTGTTGGTAACGGGATCTCTGGGCCTTAGAACTGTGTGTCATTCATTTAAAGAGGATTAGGAGGGGCATGAGCTCACAGACCAGGAGACAGTACGGAACAAAAACCACTGATATAATTATGGATAGTACACACAATAGGTGGTTTAAGCATGTCTGTTGTAACAACAGGAATTGGGTAATCACATATACCACCCTGGGAGAGGGCAGTTATCTTGTAAAAGAACCCCTTGGTTCGAATGCAGAGGAAAGGCAGTGATCAAATGCCTCCTGAATTACAGCTGTTTACTTTCATCAGTTTATGTGATTAGGGTCATAATAGAAGAATGGTGTGCTAAAGTGGAAAAGCATTTTGTGCAGGCAGGAAAAACTTGCTGCTACTGGATAGCCAGTTAATTCTTATTGACATTAAAATTGTGCATCTCTCCTTCATAAACTGAGTCACCTCTGAATTGCACTAAAGCCAGTAAAAGGATGAAGGCACTATGTATGTATATATATAATATATATATCAAATATATGTATATATTAAGATATATATAAAAGATCATGGAGCAGATCCTCCTCAAAACCATCCTAAGGCACGTGGAAAACAAGGAGGCGATTGGTGACAGCCAACATGGCTTCACTAGGGGCAAATCACACCTGACGAATCTGGTGGCCTTCTACAACAGGGTTACAGCGTTGGTGGATAAGGGAAGAGCAACTGACATCATCTCCCAGGACTTGTGCAAAGCATTTGACACTGTCCCGCACAACATCCTCGTCTCTAAATTGGAGAGACATGGATTTGACAGACTACTCTGCAGATAAGGAATTGGCTGGGTGGTCACACTCAAAGAGTTGTGGTCAAGGGCTCCATGTCCAAGCGGAGACCGGTGACGAGTGGCGTTCTCAGGGGTCGGTACTGGGACTGGTGCTGTTTAACATCTTTGTCGGTGACGTGGACAGTGGGGGTGAGTGAGCGCACCCTCAGCAGGTTTGCCGACAGCACCACGCTGTGTGGTGCGGTCGACAGGCTGGAGGGAAGGGATGCCATCCAGAGGGAGCCTGACAGGGTAGGACAAGGGGTGATGGCTTTAAATGGAAAGAGCGGGTAGATTTAGGTTAGATATAAGGAAGAAATTCTTCGCTCTGAAGGGGGTGAGGTACTGGAACTGGTTGCCCAGAGAAGCTGTGGATGCCCCATCCCTGGAGGTGTTCAAGGCCAGGCTGGATGGGGCTTTGAGCAACCTGGTCTGATGGAAGGTGTCCCTGCCCATGGCAGGGGGTTGGAACTAGATCATCTTTAAGGTCCCTTCCAACCCAAGTCGTTCTATGGTTCTGTGATATACAAAAGCAAAATTTGTCTAGGCACATAGCATTCAATCTTAAAAATTATGAGTTAATTACTTCATTAAGTGAGCATCAAGGAAATGCAAGTAGCTGATACGAGCAAGACAACATGGACTTGGCAGTTAGTGCAGAGAGAACTTGAGCTTTTTCCGAGTTCGTTTGTTTTGGGGTTATTTTTTAACCCAGTTTCAGAAAAAAGTTCAGATTGTTACTGTTCTGCTGGATTACTTGTTTGGTCAAATGTTTAGTACGTCCCCAGAGAGAAATGGGAAATCTGACAGCTATCCATCTTCTCATGAATAGTCCAGATAGTGCTGCGTATAATGTGAATGTACTTTACATTTTTTAACTGTGATTGAATGTCACATACAGCTAATACTCAGCTTATCTGGAAAAGCTGGCATTAACAGCCATAGCAGGTCACTCATCAGAAGAGGTTCTGCGTGAAGAAATAGGAAAAAAAATGCCAAAAACTAGAAGGGGGTGTACAGTCATTCTGCAGCCTTGGTGTTTTCTTTTTTGTTGGAATATCAGTGTAAAAGAATGCTCAGATACGATGTGTCAGCGTGCGGGCAGGATTAAGAACACAAAACTCACTTAAGGAGAGAAAAGCTTTATTGCTCTTGCAGTACACGTGGGTAAATTTGCGGCCACCTCAGTCATGAATAAGAAGGGTCAAGATACTTTTTATCACTCTCTGGGTGCACAGAATTGCATTACAGGATGGTATTATGCCCAACGGTGATTACTACCAGACATGCATTTTTTTGCTATCAAGAATTTGCAATAAAACCAGCATGAATTCATGTGAGATTTTGTGGCATCCATCCAGAATGGTTTCCCAGTGAACAGGTATTTAAAGCAATAAGGATATCTGCCTGATAAGTTATTTTTCTCTCTGGAATCTAACGTTCAGATCCTTCTGTCAGCCTGATGGTTCTCCAACTGCATTCCAAATTTAGTTGATGATCTTGCAATACTTTAGACAGAAAGTGGAAGTGAACACATGAGGTGCCAAAAGAAACTCTGAAAGAAGTCTAGATGTGGCTCAGTAATAATTCATGGCTGATGACATTACCAGAGGTGATGAGTTTCACACACATACACATTTAGAGGAGAAGTATTATTTCATAAAATGGAAAGCTGCAAAATCAATAGGAACAGTTCTGGGACAGAGTGCCAGGAGTGGACATGGCATCCTCATTGAATTTAATAAGCAGAAGTTGCCTGATGGTTTTGTTGTTAGAGCACTGTGTTCTCAAACCCATCTCAGCATTAATGTGCATTAACTCAGCTACCGAGACCTCTGCATGAATCCATTGTAGTTCGTATGTTTGGGAATAAAGAACACGAATCTCATTTCATTTCCGTCAAAGCTTTGCTAAGATACTGATATCAGATGACTTCTGATCATTGTAAACACATGCCATATGGGTTCATATTGATTGACATGCAAATCTTTGACAGCACAAATCCAGGCCATGTCAATCACTGGCTGTCAGCATGACAGTCACTCTTCTTTTTGCTATGATTAAATTATAATGCCATTAGGGGCTCACTACATTTTATAAGATAGTAACATTGACAAGAGAGCTACGGAGCTGCAGTGGAGCTCATAGCTCTGGCAGGGGAAGGAAAGCAGGCAGTCGGCACTGGCGAGCGGGAGAGTCGCTGTTCGCGCCTGTCAGACGGCATACCCAGGCTAGGGAATATTAAGCAGTCCCTGCTCTTTTTCAGGGGCCTCTGTGGGATGCTTATCTTTCATTCAGTAATACCACCTGTCACATTATTGGATGTCTGGGCACATTTTCTATGCTAATTTCCAAACACATGCTACTGAAAAAATATTTTTTTCAAAAGAGTATATGCTTAGTTTCCAGTTTCTTATCTACTCTGATTTAATACTGATATCTGTTTATTTTCTTTGACTTTTATACCTTCTTGAAGCAATGTGTGATAAGTTATGCAAGATATGACCTATGTAATTTTTCGGCTGTTCATACCTTGGGTCTGCATTGTTTTAGGGCATATCATTATAGCTTTCTTTTTTTAAATAGATGTCCATGTGCAAAACAAACACACACATATATATGTATATATACATACATGCATAAGGATATGGGTGTGTGTGTATATATATGACTCTCATTATATAAGAATTTAGGCCACCCAGAACCTCCATTCAAAGCTGTAGATCTGTAACGGGAAGTTTCTAGTTTAATCTGCAGCTTTCAGAGCCTTTCTTGGCAATCACTGTTTGTTTTAAAGATTACAGATAAATTAGGAACATTTTACACAATGCTGAAAGGTGGGTGAGAGGTTGTTCATTTAATTTCTATGAATATGTGTCTTAAGACCTACGTGTCATTTCAGATACACGGCTGGGTTGACTTCTGGATGTTAATAAATGTTTAGAAAGAACACACCCAGAGAAAAGTATCAGGATGTGGTAGGAGGCTGTAACAGATTTTACAAGGACTACTGCTGCCTCATTCCCGGCAGGATGACCTGTAGTCTCAAGAAACTATTTATATAGATTGTCGTGACAAGGAAAGCTTAAGAAGTTGTGACAAGTATGTTTGTGATGGCTGTAGAAATATTTTGAGTGTTTTATTAATGAAAAGTTAAATAGATTAAAAGCTTGTAGCAATGATAAGAATACCAAGTAGTTAACACATCTCTCTCTGAACATTTACAGGCTTTAAACACAGCATGTTTACTTGGGGCTTATTTCTTTGCCATTTTTTTGTTAATAGCTTGCTCTGAAGAAACAGAATTCTGTTTTTGTGTTACCTTGTTTCTCATTGCGCATACAGAAAGCAATAAATTCTTATATTTTTCTTCTATTTACTCCTGGCTTCTGTTTGAGAAGACCAAAAGGAGGTATAGAATATTGTATACAGCCAATACCCGCTAGAGCCCTTCGTGAAAACTTCTAATGGTTTTCAGCTATGGTTTAGCTTCGATACAGCAGGATGTGTATCAGTTATACTTCTTTGTATTTGGCATCTTGGAACATTTCAGTTTTGCAGCTTCTCTGCGATGCCTAAGGCATTATTAGGACCCTCTGTACAGATAATAAATTGAGATTAGTGATGGATGGATGCGGTTCTTCTGTTGGCACACAGCAGTCCAGCTGCGGAGACAAGTGTGTATCTCAGGTGCTCGGAGTCTGCTGTCGGTTCACCAGAATATGAATCAGTTTTGTTCAGCATAAAAATGAAAGTGTATTCATACTGCACAGTTCCCTTAGCAAAGTGATAATACAGCTTCAGAATTAGTCAAATTGCTTGTAACAGTATGTACTGATAAGGACACTGGAGATTTAAAAATACCCACAGTTATTAATACCACTTCTAAAATATTAAATAAAGACCAGTTTGAAATATTCTTTCTGGAAGTGTTGAATGTTTCATGCTTAACTGACTTATATTTCATACTCCTCAAAGCTTTCATATATTTATTCTCCTCCTAATCTGTTATGAATTGCTCAAGTAGGTGGATCAGCCTTTCAAATTTCTCACCGGTTTTCTCTTTAGTAATGTGAGAAAATAAAACTGTTGTGTTAAAAAGATTTAAATTAAAAAAAAAAAAGACTTGTGGATTATAACCTGGGAGAGATCATTTTAATGGCTGAAAATAGTATACAACTTCAGACATAAGCACTGGCCTTGGCTTGTCGCTGAAGAAACAAGGACTCTTCGTTTAGCTGCAGGTGGCAGCAGAACACCAGTGTTATTTTCACCCAGCCCCAAGGTCTAAATGGACTGCTATGAGGATATCAATATACTGTTGATAATGCTGTTGAAATAATATATTTTCTTATGTGCAGCTTGAATTATTTTTTGCAAATAGGACTAATTTGTCTTTTAAGCATTACAGAGCATTCAGGTCTGACAAAGTTCGAAGATTTTTATCCTGGTGCCTGCAGATATACATTTATTAGCTTGATTGTAGGTCAAACTGATATGCTGTGTGTAAAGCCAGAACAGTGACTGTTAAGCATTACCAAGATTAGCGCTGTAACTTTAAATATAAGCAGGTAATTTACCAGATATATTTGTACAGAATCCTATGATATTTTGTAAAATGGACAAAATTTGTGTAAGCGGCACCATAATACAAAATATAACTTGCTTGTAAGTGAGTATTTTAAGTTATCCATTAGCTTTTGTGTTATGAAAGTGAAATAGGGACAAGTTGTAAAAAGTTGTGGTTAGAAAGTATAGGGTGTGTGTGTGAATTTTCCTTTGGGAAATACAAATAGAGGCTATTTGCAGAGCACATTGCCTAGTTAAATTGTTTACAAAATGATTTGTTCTAACTGAAAAGTGTTACTCTGGCTTATTTTCTAGCTGTGTGTGCCTATTCCTCATAGCAAGCATAAGAATCAGGCATACTGGAATGCTTGTGCTGTCTAGTGCTTCTTGCCTTATATTCTCTGCTGAGTAGATTTGCATTTCAGGGTCTTAAAATCAATGTTGTGTGACCCGGGCATGTGAATTATTGTTAAGAAAGATAAAACCGCCCAGGTGCGGTGAACAGGCCACTGTTTGGGGACCAGAAACAAGGAGGACCCCAAAATGGAATTTGCGAAGGATCGAAGGCTGTTTGGTCTGGCATGTCCTGAGAAGGCTAAAGACTGGGACTAAAGTCTGCAACTTCTGTAGAGATGAGGAAGCAGCCATGCTGTTGGGCTGCTATTAGGCAGAGATCTTTCTGTGGGCTCTTGACGATCGGAGCTGTTTCCCTTTTTCATGCAGTTTTTTAATTTATGAAAGGTGTGCAACTTCAGCTTCCATAAAGACAAGCTGCGGTTAGTGTGATGGGTACGTCTGAGGCATGGCGACGAACTGGCGCCCAGAAAACGTCCTTTGGTCTCAGTGTCCACCAAGCCTATCAAAATGGTAACTGCTTCTTCCAGCATAGTAAATAGCTGTAGCTTTCAGGTTTCATTGGGTATATTTGTGAGTGAAAACCTACTTATATCTGGAATGTGAAAACCTTATGTGTTGCCCCTGTCTGTTATTAGTCTGGGTAAACATGAATGAATGGGTGATAAAACGAGGAGTTACTCCTGTAGACATGCTCTTGGTCCGTGTTGAATCACATTAGTAAGTAGGAGTGGAGTAGCAGACTCTTATAACTTCTAATTGCTCTGTGTTTAAACAGTATTTTTCTCCAGAGCTGCCGCCTGGCATATTTGCCTACAACTAAATTCCCTTTCTGAAGAATGTGTGAATAATTGGTATCATTGGAGCTAGGAGAAGAAAAATTAAGTCTCTCTGACAAACATGTAGGCATCTTCTGTGTATGTTACTTGGCAGGAGTTTTACCTTATTTTGCATTGGAGTCATTACTGAGAAAAATGATACTGTGTCTACCGTTTGTCAGAGTACTTTTTTTTTTCTAGAAATCTGAACTACTATAGAAATATTTAAAATAAATAGAAATTACTTGATGTGTGCTGTGGATAGATTGACAATGCTGTGATATGAATGTGACCATGAATCAAAGCTTTTCTTGGCTATCTATAATGGAACTTCTTAAAACTGTAGTTCTTCCTAATGCAAAGGTGGAGGGGAAAGTGCAGCTGAGGACAACCGAGCTGTAAGTCAGAAAATTGATTGTGTTTGCTCTGTCTCCACTTTTTCATAGCCTTCACAGTTGTCATTCACAGCAGAGGGAAGTTCAAAGCAAACACTGAATATATTCTTTAGAACAGGTAAGTAATTCACAGCTTTCGTGGCATGTTTCAGATGTTCGTTTTCATCTGCCTTAGTCATACCTCGTATTATTCTGTTATTGTCAGCGTGGCATTGAACAGAAATAATATCTCACCTTTATAACTCCTTGAGCACGGAAGGGTTTTTTCATGTATGATAAAGGTTTCATATAGAGTTTAGTTATATCAATGTGCCGAGGTAGTGATACATCATATTGAAGAGCTTCCAATTTTGGGTTACACCCAGTGTCACAAAAGTTATTGGTTTTGAATATGCTTTCATTTGATCACTAGTTATACTAAACTTTTCACAGGTTTTATGAATTGCAAGTCGCTATTAACAAAGGCTTTGGATAAGCAGACCAGAACAACAGGCAAAAACACAGAACAGATCAACAGTCAAATGCAGATCATTGAAGAGACACTACTGAAATAACCTTTTCAAATTACGTTTTCAATGGTGTCATAGCAAGAAACTCCAAACCCTTATTCCCCAAGTAAACATTAACTGAAGAATAATGTTTCAGCAGGTGTGCTTATATTGCTGTTCAAACTGAAAACCACTCAGCACTGCACAATGCTTAGCCCTTTGAACAGACTGTGAAAACAGTTTCTTTCCCAGATTTCTGTTGGAGTATGTTCTTGGGAGGAAGGTAAAATGGGCACATTAACCAATGGGGCTAAACTTGTATGCTTTAATCCTTTCTTTAATTTTCATTTAAATATAACGAACTTGTGGCTATTCCAAGTACTTTCACCGGTTTTACAAATAAACATATTGGATATGCATTCACCTCTATTCTAAAACATTTTGAAGTTTCCTTTCTGAGGTTCTGCTTTTCTTTCTAGCCATTTCTTTTTTTCCTTACCTTTTTTTTTTTTGTGGGGGAAGGGAGTAGGGTTTTAACTTTTGCACAGTGGTGTCAGCTAGAGCAGGCTTGCTTATATACCTAGGTGATTATTGTGTGGCCATCAAACTAGTAATAAAATCCCTGCTTAATGTACAAACCTTTATTTTTAAGACAGAAGTATATATTTTTGCAAGGAAATAGTTCTCTGATGCTAATTAGGAGTGGTTCTTAGGATCAAACCCAATTTCACTTTCAGAGGTGTAGTTTGCATATTCCCTAGGCTGTTTTACTTAAAAGCTAATATCCAAAGCCAATTCTCTGGCTGTTCCAGTGCGAGGTTCCCACATGTCATTTAGCAGTTAAGTGAGAAATAGTGGTGACAAGTGCAGAGGCACCTGTGTCCCTGTCTTTCTGCAGACAGTGAGGATGCACTTTAACAGGGAATGGGAATCAACTGTGAGATCTTCTGAGAGGAAGTCTGAGACCTAAGAAATAAAAGAACAAAAATTGTTTTCTTGATGTTTAGGATAGGAAGAACAGTGAATTCCTAAGGAATTAAGCATGGTAATAACTACTCTCACAAATATTTAAGATCTGACAAGACAGGATGTTCTCCCTGCCTCGCAGCACAGCACCAATAGTGAGGATATCTAGTGAGGTTACCTCGGTGAGTAACCTCTCATTTTTCCAGACCTCTGTGTAGGAAACCATGTGTTTTGCTCCTGCTGTCATTGAATCAGCAGGAGGTTCTGCCACTAGCAAAACTGAATTTATCTACACGAGCCCAGTCCTTCCTTATTTCACTAGAACGTCCTCTAATAACACCAGCTTCTCTGTCTCTGCCTGTTTGTCCCAGCTTCCTTCCACTCTCTTCTTCACCGCCCACCTCCAGTGCTTACGCCAGCCTCACCCCCTCTGCTCTCCGTGAGGTGGGTTTTTGGTCTGGGGGACCAGGAGGGCGCACGCCCAATGTACGCTTGCAGAGGCGAGTGCGTGCTGTAACTGCAGCCTTCCCAAAGGGCAGGAGGCAATCGGAACACTAGAGAAGTTAGTGCTGCTTCTCATACCAGAGGAGCTCAGGTAGTGAGTTTTGGCACAGATGTTTCAAATACATTTCTTTAAATACACACTTAGGGCAATATTGGCCTTGATATCTCCCTCTTTTGTTTTATTTTGGGGGTTTTGTTGTTCTTTTTTTCTTTTTCCCAGATGATATCTTTCTGTTACATTCAGCCGATCAGTCCCTCTCATGACTTGTCGTTTGAGTTGGCTGCCGGTTCAGTTTTGTTATACTGCACAGGGTTTAATTACGAAATGAAAATTTCAGTTCACTTCAACAGCTTCCACTGGTTTATTGGAGACTTGAGTTTCATTAATCCTGAGCAGCTGCCGGTGTGTTAACTGGGTAGTGCTGGGTGCAGAGCTGTAGTGCAAATTCCAACCTATTTGTGAGCACTCCTAGAGGCTCATATGAACTAACAGGGATATGGAGCTGGTACTAGGGCGTGATGGAGCACGGGGCTCTGACGAGGCGAAAGGCAGGCATCAACCTTCAAAAGCTTGATACAAATAAATTTATATTTTAATTTAATTACATAGGTTCCGTTTCCCTTCTCACCTCTGATTTGCTTGCTCTGAAACTATTAGTTGTTAAATCTGTGCTTTACAGAAATCACAAAACATTTATAAAGACAAGACTACATTTTGTTTAGAAATTAATGTCAGTACTATCCTCTTGTTCTTCAGACACTTTGGAGATCAATTAATTCAAAAAGGATGGGTATTTAGCTTCATCATAACAAAAAGAACACCACTTGCTTTTTTAATTTCTGTAAATATTTGTCTTTATTGAGGTGACTGTTTTCTCACAATAATTATGTTTTATTTGACTTTGTAATACTTTGGAAGTGGGACAGAAAACCATTATTTTAGGTATCAAACACAGAAGCTATAAACTTAACCTTTCAGATCAGTGTTTTCAGTGAAAAATCTAACAATTTTTCCTAATAGAAGCTCAGATAAGTCTATAAACCTTTTATAACTTAATGAATGCTTCACACCAGCCGCTGATTCCCTCGGTAAGCAAATCTATAGTTAGTGAGACGCAAGCTTTTCTCGTGATTTAAGTTAGTTGAAATCAGATTGAGACTTTCCAGACTTGAGAGTGGTCACATTTTTCATAGCTTAACTGTAAATCATCTTTCACTTAGAAGATTTAGAGAGAGACTGGGGAGCTAAATCTTTTAGTTTGCCTTCCTAACTCGTAGAAGCCACTAGATGAGCCTCATTATGGTGTTTCCTAAAGGATTAGATAAAACAGTTTGGTAATGTTCAAAGTAGGACAAATACCATTACATGTATAACAACTTTATCCTTCTAATGATTTAGATGTAGAATTAGGTGTGATTACAAGACACTTGGAAATTACTTGGATTGGTGGAGCTGATAATCAAAACCTTTCAGCTATGAAATTAATAGTAATAAATGATACTGCCAATAATCAGTTGTAAAACTTTATAATTGTCCACTGAAGTACTTTTATGCTGATACCAGTCATCACCCAAAAACTGCAGTTCTTAGTGCCAACGCTGGACCTTGCAAGACTGCACTCGTGGGGATAGTCCTGTCGATGTCGATGAGCCTACTCACGTACTAAAGGTTTAGAGAAAATGGCCTTTACTTTTGCATTTGTTTTATGACAATTGGCTGCTTAAATATTTGCTGTATGTGATATACAAGTGAGGGCTAGGACCTTTCAATATGAAATAAGAATTCAGTTGCTCTTAAATTGGGATGATAATAATAGCAAGAAGTTATTAGCAATTCTGAACGTTTATTTTCTGGATTGAATGCATTTCAGCTGCGATTTTGGCTCCTTTCTTATTGCCTTACTTGGGCATCCTTATTGCTTCTTCAAATTTGGAGGGTTTGTTTTATTTTTCATTTAATTGGTGGGGTGCTCCCTACTGAAAATGCTGGGGTTTGTATGTATTTTGGTTACACTTGCTTTTAATACTCTATTTGTATTTATAGTAGTATTAAATCAATGTAATGCAAGCTCTTGGTTAAAGAAATACAAATTAAATATCACAGAATTTTTTTACAAAACAGAAGTTTGTAACACAGGTGTAGATGTTATATTAACCCTAAAGCAGAACCAAGAGTAAACCTGCTTCTTTTTTTTCCCCTTCTCAGCTTTTTCCCTTTTGGAAGTAAAAAGGACTTCATGAAAATTAATTGTTCTTTTCTTTGTCACATAAAACAAAGCTTGTAAGTAAGGTGTAATGGGACACTGCTCACTGACCTTCTTTAAACACAGTGCTTTGTAAGTTAAATCCATCAGTGAAGAATATATACCACTGTCATATTACATTAGAATTTCTTTATGCTTTTTTTTTCCTTTGTACAGACACAAAGATAAAGCAATGACCACATGCCGCTGGCGTTATCTCAACTCAGAAAAGGGGTATTAGTGAGTTAGCCTTGTCCGTCTGGTATCTTCCTTGAAAGAACATTATATTTCTATTTCTTATAGATAACAATTTAATGTAAAAGGACAGGTCTTGTTCTCTAATGACTTTCTACCTGGTTTAAACACTTTAAATAAGACGTTTAATTTAAACAATTAAAACAAGAACACTGCTTTCTGTGTGCCGCATAGTGAGATCTGGCTGCAATAAACTCCAAACTCAGCACTCTCAGGAAAGGACTCTGGGAATATGATTTAGTGTTCCAGTTATAAGTTCTCGTGCTGGAAAATAGCAACAAAAAGATAATTCTCCAATGCACGCTTATGGATTTCCCCCTCTGTAAAATGGTAGTGTAATTTATTTGAAAGCTGCTTTTGTTTTATTTTTGATAGTATAGAGAAGCTCTTAGTATTATGAGCTTTGTCTGATTAAGTGCGCAAAATGACAAACAAGGTTGTCTTGTGCTCATCTTCTTCCTTCTTTAGGCAGATAATCACCTTTAGAAGCCTGGATCCTATTCAGCTACTCTGTCAGTCAGCCATACCAAGACCCTAGTAAGCCGCATTTATCAAACTAAACACTTGATCTGTATCGGCACATCAGCTGGTGGCAAGGTCTAAGACACAAGATGAAAGTTGCAATTAGGATTTAGGAGGACATTTTATTATCTGAGATTTGAAATAGGTTTTCTTAGTTAATCCAAACATCTTTCCACTCAGATATGTTGACAGAGCCCTTCTGTACATGTACTTACTTCAGCTTAAGTGGGAACTGCAATGGATGTTGCCAAGATTTAATACCTCTAAAAGGAGAATACTTGTCAAGGGCAGTCCACCGAGCGTGGAGTTAGAACCCTGCCAGCACTCTCTGTTTGTGCAGTCTTTCTTCAAACGGTAGTCAAAAGCCAAGGAGTAAGTTCTGGGGCAAAATTTTACTGTCCAACTTCTTCTGAAAAATAAAAACTATTTCTTGATAAAGGATGATTAGTAGCTTAAACAAGATTAGAATATACCCTTCTCAGGTATTTTCTGAATATAAAATATGCAGCTTTTATAGGTGTGTGGTACATGCAAGTCAGTGGATTGTGTATGAACTCCGTACGCACAATGCTCAGAAGTTAGAGAGGGTGGTTTTCCCAAAACCTAAGGGGCAGAATAAAACGCTTACCTTTCTCGTGCTCCCTAAAAGTGCCTGCTTACTTTGATAACAATACATTCTTTTTCTAATTGACATCCGTAGCCCTAACTTAGATATTCCTCCTTTGTACATAAGAGGGACTGGTGTTTGCAGCTAGTGACATTCAATCAGTAGCGGATCAATCTGGCTGGTTTGCAGGCAGCATTCTTGTGCCAGTCGGGTTGCCCTGAGGTATCAGAGGCAGCCTCGCTGGGCTTGTCCTATTGTCTACTGCTTTTGGGTGTTACATGTTTTGATTTGCCATTGTCCTAGAAGACGGAGACTATTCCTATACAGAAGGAACTCCGTAAAGACTTTATCTTCGGTTATCTTCAGCTCACCAGGCAGTATCTGCCATATCTTCGGGGCTTTGGCGTCTCCAGTGTTATCTGTGAGTTTCTTCTTACGCCACGCTATTTGAAATGGTGAAAAGAAAATATACGCAAATCTCCAAGTTTCATCCTCAGTCTACAAATGTAAGCATGTGAATTCAAATAAATTTTCACAGCAGTCTCTGTAAATGCTGGATAGCAGAAAGGTACTCTCTTACAAAAGTGCTGAGGTTATTATACCAAATGTAATAACTTCTCAAATTTCAGTGTGACTGTACACAGTAGTTTCTAAAGATAAGGCAAAATTGTTCACCTTCGCCATGGAGCAGAGACGATATTCCGACCACGCAGTTGTACAGTGCACCGCCTGAACAGCAGAGGTCCTCAAGACCTAGCTGTTCATGCTCCAGTGGAAATTTTGCAGCAATTACATTCCATTAGTCATTTTATGAAACGATTTTGCTCAAAGATTTTGCCATGCAGTCAAACAAAATGGTCATCTTGTTTTCCTCAAATATTTTTTAATTATTGTGAAATACTATCTGCTATTGTTTCTTTTGCAGTGTTGCAGTAATATTGTAGAAAAACACTAGGAGGGTTTAAGTACTCCTCCATCAAGCTTTTTGAAGAAACATACAGCAGTATTTTAGCAAAGCAGTTCCTGTGCCTCATTTGTCATTGAATGGCAGGGCTGCTGCCTAGAAGCATAACTTTTTAATTATTATTAGAAAACATACAATAATCTGAAATGTTATTGTAAAATGTAACTCTGCTATCCAGAAATTATCAGTTCATATTCAATTAAGACTTTAACTAATTTTTACCTCACTGTAGAGGTACTAATTCAAATTATTTGAATGTGTAGAGCAAGTAAAGAGTTGGCAGACAAAACTGAAATATTTATGCACTTATACAGGTAACTTTATTACCAGCCTCTTATTCATAGATTTCTAGAAATACCTTACCAAAGACAATGGCATGGACATGGAGTGATAAATATTGAGAGTATTTTTTTCTTCTACATAGTCTACTGGCTAAGCACCTTAACTAGCTCTGTCTGGCCTGAAAACCCTTCCAACTTTGTTGCTGGTAACTTCCCTGTAACCTGGACAACTAAGCTTTGAAGAGAAAGCAAGGATATAAGTTAAAGTAGCTGCAGTTTATTTTAAAGTATTTTCCATGATTAACCCATTTTTAATGGCAGGAAACGCTCAGATTTTGGCTTCATCATTAAATATGCTGGAGAATAGGTTTTGTGCTAGAGTAGCTGCTAGCTTTGTGTCCCTGCTCACAATTACTTCCAAGTCATCACACTGCTTACCCATCCTACTAGTATTAACCTGGTTGGTGCTTCACAGGTTTCCAGAAGGCCAAAAAAAAAAAAAAAAAGGCATTTTATTTCAAGTTGGTTCACTACTGTCTTTAACCTGTCGTGTTTTCTGGACAATCTCATGATAGTGCCCTTTTGTAAAAGCTCTCTGAATGATGGATTAAGGTCTGTCTTGGATTTTACACGGATTAAGTTTTAAATTAACATAAAAGAATAACAATGTGAATCAATTTGATCAAAGAAAAAGTGTCACTAATTATTTGAACAGGACACTTAGTACAGAGGTTTAAAGGCAAAGAAGCGGATTTCCCTTGCATGTGGATCAAATCAGAAGTATCCTATAATTGACTCTTTACAAGACCTTGCTGCAGCGTAATGGACTAGATATTAAAGCCTTAAGTATTTAAAGCTAGTTTCCGTCTTTCTCTAAATGGAGGTCTACCACTAAGAGCTATTTTACAAGTCTGACACATTAGCTACATCACTGTGAAATACACTGGGCTCTGGCTTCTCTGGTCCGGAATTTCAAGAGCTTTCAATAGTTAAATGGTGTGAAATGGGTAGCATTGAACCTGTGAGAAGGAATGAGCATCCTAAAAATAAGTTCCAGATGGGGTTGTCTGTAGGAAAGGAACAGAGATAGTGGATGTTCCTCTCAATTAATTTTATCTTTGCCACCTATTTTTAATTTTGTTCTTGCCTCTTGGGAAATCTCCCTTGCTGGTAACAATAGCTCCCAAGGCACGTGAGCTTTTTTTATTTCTGGGTTCTGAAGATGTCTTCTGCATTTATCTCTGTTTCAGACTGGATGGGATGAATGCCATTACAGATAAAACGCTGGTTTGTATATGAAGGAATATCGTATCTTCCTATCAAGGGAGCACATGCCGGTCTTCTTTCGGAGGGCATGCAGTAAAGTCTTTGCAAAAAAAGAGAGTACCACCTTCTTGTCCAGCCCTCCTTGCTTGCACAAGAAGTATTGCATGACTTACACTCTCAAAACATTAGAGCTGTTATTCCTAAGGCAACTAAACGTAGTACAGTTTATCATAAATAAGACAGGAAAACATGGAAACATTGTAGGTACTTCCATTAAAGAGGCTGCAGGATTGAGCCAATCCTTTTTCCTTTATTTTTTTGTTGTTACGAAATATAAAATGGTATGTGTTATATTAGGTAAGACTTCTGTCAATACAAACTTTTATTTGTACTGATCTGTGTTTAAGTTGTTGCTGTGCTTTGCGCTAGAGTCAGGAACATCCGCCATGCTCTTCATTTTCCATTAATCTACGCTCCAGGTAGTCCCTCCCAGCGTGTACCCCAGGCTTCGCCTGTTCAGACAGCCCTATGTATGTGGTGCAGTAGTGTTGCACTGATATAAGAAAGTTATGTGCTGTATTTCTTAATCAGTTTCTTTTTGTATGGAAATAATTCATATATAAATATTCCTTTACTATAGTGGTTTGTACTGTATAGACTTATAGGATAATGTTGCTTGGCAAGCAAAATGATCCTTAATATGATCCAGAATTTACTTTCAGCCAATTTTTGTCTTCTAATGTCAGTTAGAAATCAAATCGTCCTGAAATCAACTAGAGATCAGGCAGGGAAGGAGCCTTGTGGAGGAAAAAATTTTGTCCCATAGGCACAATTTCAAATTCTAAAAGATGTGAAAACTTTGAATATCTTGACTTCAATTTGTAACATCTGTAACTTCAACCAGACATAAACAATAGTGAATGAATTATATTTTTTGTGTTTTCTCTAAATAACATTGTAAATATTAAAGCCACAAATTATACTTGAAAATGAGGCTGGACATTGAATATGATTACTCTGAAAGATGAAGTATTTCATACACAAAATCAAAGTGTGCTGCTTAACTGTTTCAAAGGAGGAATACTTTGTAAAAGTTAGTCAGAAACTTTGGCTTATGGATTTAAGGGCTACTTTTTGTGTAGGTGAAGAAAGAGAGCCAAGTTTTCGAGTATTTATTTTAACAATTATTCCTGGGCTTGTCATCTTTTCTGAGGAAAGGACCTCCCGTATTTTGGTTAAGCCATGTGTTCGTCGTGGGAATGTTGGGGTTTCTTCATTCAGCTGCAGTCAAGGTTTGAGCAGCTAATAACAAGTAGCTTAACAAAACCTCATTTTTTTTTTATTTGGCAGGTTGACATTGTCCGCCCAGCGAGGCTACTGCTAGGGTTAGAGTAATATTTTCAGTGAACACTCGTTCTGCAAAGCGATTTCAGTTTTGTGCAGTCTAACCACATACATGATCAAATGTACCCAGCTGACCACATCCTCTCCAGCCCTGGCAGCGAGGGACAGAACCCATCTTTTCATAGTCTAGACAGGGTGTAAGAAACAGATTTATCTTTGTCTGAGTGATTTTAGGATTTCTGCTCTTTCATCCAGATTGCCTATATACAGCACATTTGCTGACACTGGATCAGTTCTCTGCCTCTGTGGAATGCCCAGGTGAATGGGGTTTGCACAGTGGTGGAGGCTGGCCGTTGCGGGGAATGCTGACAGAGTGGACCTTCAAAATTCCCACTGCAGACCCAGAGCTGCAGCAGCTCCGTAACAGCTGCACTCCCCCTGCTTGGGGTTGTATTCGTACTCATGGCTTGCATCCCTCAATTTTCCCTGATGATTTCAAACTAGAACAAAATGGAGTTCCTGTGGCACATATTTTTTTTTAATGACCTTCCAACTTTCCACATCCTGCTCCCATGCCACAGCGGAAATATTCTAGCTTTTCTGCTGCTTGGGCTGTAGGGGTCTGAGTTGTTAAACCTTTTACATCTCAATGGCGAGAATTGTGTATCTTCTTTAAATCTAATAGTCTAATAGTTACTACTATTTAAGAAAAATCTCTTGACTTAAGTCACGTCAGAAGGAGATATGTGGACCCTCAAGGGTCTTGAGCATCACTGTACCCAAAAAGGGCTTGCGAGTTGCTATTTCTTCCAAAGAAAGTAAAACCAAGCAAACCCTTAACTCTTAACTTGGTTTTAAAATCTTACCACTCTAATTTTTCAGTCATGAGATTTCTGCCTGGAGTACTTTTCTTGGGTTATCTTTGTTTTACACCAAAACAAATATTTTTAAAAAATCCATTTTCCACTGAATTTCTTACCCAGAAAAGCAGCTAGGAGCTAATAAAAGGAGGAAGGCTGGTCCAAAGAAAGCACTGTGGCTGTTGTAGATTTGCAGAGCTGGTCTGGGGAGCAACAAGAGCTGCTGTCAATCTCCTTCCTTTTCCTGATTTGCTAGGCACAGCTGGAGAAGACCTGGGCATGTACCCATGCTGGGGCTCCATTCCAATAGCATCCAAATAGAGACATTAAACTAACATAAACATTAATTTATATTTAAAAATTAACCTAAGTAACTAACAAGAAACATATGAGACTAATCATAAAGAATAGCCTGATCTCCACAAAAAGAAAAATAAACTCTCTTGCCAAAGACTTTCCCCAGACGCATTGATACTTTCCTTCAGCTCACCAGGTTGCACCAGAACAGACTTTGTATTTTAAAAACTAATGTTAATTTTTAACTATGTATGTGCGTATGCGCTTGGCGCTCTCAAAATCTTACTGAAGTAAATAGCGCCAAGTATAATAGGTACCACTTGTTCAGAAAATACATGGAGGATCCTCTATTTCTGTGGGTGGCAGAAGTTTGTCTGCACATAACCTCCATTACTAGAATATTAAAAATATCCTCATCTCTCCCTTATCTATATACAAACATGAAAAGAGCCACTAAAATAATGAACTTAAAGGTATATAGCCTAGATATGTGGATATGCAGACTTTAGAATTGTAGGGTCATTAAGGTTGGAAAAGACCTCCAGGATCATCAACATGTGTAGGCGAAGTAGAGCAGCAACGTGCTTTGTACCATGTTTTAAAACAATATTGGCCGTAACTGATAAAAGGGGGGGAGGGGGGTGGTGTATTACCTTGTAATGATCTCCTAATCCGAGCTGAAGCCAGGGCATTTGTCTCACATACCAGCTGTATTTCCCGAATAAAACGCTAGAGCACATAACCACCACGGTGTTTCTTGTCTGTCCGGCAGACCGTAAGACAGTTTTGCGAATTCTACTGACGGGTGCAGCACGGAAAGCACAAGCTTGTATAAGCATTGACTTTCTTCTGAACCCTCAGCCCTTTGAAAACTTTTAATTACATAATTCTTGATGTATCTAGACATGTCTTTGTTAAGATTCATTCATATGCTGTCGTTCCATTGGCTTCCATCTGATCTGTGCCTTGTATTCAACTTCTTGTTTTGGTCAATAGTATTTCAGTCCTGTCTTAAATCGTTATGGCAGCTTTTTGTTTTTCAAGGAAGTTCTGTGGAGAACCACAGAGCTTTTCAAATCTGAGGCAAGCAGCCTGCTTGTGATTTGAAACAAAACAATGCCTTTTTTTTAGCTTTGATTTAATTTTCAAGCATTCTATAAATGCCTTTAGAATCTACCAAACTAAGCTAATGTGAATTTATTAATAATATCCTCAAGATGCAAGTAAAATTTGCTTATGTCTTTAAGCCGTTAGGCACTCTTAAAGACTGCAGCCAGTTAGTATGCCCCAGGCTCTGCTTCCCTCGATCCAGCATACCCTTTAGAACATTAATTTAATTGTGTTAAATTTCCTAGGGGTGTTAATGGAAGATGTTGGAAGTAAAGGTATGAATCCTGGTTCATAGTCACAAATGGTTTATTTCATCTCCAGATAGATTATTTTTAAGTAATGTGTAATTTGGTTTTCATTTCCTCTCCATTTTATTTAGAAGAAAAAGCTTTCTGCATTATTATTTGCTGTTGCAGTTCATCTGTGCATTAAGAGTAGCAAAAGTTAATATTATAGCATAGAAGGCTTGCATGCTACTTGGAAAGTTTAATACATCATCCTGTGTTTATTTGTCAGCTGTTTAGATTTCATTCACTTTGAGTCACAATCTTTTCTCTCCAACTTGTGTGTGAAGTATTAAATAAGTTCAAGATGTGTATATAAGTGAGTATGTGCATGTCTCCACTTCTATTCTGACAATCAAGGATTGACTCATTTCTTTCTTGGTTTTCCTGAAGAATGTGACTGCAAATCAAGATGCTTGGGATGGGAAAAGTAACCATATCCCCCCTAACTGGATTTGGAAATCTCAGGTTTAATACATGCAACACAGACAGATCAGATATAGAGCCACTGCATACCATTTAGATAGCTGTTTTGAACACTGTCATCTTAAATATTTCTGATGAAAAATGGCTCTGCCTTTTCACACTTCTCCCTCCTACTTTCCCTTTATATATACACACATACATGCTGTAAGACCAGTTAGAGCATTCTCGCGCAAGTAAAACTGCCCCGTCTTTTTTCAGATGAGGGTTATATCGTATCATGTTAGGTATAGTATTTATTTGTATGAGGTTTCAGCTTATGAAATTCTTTTTAGTCCCTTATCATCGTTGCCAATATTTTCTGATTATCACAATCACAGCGGGTCAATAACCTCTATGCTGATGTGAACTGACAGATTACCCTACATGTTACTCAGGGTTGCTCCTTTCTCTAGTCATGCATGGGCTGATCAGGAGCTCTGGCATCACCAAGTTTCCCAGGATGGTTTTTGATTGAGTTTCAGATTGAAAACAAGGCCCATATGCTCAGTCCCACAGTTCTTCCCGACCACAACACCTTGTCACCCCCTGGGAAGTGCCACTCGAGAGGAACGGTGTCAAAGAAAGCCTCCCATCTTTCAGCTGATGAAAGCTGCTGGCTGCCTGGAGCCAAGTCAGTGCAATAAGCTTCAGAAGACTGCAGGCTTCTGTACTTTGTGAATCACAGTTGTTGCTTTTCCCTGTAATCAGCTAGAAAAAATGTTTTGAAAGGCTCCAGAATGAACTGCAGAGTACGGCTCGGCCCATCTGCCCCCAAACCGTGTGGCTGAAACAGGATGAGATAAAGGAGGAATCCTACCGTCAAAATGGACTTGTTCAGGCAGTACAGCTGACAGGTGAGTACCACAGCTGTCAAATACTTACTTGCCACAACCAGTATATTTCTTCTCTTAATATTAGAAGTGTGTCAGAATTTCCATTATAAGCCACTTATTTTGTGGGTTTATAGCTTTGCCATAAAAATACACCTTGGGTTGAGTCTTGGCATACAGCCATTTGGCTGCTTCTAACACAATGTTAATTCAGAACATCCAGACAGTGGATTTAAACACCAGTATCTGAAAAGTCGTTGCTTCTTTTTCCCTTTTTTTTTTTCCCCCCCTCAAGCACCTTGTTTCCTGCAGGACTTGCAGAAATCAAAGGTGGCCCAGTGTAATTTCAACAAGAATCTGCAATGTCTGGAAGCCCTTTTTGGAAGGACTGAGACCTATGATAAGAAGGAAAAATCCGGGGACATTTACAATGTTCCCTGGCCAGATGGGAAGGCTGGATACAAACCTGCAGGACCCAACTGGCAAGATCACTGTCTTGTCCAGCAATCCGACTGCCATCACCCGGGTAACTTTCCAGAAGATAGTAGAAAGCAGGAGAGTTTTGGCCAGCCTGGAACTTCCTAGCACAGATGAAGATATGAACTAAAATATCAATTTTGGAAGGAAAACAAAGAACCTTAGGTCACATTTGAAGTCCGTAGCGTCACAAAATGATTGTCAGTTATATGTGGGAGGTGGGAAATTAGAAAGAAAAAATATTTGTAATTTGAAATTTACAGATACTCAGATGGGCTATTTCAGATCAGCTCAAAAAAAAAATATCAAACCCTCTACTTCTGAGCTATGGGCTTCAGGAGGAGCACATATGGTCTGTTCAAATCACAGCCCCGATGAATGACTGGAAAGATGGACAGAAACTGGGTCTCCTAGCAGCCAAATCCTGTAACTCAAGTACTGTTTATAAAATGAATGATGAAAAGGGGCAATCCTAATCTGATCCCCGGCCTTACTGTACAATTAGGAAAAGTGATAATCTTGGTTTGTAAAACAAGGAAAATTGGCAGCTGTGGAAAAATTAAAGGAAGTAGTTCAGTTAAATATTAGACTTATGAAAAAATTGGCCATAAAAACGGTTCTGAGGCTGGCCAGGACACAGCCTCAGAAATGTCTAGGGAAAGTTCTTCAATCAGTTCAGGAAATGTGAAGACATGAAGCTGAAAGTGCTGAGCTCCAAAAGAATGAGGATAAAGCTTATAGCTTTTCTCTAGATTTGGTCAGTTTACTTTTTGAATGTATATTAGGATCTGTGAAATGAATGGAATAAAGCACC
Organism: Phalacrocorax carbo; assembly: GCF_963921805.1. NCBI lineage: Eukaryota > Metazoa > Chordata > Aves > Suliformes > Phalacrocoracidae > Phalacrocorax > Phalacrocorax carbo. The sequence goes on from NC_087529.1 coordinate 4,275,230, forward strand.
CTTTCTCAAACCAAAGTTATTGGACTGGGTGGACTGAAAAAGAATAAATTGGCCTCGAGCAGGGAGAGTGACTGCTGGCAAACCTGATGCATCCAAAAGGTGGGAAAACTGATTTTGAAAATTTGTCCTGTTCTGAGCAAGAAATGTAACTAAAATGATGAGTAAGCTATGGAAGGAATGCCTCTATAAAATTCTAGCCAGTTATTACTGATTTTTATCCTTCTCAAAGTTGGAAATTCCACAGCCCTGGGATACCAGCTTGGTCCAGTTCACAAATCCCTGTTTTTACCAGTTACAGGGTCTTGGAAAGATGACTTTGGAGTGGCCATCTCCCATTCTGAGGCTGGTTCCTCTGATATCGCCGTAACCGCTCGGGTCCCAAATAGATGGAATTTTATCCTTATCTCCTGCTGCAATCCACAATCTTTCAAATTCTTTCTCAATGCCTTCCTGCCGAACGCCTGCTGTTATTGTCTCTTCCAAAGACTGCACAGTTCTGTGTAGTCTTTGAGCCTGTGCACTGGGAATCAAACCTGAGTAGTTACAGCTAGTAGCAGAGTACATGCTGAAGTATCGTCTCATAAATTAGATCTCCAGAAATTTTCTTTAATTACGTGGCCCAGGAGAAGCATCGCATTTGTAGATAACGGATTTGTAGTGAGCAGTACAGCAGTGAACTAGTTCGGCGGCTACTTGTTGCAGCATCCTTTTACCCAAGTAGAAGTAGAACAGTGGAAATCATACCTTAAGCACTTGCCGAAACCTTAGCTGCTAGATCTGAGGGAGAGGATTATTTTCTCTTGCACTAAAAAATTTAAATTCTAAATTTATCTAAATGCAGAGCTGCAGAATGTTCTCAAGTAATTTCCTCGCAGCGTGTGATGCTGCAGGTAGATATACTTGCTCTAGCTTTAACCCAGCTAGCCCAGGTAACCGTGACTTTGAAAATACAACAGCTCAGGGATCGATACAAGTCACAAAAGGTCCACTAAGTACCTCCAGGCTACACTGAGCTTGTGAGTCTCTACTGAAGTTAGTCGCCATTGCTGTTGGTGCTTGTGTTAGCAGGGATGAAGACACCACGGCTGTGCCACAATCGCAATATCAGTGTACTGTTTAGATTCCCTGAAAGTTTTTTCCACTTAAAAATCAGTTCCCTGGATCCAATAACTATACAGCCTGCACACAGTGGTCTACCACAGATTGATGCCGAGGGAAACCAACCCATTACTCCGCACCTCGCTATTTAGCAAAAGCAAAGCAGTAAGAAGTGCTACTGGGCATCAAGGAAATGAATCGGGATGGGATAAGTGAGCTTTCAACAATTTTTGGACCTCAGTCACAGTTCTGATTAAAGTCAAATGGTGGCCCGAGCAGATTCTGCAGAGCCCAGTAACAGGAAAAGGGGGAGGCAACAGCTTTCAGAGCAGGACAAGACCTGCTGCAATTTAAAAAGATGTCTTTTGGCTCAGCACCTGCTGGATTTTAGAGGATGGGGAGAAGGTATGGCACAGCATGCCTGTTTCAGATTATCTCTAGATGATATCTTGGTATGAAGTAAAGCATTGGACCAGGAACTGACGTACTTACAAATGGTCTGTAATATGGTAGAAGTCATCAACCTGAAATCAAATCCAAAGACAAGTGAATCATTGCAAGCAGAAGTAATTAATTATGAGAGCACAGCCAGCCAGGGAATGGTTTTCACAGACAAAAAGAACATGGAGGCAGGACGATCCTGACCAGCTCTCCAGACAATGGCAGCCAGGTAAAGGTTTCTGGGGTTTTTTTTTAAGGATTACTACTATTTCAGGTAGTTTATTTGTGGCTTTGTTAATATTGTAAAACCACTGTGTGAGTTCAGTGAGAAGGGCACAGTTTCAGTGGGTAGCAGAGTGTGATTTAACATTTTCAGTTTTTCAAAACAGCTCTTGTAACTGCTCCCATTTTCGCCTCCCCATGTTTCAAACACCTTTCAGGCTGGACACAGATGCTAGTGCTTATGGTCTGGGGCAGTATTGACAGAGGAAATCAAAGGATGTGAGAGGGTGGTGGCTTATTACAACAAAAAGTTTATGTTCTCAGGAGAGAAATTAATTTTCTGCTCAAAGAGCATTTGACAGTGGTTAAATCTACAGAACACCTTCACTGCCATTTCTCTGGGAAAGGATATATGGTTTGCACAAATCCTCAGCAGGCTGCAGGGACTGTGAAGGGTGCGTTGCCTCCTGATCACAGGAAGGAGGAAAGTCGTGCTTCTGTGGTGTGAAATAGGCTTGAGCACAGGTTTATCTAGAGAGCAACGCTGCAGATTTGTTACCGACGCTGCCCTATCCCAGAACACGGGAACAGGTCACCTGGGGAAACCCTGGTACAGGCCAAAGCCTAGTTGTCAAAAAGGCTCTCCTGAAAGTCTGGGTTCCATCGAGATAGGGAGTTGGAGCGGTGGGCGAAGCCATCGACTCCTGTTACGGGATTCCTGCTGTGGGCAGAATTCTTTTGTACGTTTTTTGTAAACAAAGATAATTGTATTGAAGAAACATGTGGCTCTATCATTCATTATTTTCTCCTGACATAAGTATGCTGCAATAAATTGAATTTTATTAATTTGTTAGTGTTTAAGGAGGCATGCTGCTACTAAATCCTCCATCTCTACTGTTAGATGAAGTAAAGAAAATCTGTACCATAGTGAAGGACTGATATCCTTCCTTTTATATCTATAAAATATCACCATGGTTTCTTGGGTCTATGCGTGTGAACTAAGTAACAGACTGATAATTTTCTTGCTACAATAAACCAAGTGCTATGAAATTTTGAGGGGTTTTTGCTATAGCAAACAATGATTCGGCTTTAAAGTTTTTGTGTCTAAAGCCGTGCTTTCCTGCAGATCTTGTTTTTCCATACCTGAACCGTCACGGAGCTGTCACGTTACATTTCTAGCATCTCATTGGCACATGCAGCAGCAGACCATGATACCAGGGTTACAGAAGCAAAGGCAAATAAGCGCATGGGTTTAAACAATCTATGTTACACAGATATCTCAAGTTCTAGACATTACAGGCAGCTGAAAGCTCAGAGGACAAAAGCCAGGAGAGTGCGTACTTATGAATAATCTGATTTCAGCACAGTTGTTTAATTTTAAAGCTATCTGAAACTTTCTTCAAGCAAAGGGAGGGAGCAAAGACTGGAAAATCAGTTGTGTAAAGATTTTCATCACTTTGTAAAACCTCTGTTGAATGAGCTTGCATCTAAATCAGCGGTACCGTTAGGTTACTGTGGCTTATCCAGTAATACTGACCTGTATCAGCAGGGCTACATTTCATGAAACATGAAGCAGGGGTGGTTTTTTCATGTGTCAGCTGTTGATATGTTTTTGATACAGCATGAGTGCCAGGTACATTTTAAAAACAGGAATGGGAAGGAGAGCATCAGGAAACTGGTTGTGAATGTGGGGAGCCCTCCTGCAGAAGCAAGCAGATTGCCGTTAAATAGCAGACGCAGCTGTTATTTGTGTCTGATATCGGGGCACCTGAATCGATGACCCCAGACACGTGTGTACCTGGGAGGTGCTTGGATTCTGAAGTAACTCAGGGTCTGAGCACCTAGGCAGGATTCAAAGTAATTTGTGCTTTAAAATTTGACCTGTTGGGGGCTGTAAGGAAGAAGGTTTGAGGTTGCTTGTCGTTTCTGATTTGTGTGACTTGGTCTCCGTTGCCATTTCACCTTTATTGTGCCTGCTCAGCTACTCAGTGTAACTGCTGCTCCTCAGAGGGCTCTGTCCTCCAGTGGGATCCTCGGGGCGGAATTGATAGGACCCAGGTAAGCGCGTGGAGCTCGCTCATGTACTTCCTGGGCTTGGTGCAGGGCACCCTGATGGGTGCCATGGTGAATGTCAGGTTTAGCTGAGTTCTTCTGGGTCCCTTTAAAGTCCATTAATCTTTGCAGAGCTGGGGCTTTAATGGCTAATGGTCCGTTCCAGCAAAGTGCTGAGCTCCCTCAATTCAAAACATCTTGCAGAATGAGGCCAAAGACTCTGACTTAGGAAGAGGTGTAAGGAGAGCTTTATTAGTATGGCACATATTTAACCCATAGGAAAACCCACAAATTTGGCTCATTTTAAGTGTATTTCACACTTTTTGACTATTTGAAATAACCACATTTGTAAAAACTTCTTTTAATGAATAGAGCTCTTTATGTACAAAGGCAAACTTTTTTTTCCCCTAAGTACCATACTTTTAAAATACTATTTCTTTTGTAGGTCTGGCTGCTTCCATCATCTGTTCATTATTGCTTACTGCTACAGAACCCTCAAGAACTGAAAACAGGCAATTTTGATTATACTTTATCTTGAAATATTTTTGCAGATCCATACCACAGATTCATCAGGACTAATAAGAGAGATAAGTAAAGGACTTTGTTATTTAATGCCAGTTCTGATAAAGCTGCTCTTCAGTGCAAGCAGAGAGGCAGCACAGTCTTTGTGTATGAGTGGTGGGAAAGAGCTACCTGGTTACAAATTCTGGCCCCATTGAAGTCAGTGGGGGTTCTGCCATTTGACTTCAACAAAGCAAGGGCTTCACCATATGTTTAAAAGAAATATTTCACTGGGACTGTTGTCAGAATGTTGGTAAACATTGAATTTTTAAATTTACCTCCCTTTTCACATTTGGATGTTCATTTACCTTACATGCGCTTCAGTGTAATTTGATATAAAAATTCTCAGCAATTTAATTTTATTTCAGGTTGGGTTTAAAGTGGTTCTTTTTTTTATTTCTTGTGCATTTAGGGACCTTCACATTGCAATGTCTGGGCTAAAAACATGGCAGGGGAGTGTTCGCATATTTTGTATTGCTGGGATTTAAACTCAATTAAAGAAAAACAGAAATGAAAACATTTGCATATGTTTATGTAATTAAAAAAGTCATATAAAGTTGGGCCCAAGCTAGTGAGCATATCCCTTTAATGAACACAAACCTTCACCTTTTTTTGCAAGCACACCATAAATGGAGAGGCATACATGTCATATCTACCATATCAATGTCATTTTAGAGTATGTAAAAACCCACTCTATTTGTCTTAGGAAATATCGAAAACTTTTATAGGGAATTCAGAAAATATTTTTTGGCTAGCATGAAAGGTAAAATCCTGCAGCACAAAGTACAGACATGGGCACAGAGACTGAACAGACGGGCTGCTGTAAAACAACCATTTAATAAGGCATTAAAATGCCATCGACTTGGACACATAAAAAAAAAGCTATGAAAACAAATGCCTTTCAAATAATTAGGATCTTATGCTTGAGACCAGTGTTGATCTCTACGCAGAGATTTTCCTGCTGAAATCAGACCAGTCTAAGTCTGATCGTCTAAGGAAGGAATTAGCAGCGTATAAATCGGCTGCTGCTTGAGATTTTTCTGTTTCTGCCATACATAACCATTCATATAAATGATCGCTTCAGCCTTTCTATCTCCTCCTTTCTGTTTCCTACAGTATTTTGGAATATGTTTGATTTAGTATGCCAGAATAATTTTTAATTGAACCTCAGATTTTTATCATGAGCGTGTGAAACTGTTGAATTAATAGCTTTTATCCACACCGTATGAGAGAATCTGAGCCAGGCTAACAGATGCAGCCAGAAATAGCAGCAGAACCCATTTCTGTTTTTGAAAATGTAGTGATTCTGCTTTCTCTTGAAGTAATACACTTGTATTGATTTTAAGATTTAACAATGGTTTGTAGTGGTAGCTGGTATGTGAAATGTATCAAACTGTTGTATAAATTTATCTTTTAATGTAATTAAAAAATTCTTCAAGAACATTTTTATCACCTATAACGTATACAAACACAAAAATAAGTATTATAATTGGCCATTCGTGTCTGTGTGTTTAAGCTGGGGTCACAACTGTCGTGATATTCCTCATTAGCACAGCTCAGAAAAGCTACACTATTCAAAAAGAGTGCGTTTGGAAGGGTGTGATAATGTAATTAACATGACAAAACAAAGTAATAGGGCAGTTGTCTAAGAGATGAGCATCAGATTCTCAACTTTAAGTTGGAATTTAATAGATCTGATTACAAAAGTAGTGTGAAATTAATATTGTTTTTCTTATATAATAAAATTACTGGTTTAATCTCCATTTTACTGAGTACTAACACAAATAGTCTTGGAGAAATTAACGTACGTCCCTTCTCTATTTCATCTTGTTTCCTGTTTTGTCATTAGTCAACAGTTAGCCCTTAAGGCACATACTTTTAAACTGTTAATCCAGCATGCAACTTACTTTCAGAACTGTAATTTCAGATCCTCTTCGTTTTTGTGTTTTTCACACATAGAACTGGGTCCCACGATAAGAGGCCTGTGTGTTACTTTCATAAACATCAGAATAGGAGATCTTTCTCTTGATATTGTGATTTCGTCTATTAATCAGTTTTATATGACTTTCTGCTAGCCTGGTTTTTCAAGGTGTGAAAATTTGCACGGCAGAACTATTTTATGGATTGCAACTGTAATTTCTGAATAAGATTCTAAATAACTAGTCTGGTTATAAAGCTTTGGGCAGAATTTTTAGGTTCCTGTGAATTGCCGTTAAACCTATGTTGCCATTTGGCTAGAAGTACATCCCAATTAGTGGCCCCTCTATCTAGCGGTAGCAGTATGTAAGTGATTTTTTTTTTTTTTTTTTTAAGTCAGTCGTAAATGATTAGTCCAAAAGAGTAGCATAAAACTTCGAACTAGTCCCCTGCAGGAGTCGGCTGGAGGAAATTAAAGGATCAACAACATAAGGGAAGCACTGAGGTAGGATTGTTCCAGGCTGCAGCCACAGGCTTTCACATGCACTCAGGAAATTGACTTCATCAAAAGCCGAGGATGCAGGCGAGAGGATGAGGAGGATAACGCAGGTGATGATTCTAAATCATAGCTCAGTATCACATCATTTTCTGAAGGAGAGGTTTCCTCCCCACCTTGAAAAAAGCAGGTTTTTCTATATAAAAATTAAATCTTCTCCTTATGAATTAATAAAAGTTCAGCACAAATCTGAGCTATAAATAACATATAACTTAATAAATAATGAAGACTCAGTTTGCCCAAAATAATACCAGTTGGATGGGGTTTTTGCACAAGTAAAAAAAGGACTCCCTGTACCTCTGCTGCTCATTTCAGAGTTACTGCTCTGTGCCCCGTGTGTGGATCTGTGTGTTTGTGTGAGAGCTGTAAAACCAATGGCTCAGGAGTGCTTGGGACTTACAGTCAGGCAAGGCATTTTCCTTAATGTCTTGAGGAAATTCATGCTGCAGAAATGTGGATCTTCCGGGCCTGAGATGAAGCTGAATCCTTTCTAGTGGAGCAGGAAAAAAATCACAAGAGGGGAAATGCATAAATCTACATCTGGAGCCAAGTATGCTGGGAAGGCATAAAGAGATGGGGGAGCAGGAGTGCCAGAGCAGGGCTGAGAGAGCGCAAAATTCCAAGGGGAAAAGTGGAAGAAAGAAAGAGGAATGTCCCAGGAATGAAGCTCTTATAATGGTCAAAACTTTTGTCGGAAGTAAAACACTGGAAGGCTACAATCCAAATAAGGAAATTAGAACAAAAATTAACAATATTCAGCTATTCAGATGTCAAAAGAAATAGCAGAGTTATTGGTGTTAGAGGTTATTGCCAGGAGGGAAAAACTCAGCATGTCTTGGGTAATTAAGCTTCATTGGAGAGCATGGATCCCTTCTCCAGGTAAGAAATGCTTTTATAACATGGCATCTTTTGCTATTGTAATTAAACACCACGGTCTATTCTGCATACGAAGTCTTAAACACTTTGGTCCTTTATCATGGGATTTTACTGGCCAGGCATGTGTGTTCTTATGGCAAAAAGCACTGACTGCTATAAAAAAAGAAACCCAAACATTTCTTTTTATTACTTGACTTGCTGTATTTTTATATATATTGAGCCAAATTCATCCCTTGTGTAGCTCAGTTGAAACCAATAAGGATAGATTTGGCCCATGTCTATATGAGAAAGGTGGTGACAATTAAAATATATTGTTTAATAATGAGAGCTATGGTAGTGAAGTGTCTTTGTGTCTATGAAATTATACACCACGACACCACATTGCCAGTATGGAGTGGGACTAGCAAAACATATAAGGCCAGTTTCTGATGGAAAGGCAAAAGCACTCTAACTTTTATTATGATGATTAAATATCACAAAGGCATTTGAACAAGACTAATTTAGGTAACATCTCCAGAAGTCTCATTTATAGCGTAGTATTTTACCATAGAGCAAGCCATTTAAAAATATTTCTTGAATGTTATTATATGCGACTACCAAAGACAGTATGGCTGGCTGTTATTACCAGTAAGTAAAAGAACAGTTTTTATTTCATTTATATTTTCGTGATTTTCAGTAATATTACAAAAAGAAATGTACCCTATTAAGTGGAATGTGTGGACAGACATTATTATCGCTTTATATCGGTAATTCCCAGTTGTTCCTCTGTGTGAGGCATTGTACCAACACATGAAAGACATAGTTGATGCCCTGAAGATCTGAAGGTCTTGCCTGTTTAGGCAGTAAGACACCACAGCTCGTTGCACAGCCAGCCAAGTCATCTGAGCAGCACCAGAACAAAGGCGATTTGTTGGGCTTGCTGGCATGGTGGGCCGTACGCAGCAACCCTTCTTTGCATCGCTGTTGATAAGTTATAGTGACTTTTATAAGCTGAAGCCTTACTGTACTGTCTACTGACTTTTATCCTTCTACCGGAGGGATTTGGGTAATGGCTATTCATAGCCAGTAACCATATCCCTGACTCCAAGCTCTCCATGCGTGCTGCCAAGAGGCCTGGCTCAGCTTTGCTCTGCGTCCTAATTGTCCCGAGTATTTGGTCAAACACTTTACTGGGCGCTGGGTCGCCTCCTTGCCAAGAGGGGAGGTGGGAGGGTGAGAGGAATAATGAGAATGATTCCCCTCAGGCCTGGAGGGCTAGGAAAAGTCTTTTACCCCGGGGGGCCCCTGCTCCTTCCCCTCTGCTCTGACCCTTTGCAGCTGCTGCGGGGCTACCTGTCAGTATGCTTTAGGAACTGGGGGTGGGAAAGGTCAGAGTAATAAGAGGACAGATATTTTGTTGACCCAAGAACTGAACAAGCTTTTGATGGCCCTGCCCAGGAGCATAAGGAAGACCGCAGCACCTAGCCTACTTAGCTAATGGACTCCAACAGGAAAAGTAGCTCTTATATGGGACTAAAGTTATCAAATATTACAGATGCAATGACTTGCTCAGTTCCTCTAATGCTACTGATCTTCTAAGGAGTCTGTGACCCCCCAAAAACGAGAGGGACAAAAACCACAGAAAAAAAACAAACAAAAAAGTCATTTTTGCTGTACTTATTGCTTATTCTGAACCTCTTTTATAGAAATCTGGCCTTTGGCACTGAACTCAGATAATATTTTATTAGAAGAAAGCATGATTCACTGGAATGGTGTGCTTTGGTATCTATGGAAAGGAAAACTGGGAAGGGTGCAAAAGAAGCTAGGCTGTGGAAAACCAATTCAAGGAACCACTGCCACACAAAGAATCTCAATCTGCAGCAAGAAACAACAGAAAGGAACAAAATATTTCCAAGGAAACATCTGAGCATAGTGTTGGAGCCAAGTAAGGAATTATTACTATATTAGCCTGTCAGGAAAGGGTCATACAGTATACGTGGTAGGAGAATACCGTGTCATTTTGAAATTTATAGGAATCTTTTTATTAGCATCAATGTGATGATCAGGCCTGGCCCATATACCTGTACAATTGAAACTTAACCAAAGAAGTAATAAGAGATCCCAGGAGGAAGGAGATGTTTAGTCTGTCTTAAATGGGATAAAAACTACTTTTCTCCTTTTTTGCACATTTTCAGAGTCCTATTTTTCAAACTATGAAAGGCATAGCTCTGTTATCCGTAGTTCTTCACATATTACGAGAACAGAAGTGGTTAAAACAAGTGAACTTGGAGGACAACCTAAACCTCTCTCCCTAACACTGAAATTGTTGACTTTACACTAAGTGATATCTTGCGGTACATAATCCACAGTTTCATCCAATACTGCCAAACTTGGCAATACATGAGTGCGGTAAACTCGGGTCCCCATCTCAGTTACATTGACTGTGATCCTCACCGTATGCACTGCATGTAACTGCGCTGGGGTCGCTTGCGTTAAGCACAAGCGCATGCATTCACCAGTGACAGACAGATCCTCAGCCAGCTCGTTTGCATGTTGCCAGTTGCTTTTGCCCTTTGGCAAGAAAAGGAGTTTTATATTTAATTATTTCCTTTCTCTCCTCTTTTTAGTTTTCCAGTTCACGTTTTCCTTGTATTTAGTTCCTAGCTATTGACTTCCCGCTTCCCTTTCTTTTGCTGTTTATAGGATGCAAATTGATTTTCACACCATCTATTTAACTACTTCTCGGAGGTGAGTGAGTATTATTTTCATGTTATGTATGAGAGGAGCAAAGCAAAAACTAAGTAGTTCACGAACAGCTGTAGACTGAGTCATTGCTGACTATACTGGCATTCAACAAATCCTGAATTTCACTGGAGTTCTTAGGCTGCAGTTGAAGCTGTTTTCTCCTTTGAACCACAACTAAGAGGAAGACAAGTAAATACAGATTTTTAGCTTCACATGTGCTGATTTGCATTAGTAGCTGGTCTAAATGAGGGCTTAATTGGGGCACCTTTGCATCTATAACTCAGCTTAGCATTTTCTAGGAGGAGAGTGAGCTGTGTCTATACTAGACAATAAAACACACAGTGAGCCAGCAGCAGCACAATCAGTCATACTGTGAACATGCTTTCGTGGGACGTGCAGGATCAGTCCTCATTTTCCCTAGGTTCTTAGAGCTTCAGGGTATTTCTGTTTCTAGGTTACTAACCAGTTCCTTCTACTAACTCAGGAGAGTTAATGACTCTGCTGCTCCACAGTTTCTGTATTGCACTGCGGAGGATGGTCAATGGATCCATCGAGACATCAGGATGGTCAATGGATCCATCGAGACATCAGGATGGTCAATGGATCCATCGAGACATCAGTATTCCAGCCCTCAGGTGCCTCACTCTCAATATCCTGTATATGTTGAAGTGCAAGATTTGCCCTCTTGCATTTTCAAGCACACCCCTCCAGCCTGCTTGCACTGACACCTTCCAGTCTTGAAGCGCCTGGGCAATGTTTATACAAAGAGTTAAAACCCCTTTCTCCTTACATGTTGCTGATGAAGAAATGTAGAAAAAGTGCAGGTCATCCAAACATTTATGTAACAGGCATGTGCTCAGTTCTAACGCTGAGTGTAAATCTAGTCCTTCTCTGTGATACTGGGCAGAAATCCCAGTGGAAGTTTTTCCTGCCTCTAACCTGTCTACTTGCCTTCATAATGATAAATGGTGGGAGGGAAAGGGTGAGGGAGGGGGGAAAACGATCTAAGCTTTGAACTGGTTATGTCTTAAGAAGGGTGGAAAGGAAGAGTGCAGATTCATTTAAAACAGGATGTTTACATGGCTAAAATCTTTGGTGTGTTCCTCCTCTTGGTCACCTTTTCTGTTCTCATAAGTAAGACTTAGACCAAATCCTTACCCAAAGATGTCTAATCAGGCAAGATGTTGTGGCTACTTTTATTTTTTGCTTTAAATTCAACTGATTACCTGTTCCTGCTTCCATTTTTGTCCTGCACGTAGTTGTTGGTAGCCGTCACCTTTGCTTTCAGTCTAGGTATCCATTGCATGCTGACTGTTTCATATTACTTCTGATGCACAAAGCAAGTTCATCACCTTTCCAGGATGTCTCGTGATTGATTCCTCATGTCCAGGGCAATCTGGTCTAAAGTTTCAGGCTAAAATGAGTGCTTGGATTTAGTGGGGTTAATCAATGGTTTGAGTTTTATTCTTCATATGCTTTTAGCTATCCAGTTCTGTATTACATTCAAAACTGATATTAAATACAACAGAGTGTATTAGATTCAAAATTTTATTCTTCTCTCAGCAACTGCTCGGATGCACTGGGCATGAGTAAACCGTAATTTGCAGAGTGTGGCTCTGTCATCCATCAAACTCAAATGCACTCTGCCTCATACCTAAACTGTACACTGCACAGCCAAGGCTGAAAGCTGGGCTTGCTGAAAAGATTAGAGCGCTGGTCTTGCTATACTGTAGTCTATAAAAATTTTCCTATTGATTTCAGCAGAAATAGGACTGAGCCTTATGATTTTGGCATGAAAATATGAAAATATTCTTTTCAACTCTGCTGAACGCTGAACTGCTGCACACATTGCTGTCTGCCTTACGTAAGATAGAGGCTGTGAGGGAGAAATAGTAGTTTTGCACATATTGTTCTCTGCACATGTTGTTCTCTAGTAAATACTTGTTAAAAGATGCATCCATTCCTGCTGGCAGTGCCTATGGCTTAGTACAGAAATGGCCCCGTTTCCTGCTATCCATGTAAACCTCCCAACTAGAAGCTACATTTGTCAAATTTTGTCTTTCAGAATTGTTAAAACCATTGGTGTCCAAGCAGACGGTGCTGACATTCCACACCGCTAAAAGAAAAGCTTCCTACAGTTTATAACTACAAACCCAGTGAAAATATTCGTCAAAACTGTAACAATGTATGACTTAAAGGCAAAAATTAGTATTCGCTGAAAACCAAGGAAAACAGCAACAAAAAAAACCACAACAGATGAAAGATGTTGGCATTTGCAGAATGGTCATTGAAACCTCGTACCCGTCAGTATTTTTCTGGGGAACGATATCCTTTTGACCTGTTGTAGCTATTCCTCCTGTTTTAATTCCAGGGGGTTTTGCTTTTCTTTTGTTAAACAAACAAAACTAACTAACTAACTAACTAACACAAATCAAAGTTATCCTGATTTTAGTTGAATTAGCGTTATCAGCACTTCACACTAATGAATATACTTTTTTATTTCCTTCTCTCAGGACCCCGTTCCAAAGGTAAACTCAGGCTCAGGAGGGCAATTTTCAGCCTGGAGGAGCTTTGCTGCACGAGCCGTGTAAATCCACCGTGACGTTTGAAGAGTCAGTCCCAGAAACAGGCAGGCAGGTGTCTTTGCTGGTTGTGACTGGAATAATGGTCCCTCTGACAGAAGGCAGGTACGCAGGCTTGCTTGGTAGCCGTAACCACCCAGCACCGTGGCACAAAGCTCCAAGGGTATTAACTTCCCTTGCAGTTACCCAAGGAGCTTCTCAACAGGGTTGAGCAGCCCATGCCAAGTTTAATGTTAAACTTCACTGTCGTTTAAATACAACACAGGCTGGTCTATACTGCACAGCACTGGTGCAAGGAGGGGCTGTGAATCCTAGCGTGAAGCTGCCACCTGAATACCAGTGCCTGCAGTGACAGTTTTATAGGCAGAGCCCAAGGGGCAGTTTCACTCATGACAGTGTTTTCACATTAAAGTACAGTTCACATTGGCAAGGCTTTTTGCTTTTGTTGTACCATTCCCAGTATTTTCTTCTCTTTCATGTTTAATATTGATCCTGTACTTTGTGGAAAGGAAATCAGTTCGAAACCTTATTCTCTCCACCAGCAAGTCACGGACTCACGATTTCTCTTCCAGCCTACTATCACAGCAATAAAACCCCTCAAATCGCATTGAATTTAGGCTGCCTCTTGTCACAGTCAAATGCATGACACCTCCTTGGAGCAGGTCTTTAAATTAAAATATTGTAAATTTTTTGCTGTTCAAACACTACTGCAGAAACGTGAGTGGCCAAGGAGAAAGGAGGGTTTTTTTCCTCCTGCTGGAATTTTTCACTATAACCATCCTCAGGGGAGTTCTCATCTTCAAAAGAAACGTTCTTTCTATACAAGCTGCAAAAAGAATTATTTAATGACATCATAAATTAATACAGAGAGGCAAAAATTTTCCAAAATGTGGAGAGACAGAAAAAAAAATTGGTGTTTGCCAAAAACACCCCACCTCTTCCAGACTTAGGCCTCTCTTGAGCCTGCGAGCTGCCAACGATACCAAATTGAATGGTGGGGCTTTTGGCATGACTTAAGTTTAGCTTGTTTAAATTCTGGCAAATATTCGTATTACTCACATACTCAGCAAACTGATGCAAATATTTGTTCTATTTAGAGTGAAGTCCAAACTCAGCGCTGGCATAAGTGCTGTTGGACTCGGTGGAACTAAGCTTGCTTGCGCCAATATTAAATTTGGACATCTACCTTAAAGAAAAACAGAATAAAAAAATCCCCATGCCTTTTAGGTACAGATTAGAATCCATCAATGGAAAACAGACCTCATGTGTATCCAAGTTTTCCTCGCTTGCTAATTTTTGCCTTAATCTGATTTGAAACGGACCTAGTTTTTCTGCACTTTGATTGCTGTTCCCTGTTACGATGCAACAAGCCATCTAACGAGAGCTAGAGCTGAAAAAGCCTCCGCACATGTGAAGTTCTGCACATTCTTGAGAAGTAAAAGCTGTTTAAACTGTAGTAAATCAAGCCCTGACGCAGTAAGCATACTTGATCTATTTTAATGCTGTGCAGGTTGTTGGGATTTTTTTTTAATGATGTCTGCAGTTTAGTGTTTCTGATTTGAAAAACAAATAGACCGTTAACTTCCTGCCTCCAAAATGGGCAGGTCCCAAATCCTCAAGAATACTTTGCTGTCGCTATGCTCTCTGTTTCTGAATGCCCACGGCTGGGCAGCGCGCTGCCAGGCAGGCATCACTGAGAACAACACTGCACAGCCGCGTGCTTGACGGCGGGTCACACACTCAGCAACTGCCAAACCTGCCCAGATGTGAAATGCAGAAGAAATGAAGTGGAAGCTGGGTGCCTCATCTGGCCAGCCCGGTGCCGCCCGCCTTGCCCATGAGCTCGCTTTTGGGATCAGATACATAAACCAGGTTAGAACTTTTTTGCAATGAAAAAACCCACCCCAAAACCAAAGAAGAACAGCACATTTCCATTTCCAAAGCACTTAGACAACACCCTCAGCGATGTGGTGTAAATTTGGTTGTCCTGTGCAGGGACAGGAGTTGGACTCGGTGATCCTTGTGGGTCCCTTCCAGCTCAGGACATTCTATGATTCTATGATTTCCATTCCATAAATTAACACGACCAGAACTCCCATGCTTCAGGGATGTGCTGGCTATGGATCTGTGCTCAGGTCGAAGGTGATTTGTAAGCTGATCACTATGTAATGCTATCTAAATGCTGTTGTCAATCTCATGTAGAAGGGGGTCCCACTAACTTAACTTTAGACGTTTAGAAATCAGGAATCTAGTCTAAGTGGCTGAGCTAGATTCCTCTGGAAAACGATCATCACTAGAGAATGATTCATCCCAGTTTAATCTAAATGTCTGATCTCTCTCCGTTGACTATAAAAGGAACCCAGATGACCAGGTTAGCATATATCCGAATTTTGCACTTTTATATGCAAACTCAGCCTTTTACAATCAGGTCCTGTACTTGCAAATATCACGGACTATTTTCATAACTAAAAGCTTGTTACTCGCCACAGGGGTTCGCAGGGCACTTGCTCAAGTCCAGTGGCTGGCTTGAGACCGAGCCTGGGCTGTGCCCTTTACAACAGCTGGCAGCAGTGCCTGCTGTGTGCTCCTAAGTTAAAACTCAGATTAATTACGTGTTCAGGTCTCCTCTACATCCCGTGTTAACTGAAAGCTGCTGGAACAATTCTTACAGGAGTTACTTTTAAAACTGCCTTAAATCAATAACTATTGCATTGATGAGCAGAAGTTTAATGAAAAATGGTTACGATAGAAGCAATGATTATTCATTCAAAAAGACATTGTTATTCTGTTAATCATATTTGTAAAACAGGCAAAAGATCCAGTTTGGCTTGTCACTTGGACTCTGGGCTGCTGACCCCATTAATTTTTAGGTTACAGTGGCAGCATTTGTCTCCTTTAGTGTTGATTCAGTGTCACTATGAGAAATGAACTGAGCATTTCAAAGAATGGTCAGTGACACCCTCAGACCTCTCCCCCCGCCTCCAACCTTTAATTCTTCACTCTTGCTGTTGTGATCTGTACACAGGTACAGGAACGTCATTTTGGTGCTCTTGTTGTCAGGCCAGTGGCTGCTTTTAACTTAGCCTAGTAGCGCTCGGGGTAGTCAGATCAATTCACGTGTCCCTTAAAAAAAAGAAACACACGCTACCACAAACAAACCAGAACCCCTTAGTCTTGCAGTGGGCAATTAAAGTTTGACGGTGTAGCTGTGAGATGGTAAAAAAAAGGTCAGGTGTGCGCCTTGCGAAAGCGTGAGATGGGTATACTCGGACAGTCGGAGACAGAAGAGAGACGAGGCATCCAGTAATTCACCACGGAACATTTTTATACTAATTATTGAAATGCACCCAGAGACAGCTTATAGTAGTAAAATGACTTTATGTTCTGATATGTAAAATAAAATGTCCATGCTATGTAACAAACATTTAAAAATTCCATACCACCTGTATCTAATGTGGTTTCTAATAAAGATTTCTGTAGTATATATGCTTTTTATCTAACCAATTCTTAGTTTTTACATCAAAGGTGTGTAATAAAAAAAAAAAATCTTAAATAGATGTCTTTCCAAAAAAAACCTTGCAACATTCATTTTTATTAAGTATTTCATTTGTAAAAAGCAAAGCTGAATTGGACACGTGGCCTGCATTTGTGATATATATATATTTTTTATATATATATATAAAATATATGTATATAAATAGCTATTCAGCATGCAAAATTGTAGTGATTTCCAAGATCTGATTACGCAATCCACACCAGTCACACACATAGTCTGCTGAATGGGTGTATGAGATTGTCCTGGTTGAATCATGACCTCCACTTCAGTGGCCTCAGGGTTGTCTCACTGCAAGCACCGCCCTCAGCCCCTCTTCATTGGAATGGATTCATCAGAACGCAGAAGTACCTCCCAACTTCCAAATTTGTATTTCAGCTTTTTGCCTTTGCCTGTTTGGGAAGCGGGGCAGGGGGGGAAACCCCGCTGTGCATGACTAAAGCTTAAATATTGTGCTCTTTAGTGGAACCAAACTCCTGGCACCACTTCTGTGTTGCCATCCCTTGGGACAGCTTCCCCCGGGAGCTCGGCGCGATGGACACGCTGCAGACCGGAGGAGGACGCGCCCCTGCTCACGAGCTTTTTGGGTGAAAGCAATGGGAGTTTCATTCCAGAAAGAGCACAGCTTGCTTTCCCACACGAGGCCGTCGCTGAGTGATCCCTCCTTCCCTCGTAGGGACCCTCTGGTAGGCAAAGCCAGCGCTGAAGGGGTCAGTTCAAGATACTTCCACAGTAAACAATAGTAGCAATGTATATACTGGTTACAGATTTTTACCTGTTCTACAAATATTTGTACACTGTAAAGCCTGACAGCTCATGGGAACTCATCCCACCCCACAATTAAGAAAATATTCTTCTATGCCTCTTTTATACTGAAAACAATTATTTCCGAGTTAGCTGCAAAAGAAAAAAACATAGCACAAAAGGCGCGTTTCAGCTGAATACGAAAGAAATCAAGGACCAGCAAATACAGAAATCGTTTCTGGAAAGTATTAGCGACTTTTAAGCTTAAACTTCATAAATATATTGCAATAAGCGAGTGTGATTCAATCAACGGATGGGAGTCTGAAGACACTGGGTCTGTTCCTAACACTGCAATTAATTTGCTGTTTGGCCTCGGGCATAACTCTTCACTTCTTAGTTTCCCACAGCCACGAACGATGGTATTGTGGGGGGAAGAAGAGACATTTGTGCATCGCTGCCTTCTCCTCTCCACGCCATGGCACAAACCCTGCGCTGTGCCGGGGAGGTACCGGAGCGGCACCGCAGCTCCCTGACCCCACCGCCGAGCCTCCCCGCCGGCCCCTGTGCTCCTACAGCTCCATCACTTCCAGAGGAAGAAGGAATTTCTACAGATGAAAAGAGCTAAAGAAGCGCTGCTACAGCAGTCCTTGAACTACGCAACCGAACAGATCGCTTTTTCCTTTGAGTTTTGGGATGTTGTGACTTCACGAACCAAGTACCATAGAAGTGAAGCCCATCTTTTTCCCAAATAGCCAAAATTTGCTCACGGATGTTTAATATTAGAAGCAAAAGACACTGACTAGCTACTTCACTTGTTAGTCATGAAGATGGTTCCTACTGGATCAGTAATGAAGACGCGAGAATTAATTTATTTGGGAGTCGGTAAGAGATTGATGAATCCAGCCCACCGAGACAGAAGATGTAATTCTGTGTGTCTGAAGATACAAGCTCTTCACCCACACAAATCCCTCTGGAAATGCACATTTGTCTCACCGAAGTGCAAGTTACCCACAGGTATCAACACTGATTGAACACTGTCCTGGAGCAGTAACGTTGGCTGTGGCATCGCTTGGCCGTCAGAGTCATCCGTCAGTCCAGTTCTCCACAGTCCCCATCCCTGAATGATACTGCAGCGACGACTCCCTCGACAAGGAAAAGCTTTGTGAGTACAGGAATTCGTTCGCCGCGTTTAGGTGCGGAGAGGGGGGTTTTCTCTCGCACACAGACGGGTGCACCCTTTCCCTCGGGAAAGATGAAGAAGGAACGCGCTCCCGAACCTGAGACTGGGACAGCTGGTTGTAGACACTGAAGTGGCTGTTACCTGGTGGCTGCGAGCCTTGACCCGTGATGGACGGGAGCCGCGGCATCATGGTGGTGGCAGTAAAATGCGCAGGGAAAGGCTGGTAAGGGACAGTTTCCATTGTCTGAACACTGTAGCTGGTGTAAGGTGCGACAGAAGTCCACATATTGCAGCTCAAGGGGGGAGGTGGGGGCGGCAAGTCGTCAACTGTTGAGACACCAGCAATTTCAGCCCCAGAACTAGAGTACATGCACGCTTCCCTCGGTGTCACCTCGCTGCAGTAGGAAGGGCTTAACATCTGCTGATCATACGGCGGCGGGGACCGAAAATAATGATCGTCTCCTACAGAAGAGGAGGCTTCCAGGTAGGAGCGTTTGCAGGGCAGGTCCAGGTGCCGAGCACTTTCTGCAAACAAGAAGAAATTCACGTTCAGGAGCAGCTCCCAGAGCGACGGCGTTTAACAGCAATCTGCTAAGGGCCTGGGGTGGGTTTATGGCGTCCCCCTAGAAGCCGAGCATGCAATCTGATTATTTCGCTAAACAACTGGTGCTCTTTTTCAGATTAATCCAGTCAAACCATTTTAGTTTGGAAAGACAATGTACAACATCAAAAAGACATTGTGTTGCAAATGTCAGGCTAATCCCCTCAGCCTCAAAGCCTTCTGGTGACGTTTATCAGGTTAAGTGAGTGACTTGGGCTACTATTCTCACATCAGAGATTACTTCACATTCATCCAGATAACAGAGGTCCCTGACGCTCTTGCAGTGTTACTCCTGACAAATTCAAGAAGTCTCTTAAAGGGTCTTATCGCAGCCTGCCTTCCTGTCATTACAAAAATGACTATACATTTCCCAGATATTCATGTCAAAAGCTGCAGAAATATTTCCAGATAAAGCAGCCCTTTCCCAGTCATCAGTCGTTCCCCTCAGCTTTACGCTGAGAAGCTGTAGCCCCTCTCCTATGGATTACGATGACCGTGGCTGTGTTTACCAGCAACTTTCTGCTAGTTGTTAGGAATATTCTCTGGCTGAATTAGTGAATTCTTCTGCAGATTAAACATCTGCTACAATGACACATTTGCCTTGCAGTCCTCATTATGGTGCTGTTAGAGTCCTCATTTGCCCATAATCAGAGGATTCTCACAGCTTAAATAAATTAGCGGCCAATGAGACATGCAAATAAAAGGATTTTTTTCTGTGCAAAGTTTTTCCATTTAACTTAAAACATGCCATGATATCATCTGGTGCTGGACTAAAACGAAGAGAATGTAGTTACAGCTCACTTAAACTTGAGAACTAGTGGATAAAAGGAAAGGGGTGCTCACACACAGCTACCACGGTCCCACTAATTTGCAGACATCTAGCGAATTGCTAATGGCTTCACCCTGGAAAAGTGCTGAATGTGTATATTTTCATTAATGCTAATGGAGGTGTCAGAACGTCTCAGGATAGATAAGGCCTCCTCCAAACAATTATCAGTTCAGCTGAGTCTAACAATGGATAATTTCCCAGCGTAGCTTCATGCCCTTTGAATTACGCATTCTGATTTTTTTTTTTTTGGCTCTGACTCAGAGTGTTAATTTGCCTTCTATGGGACAAAACCACTAACAATTGCCCAAAACCCCAGCTCTTGGGCCCTGACTCTCCAGAACACTTTGATCACATCAGTATCTTTGAAGATCAAGGCCTAAGAGACCGCTCCAAAATGAACTGGCATTAGTGACAAGTCTTTCAGTGCTCCTGCTCTTAGGTTTGTTTGCCATAATGTTTTTCTAGCTGTAAACTCGAGTTACCTCTTCTTTTTAGGCAATGATAGAAGAGCCCTGAATCTCTCTGTGCTGTGAAGGTGTTGAGTGGCAGATCTTGAGTATCTGAAGCTGCAAATTGCATGTGAGCACCGTTCTCATACTGATAGTGTTGAAGGGTCTGGTGATTCCCGTGAAGTGGGCTAACGTCTGGCTTTGTTGAAAGCTGGCCATGACTGGACACCAACCTCTGCCTCATGATGCTTTTGGAAATTACTGGATATTCTTTGCTAAAAGAAGGGAGAAAAATTATTACCAGTTAGACAGCAACCAGCATTAACAGAAAGACGAAATATTAGTTTTGCTTCCCATCTCTCCAATGACTCCAACGCCCTTTGACAATTACGATAAACTCATACTCATCACGTTCTGCTGGACGTGGGCGAGTATTGCGACAACACACGGAGGGGGCCACTGAATTACAGGAGGAGCTTTTCTAGGGTATAAATGGCATCAAAAGCCCTAATGCCCTCAAGCACAAGAAAATGCGATGCCCCCCACAGCATAGGCACCTTTTCACTTCTCCTCCAAAGAGGTGCAGCACGCTAGTAGCAGAATGAGGGTTAAAGCCCAGCCTAAGGCTGTATTTCCGCACAGGCCACGGGTCTGAAGTGTGCGCTGGCTGGCTGCGTGTCGGACACCGCCTGCCCAGAGATGCTGCCTGGGTTCAGCGCAGCCACGCGCACACACGCTCCCCGACCCCGACGAGCCGGGCAGGAGGCCGCCCCGCTGAGCTCCTCCTCGCGCCGCTGAGCCGTACCTTTGCAGCCGTGCCACGCGCAGGTCGCTGTCGTCGCTCCCCCTGAATCCCTTGGCAAAGGGGTTGTTTTCAATTTTCAGCTGGGTTATCTTTAAAAGAATGAAACCAAGCACACAGCGTTTGAAAATCGATCAGAGCAATAGGTGCAGCAGCAGGTCTGAGGCTGTAGGTGTCCTGTCCTATGCGACACCCCGTGAAATGCAGAGCCCATGAGAGTTTCAGCCGTCTAAGACGTGGTGACAGAGATGGCGGTGCCGCATTCAGCGCCGAGAGAGAAACTGAGCTGTGAAGGTCCGTGCTAGATCTTGCAGAAGCAGCTTTTTAAAGCTGACAGACTTGCTGATTATGAATGAGGACAGGAATGTAAATTTCCTGAAGTCTGGGTCCTGTGTTCTTATCCTGGGCTCTTGTTAGTGAGGATAGATTTGTCTGATTTAAAACGAGAGTTCCTCTGCCTCCATGTTAAAGAACCCTATTCCTTACGGAGTGGCTCTCCCTCATTTCCATAACAATTTTATATATCTTTACATTCTTCATTCAGTCATTTTTCCTCTGTGAAAAGCCTCATAGCGCGAATAGTGAATTGTCTTTGGGCAAGGGAAAGTTGCTGCCTTCTGCAAGAACTGCCTTTCCCCCCAGGACCTGCAGTGTATTAAAAGGGTCAAAACACTTTCAAACTGACTCAGACTAGATTTAATTTTGATGGAGCTCAGGTTTTGTAAGGGAAATGCGAAAGCTCTGCCATTTCATGAAAATTCTATTGAAAAAATTTGTGTGTGAAATTTCCTTCAAAAATATGCACTAGTCTGTCTTACAGCCCCAGTAAATACCGTTTTCCCTTGCCAGTCCTGCCACCTGAGCCCTTCCCTGTGTAAGGCGGGTACAAACCAAAGCCATACAATGGTCAGGAATGCCGGGAAGAGGTACTTGGTTGTCCAGTGAAAAAGGAAAATAAACCACCTCTTTAACAAAGGATTTTTTAAAAGACAAACAGGTAGTGAACAAGATCGTCTGAGAGGGCTTCAGGAGCTGGAAAATGCCAGAACAGCCCCAGAAGGTTTGTGGGGACACAGGAGCTCCTAAAAATAGCCCTTGTCCACTTCCCGAAGAGATGTACCTGTGCCCTTGCACAAACGGACGCCCAAGGCTCTTTGACAGTAAGGTTTTAGACAGGTCTAACACGTATCGAGGACAGAACTGGTCAGAAACAGGTCGTCTTAATGTCCTTCCCTACTAAGGGACACCGGTGGGTAGGACATCTCCGTGGGCACCCAGTTGTCACTGGAAAGACCTTTTCCGGGGGGAGGAGAGGTGGCAGTGTGGCAGGACGCTGGTGGGGCGGTGAGGACACGTATCTCCCTGCAGACCCACGGCCCTCGGGTCCCCTCCCCGCCTGAGGCAGCGCAGCCCTGCTCCCCCCGCCAGCCGGCCGCGGCTTGCACCAGCCTGCGTCTGATTTTAGTGGTGAGGATAACGAGCAAGTTCTGCGTTTGGATAATTTTGCAAGAGTGTGGCTATAACTAACATCTACGCATTTAGCAATGTTGAAAAATACCCCTTTACCAAAAAACTCCTGAGAAAACAGCTGGCCAGTATCTGAGACGGAGAAGGAAGGTGGTGACACGTGAATTTAACCAGCCTCAAGGGCTCAAGATTTCCTCTGCTCTCGCAGCCCACAGTGGCCCCAGGGTAGCTCCCAATCAGCTGATGAGCCACAAGAAGCATAGGGCTCTTCCTAACCCACAGCCCGACATCAGGTTTGTACATCTTAATTTAATTTTGTTATTTAGTGACCATGGTTTTCCTCTGACATGAGGAGAACCAGGGCTCCAGTCCCTCCTTGTCCCCTTCCCCTGGCTTCATCCAGCCCAGGAGGGAGTTTTGGGTAAACACCTACACCTTCCTCACTGCCCTGTGCTCAGGGGTACCCTCTAGCACCAGCTTTCCGTCTCTGGGAGCCCACACTCAGCTCTGTAACCAAGACTCTCATTTTTTTGTTTAGAAAGGCAATTATTCGCAAGGACACTTCTTGCTAACAGGATATTTCTGAGCTGAAAATAGTTCAGTGGTTTGTTTTTCCTAAAAGGTACCCAGAGCAGGTTTTTGATTGTTAACACCTAGGAGGATAAGTAAAACCACTGGGGTATTTCTCTGAGGTTGTGATTTTCCTGAGATCGCAGTGAGGCCGTGGCGAGACCTCCTGCCTCCCGCTCCTCTGCTGCAGACCGCCGTGCTCCCCCCGCACCGGGCGGCACCCGACCCCCCGAGCCCGCAGCTCGCAGAGCAAGAGCTGGGCAGCACCGGGGCGGCTCCTCACAGGGTCTTCATGGAAGAATTAGGGCTCGGCTGGGGCATTTTCCCGAAATCCGTCAGGTCCACTCTGCGCCACCACCAGCTACCAGCCTCCCCCCAGCAGTGGTTGTATGGCAATGACAGTGGAAGTATTAAGTTTATGATGCACTTTGGGAGCTTTAGTGATGAAAGGTGCTATTGACACATGAGACATTTTAAGTAGGCATTAAATAAGCTTTTTTGAGCCTTTTTGGTTAACCATGTTTGGGCAACTGGTCATTTTACACCAACAGCTACAACTTTTCAAACAGGATTCACTTTGCTGTCCAAATAGGGCCTTCTTTTTTGCTCCCCCTGTCTTACCATAACACACCCCCCCATGCTTCTGCTCTGAGCCTTTTAACTGGCTCACTAATTGCAAAACCTTGCAAGGGCTCCATGCTTCGAGCATCAAAGGGCACGCAGGCATGCTGCTTGGGAGGAAAAGGTCTGGTCAGATTATTGGGGAGGAAGAATTTCACAAATGTTCCTGTTCCTGTAGTATTTTCCTATGAATGTGTAGAAAAGGAGCTGATACAGTAACACATGGCAGCTTTCACATTTGGGGTGACGGGAGGGTGGTGCCACTTCACTCTGCACCTTTATGAATCCTGATGTATGTTAAAAACTCCAGTGAAGCCTCATTCAACCCTGCAGTCCGACTTCACCTTTCGGAGAGCTGCAGGGGAGCAGGGGCTTGGGCAAAGGCAGGCAAATCAGCAACAGGACTGAAATCGGAGCCTTGCCACCCCCGGCTGGCACCCTCTCCTCTCCCCGCCCTGGCGAGAGTGCACCCGCTGTCACAGGGAGGTGACAATTAACTGCCACTTTGCTGTCCATCCTGCTAGTAACTTGGGTTGCTAAAATCCTCAGACGGAACGCTACCCACTGCCACCACTACCAAAAAAGAAGCCAAGCCAAAGCCTACACACCCAGGTGTGGGTGACGCACACCCCCAAAGCGCAGCACCAAGCCCTTTGTACTCTGTATTCCCCCAAAACAAACCCAAACCCCCTCCTGCCTTCATGTGCTAACCACAGAGCAGGCTCATAGCTGCTTTTTTATGGTTACATTCCTCGTACTTCTCACTAAATACACATACTATAATTACTTTTCACTGTAGATTTATGAGCAAGCTTTACTAGTCATTATTAGATTTGCTTGCTGTTTTGAATGACATCCTAGCGCCGATTCATTAGTGTCTGGACTCGCAGGGTTTGCCAAGGTATTGTTACCCAATGATGTTCCTGCTGCTCCTTAGCTGCATCCTCTGGCTCGTCACTCTTGCTTAACGATGGGATGGAAATTGTCTTCTAAAGCAGATATTTTCAGCTGCACAACAGCAGCATAATAGGCTCTCCCCCGCCCCGACCCACCCCAAGCAAACAGCTCGTGCCCATCAAAACACAGCACCGCAGCGACATCGCGCCGCTGCTGCAATCTGGAAGCTCATTTCGCAGCCGTCGGCAGCAGAGGGCTGCGAGGTACAAAAGCCCGCAAACAGAAATTAAGCACGTTTAGCCAGAAAAGCAGCCTACCTTGTGATTCTGGTAGGAAGTCACCGATATAAAGGACGTCTCTGGAAAAACATGGGTGCAGAAAGCTGTGTTCTTCGATCCGAAAGCGTTGTTCTCATCCGCCTTCACAATATGCAGCCGTGGTTGGTATTTATGCATTGAATTAAGAATGATCTGAAAAACAATTGATGCTGAAGTGAGAAATCCAATTTAAAAAGAAAAAAAAAGACAAGCCATAGCTATTTGACAGACTTTACTAGCAGAGCACAAAAGCCCACTAGTGCTCAGCTTTAGCTTTGCTTTCGAATTAGAGGGGAAAATTACATTATATAAATGCACATGAACCCAGACAGAAAAGGTATCTGCAGCTCTGGCAAGCAGAAGTGAATTTAAAGCTTTCCTGGTAAACCCTCATTTTCTCATTGCTATTGGATAGAGTCCGTCTGGGTGGAAAAAAAGTAGTGATTTTTTTTCTCCCAGATCATGCTGAAGCTGTACAATATATATATAATTCACCAGCAGACTGGTCCATAAAGATTCCTAATAAATGCTTTACTGAGCTGAAAAATACACAGTTTAGCACAAGCAAAAAAAAAATCACAGAAACCACAGGGAGGGAAAAAAAGCGCTATTTTTCTTTTATCTGCTGGTAAAAGAAAACTACAAAAGAGATGATTTTTTTTTCCTCCTCCTGTTTGTGGAGCGGCTCCGTGCGGGTGGCTGGGACACGGGCACCTCTCGCAGCCGCCCCGCAGCTTCTCCCCTCTTCGCGAGTCTCCGCAAGTGAGAGGCAGGAGCCGGCCAGGCGCTTTCTTACGGCGGGGGCTCGGGGAGGCGGACCCCAGGTCCAGTGGGGAGAGCCCAGCCCGGGCGCCTCTGATGGGGCGTTAGGGGCCGAGCGGGGCTGCCCAGGCGGGGAGCGGCTGGCCCGAGCCCCGGCTGCGTCGCCCATCCCAGCCTGGCCCCGCAGCATTGTTCTTCCATGAAGAAGGCATGTGTCCAGATGTTACAGAAGAAAATGGGCATTTCTTTTAAGAAACGGAATGGTTTTAAGCAAAGCCTCTATTCCCTTTACTGGGCAAAGAAGAAATACTGCTTTCTTCTTGTTTTCTTGGCATAACCCTTCTCAATCTCTTCTCCCCTCTCCCAAACTGATTAATTGTGTCTGTCCTCCCTGAGCCCGGCTGGCCCTAGAGGCGAGGAGATCCCCAGCCAGGCTGACACCCCTTCCCCTACTGGGGTGCCCGAAGCAGCTACGAAGGATACATCCATCCCTGACGGACACAGGCAACGGGCCACGTAGGGAAGACCACAATGGGTCGTGTCTTCAGCTGGTGATAGATAAATGGGTGGGTGGGTGGATGGAGGGATGGATGGATGGTTGGATGGATGGATGGGTGGATGGACGGACGGACGGACGGACGGACACATGGATGTACACAACACAGCAGAGCAGAATCAGTTTACACTGATGAGTTTTAAATGAGAATTATCAAGAAACAGAAGACATTTGCTCCACGATCGGTGTTTGTGCTGAGGAACCCTTTCCATTTCATGCCCGTCCGTGCTGAGGAGAGCTCGCGGCGGCGGCGCTGCTCTGTGCACTCCAGCTGGGATGGGAGGTAGTGTAGGGAGCTTGTGCTCTTTAAACCCCTTCGTCTGGCTGCACGGAACTCTGCCCACAGTAGCTGGCTGCATTATATACCACTTAAATGCAATTTTTATTGTTGACATTTTCCAGACAACCCTCCCTGCTCCCCAAGAGAGAGAATGAGGAATTTTTGGCATTTTATCAGCTTTGCATCAAGTCTCTTAACCACTTTGTGGCTGTTGATGTGCAGGGTGTAGATCTGAGAGGGTCGGCTCAGGTTTGGGTTCGGAGCCTTTTCTGTGCTTTCATGTAGCAGCCACTCATAAAACAAAGCCAAGATGAATAATGCCAGAGGGCCAAGACTTTCATAAGAATAAGCATTTTAATTTTCAATAATTAAGAGTTGAGCCAAGCTGATAAATAATTGTTGTCTGGAGCAGAAGCTGGGGTGTGCTAAGCCCTCGTCACTGCCTGTTCCTGCCTGCCCAAGTCTAGCAAGGACGGGTGACTTGTCCCCAGAGTCAGAGCAAGTCAACAGCAGGACAAAGAAAACAACCTTAAAATAAGATTTCCAAAGGGAAAACTAGCAGCCCAAGTTTCGATACACTCTGGATGAACAGTCTCTGTTTCCCCTCCTAAGTAGTATCCACTGGGCTATAATGACACCCTTAAAAATCTTTTCCTTTTTTTTAATAACCTCTTTAAACCCAAGGCATCCAAACAATTTCCAAAATGAACAAGACATTACTTTTTGGAGCCTGATAGACACATTCAGGAAAGGATTTTTGACAGATGCTCAAGGTTACAGTTGTGGCTGTGAACCTGCCTGAAGGTTCATTGTGAACTGCTTAATATCTGGGGGGTGTTCGGGGGGCGGGGGGAGGGATCCCCTAAATGGCTTCGTTTAGCCCCCTGCACTTACAAGGTTGGGCATTTCTGTCCCTTGCACTGAAATGAATATTTGCCCACATGCCTCAGTGTACCTGTTGGAAAGTGCCGAATTTCTCTGAGTGCGGGGATCATGAAAGGAGACCCCCTCAAGATGTGCCAGATCAAAGCCGAACAGCCATCGCTGAGCACGACACATGACTAATAGATGTGAGCACCACAGAGCCCTGAAGTTAACTCGATCGAGTCGGTGTCCATGGACGCGGATAGGGAACAGCTTCCAGCAAAGCAAAGCCCCATAAAAATATGCTGTTATCATAGGATGAAGCAAAATCCCTTCGGCTATTTGGCAGAGAGGTCAGCACGTCAGATCGGGGACGAAAATGGGACGTCACGGTGCTGTTGCGGGTGGTCCCCTGTGCCTGCTGCACTGGTGATTTCTCACATCTTTTTTGGGGGGGGGAGCAGCGACCACCCTCCGCATACCCGCAACCAACATTTCACAGGCTTGAAAACAAGAACCTGTGTACAGAGGCCGTGTCTGCACATGCATTCTCCTTATTTGTGCTTGGTGTAAGCCTTGTGCACTCAAAAACCCTACAAATCATTCAAAAAAGCCTCCCAACCCTCAGCTGCAAAACACTGTGCCTGTGCAAAGTGAAATGCCAACAATTCAGGCTAAATAGTTTTCAAGGCTGCTGTGGAAAAACTGGTCGCTGGCTAAAAATACACAAACCAAATGTAAATTCCGCTCCGATGACGAACATCAGTGGAAAGATTAACTTAAAGAATTGTGTCAAAAATGAGAAGTATTTTAATTGATGGGACAGAGCACGGCCGCTGCTGCTGCTCGGTGCTGGGCAGGCAGGGCTTCAGCAGCAGCACTGGGCAGGACAGAGGTGATGTAGGAGCTCTCAGCCTCCAAGGTGATGCTAAAACAATAACTTCGTATTTTCCTGCACTTAACTTTTTCATTGTGAGAGCGTGGGGAGATTAAGTCAGTGTCAGATGCTGTCACTCACATTTTTAAATTGTTTTTGCTACAAAATACAGGTGGTTTGAAATAGGTTAGCTACTAAAAAAGAAACGGTGTTTGCCTTGTCTTGCCACTGAAAATAGTTACTGGTGTATTGGTTAGAGGGGAATTTTAACATGATAAATGCGAAGGATAGAAAATTAATAAAGGAAACTGGTGTCTTGAGCAGCACGGAGGCCCACTGGCTTAGTAACTGAAAGTCACTCTCTGCAACTTGGTGATCTTGTCTATTTGCCTGTGAAACAAACAGCTTAGCTTACATGAAATGGCGGCATATTTAGGAGTCTAATAAATATAATTTTTTTCTATAGTTTTAAAAAATCAAAACACACACACCCCCAAACAACAAAAGGTAAATCAAACAGATATCCTAACCAGAATCCTCAAATTAGATGGATAACACCAAATTCAGGAGGTGGATATTGGCTCGACATCCCGACATGGGTCCCCGTGGGGATGCCCTCCCCTCCCACCCCCCAGGCGCTCTCTCTGCCCAGAAAATGCACATTTTCAAGAAACAAAATGGCTGCTAAAACCCACCCAGGTGGGTAAAAGCAACCTTCTTTAGAAGCGTCGGTGAGGATGGCACCAAAAGGCTGTAATGAACCACCTGCGCTGCTGCGGGGCCCCAAGGCAGGGACCCTCCTCGGGCAGCGCTGGGCGAGACCCAAACAGCTCCTCTAGTGTTTGAGAACCATTTTTCATCTCTCGCCTTCCGAGGCGCTCACCGTGATGCACAGCCTGGAGCGCGAAGGGATGCCCCCCCCTGCCCGCGCACCCCCCCGCGCCGCTGCGTAACTCCGTTATTGCTGGCCAGAGAGGAGCCAAAGCGGATCTCGAGGGTGATGTCACTTCTACCCCCTCAACGGCGCACATGCGGACCAGATTGCGAGGGAGGAGAACTCCAAAGTCAAATGTGAGCTTACACAAACATCTTCCCCCCTCCTTGTCTCCCTCCTTTGTGCTGATCACACAGCTGGCAGCTAGAACTTAAGCTGTAATGTAGCTCAACTTCTTTATTTTTTTGGCATTCCCCAGTCAGCAACAAATGTCAAAAAAAAAAAAAGGGTGTCATTTGCTCCTTCCATTTAATTTTACTTAGGAAAACATACTCCTTTAGCGTCTAATCTCGCACACTGCTGAGTAATGTCGGCTTCAGGGCTTGAAGGCATTTGCCAGTTTGCGGGATCGGGCCCAGAGGCCAGAAGCTTAGCAGGGTAATGGTACCACATTGCTTGTCGCAATGCAAGCTTGCCTTGAAATCACCAGTAAAATGTATTTACTTTCATATGAAATTTGGGGAGTTGATTTAAGAGCGCTCCCTGTTTCGCCAAGGTATCGAATGTCATATGATGCAGTGGTTGTTATGGCAACTACCCTTTTTATACTGAATAGTAAATGGCTACGAAAAAGCCACATAATTTTATGGTTGCTCCCAGGAGATCACATAACTAATATAAAATCTCTCATTTTAATATATTTTCTGCTCCTTTCTTCCTTCCTTCTATTCTTTTTAAAGTGAAAAAGCCTTTGAGCTGAGGCTGGCCCTTGTCCCACACCGAGACGCTGAGCGGGGGCGCGAAGGACCAGAACAAAAACCTGACGATTCAGTCTCCCGCATGGAAAAAAGAGCACGTAATCAACAGGGTCCTTCCAGAATCGCAAGCACAGCTGCCGTTCACCTTGACAAATATCTAGAGCATTTGATGGTATAAGCCGTCCCAAACCTAACTTTTCTTCACGAGTAACTGGTTCAGAGATGCCTCACAGCATCAGCAGAGTCGCCCCAGCTGCGCTGCCCAGGATGAACAGGACGTCTCCAGGGACCGGTGACGCAGCGCAGTGCCACCGCCCGGGACAGCTGCCCTCGCTCATCCACCTCGGGAGCTTGCGGAGACGCATCACCCCAAAGCAAGCAGCTAAAATCATAGAATCATTTAGGTTGGGAAAATACCCTTAAGATCATTGAGTTCAACCAAATAAAACAACCCCTACAGACAACAGTTGTATTCAGACAACCCCCACAGCAGCTGAAAAGCTTGCTCTAAAATTATCTAAACCTCTTCCTATTTATTTTCAGTCATCTCCAGGAAGCCCCACCGTGCTCCGCTCACAGCCGGGCCGCCTCGCAGAGCTGCCCAGGGCAGGGCTGTGCCCACCGATGGGGGGAACGGGCTCTTCCCAGCCAGCCCCAGCCCCGAAGCTGCTCCCCACCGGGCTGCAGAGGAGGAGCCTCCCAAACCCACACGTTTGTCCTGGCAACCCACACAATGGGGAAAAAAAGAAGGGCTGGAAAATCCTGGGAAAAGATTCAATATGAGCTCAGACAAATTGTTCCTTACGAGAGGGCCAAAGCTGGGATTATGTTTTTTCTTTTCCTCGGACCTTTTTCATCTGATGTCAGCTGAAATTTATGGTAGCGTTTCCTGGCCTTGCGATACAGCTGTGGTGTGGAGAAGTCCACCTCCACGCTAACTGGTGAGCATTTATTTCTGAATGGACAGGACAGGGCGGACCCGAGGCGTGTGACCCCGGGACATCCACCCGTGTGCTATCCAAAGCACCCCCTGCACCGCCCCACGCTGCTGCGTGGCCTCGCGTCACCCGTGGACACTAAAGGTCTTTGGCAAACCATGACATCTCTGCTGCCCTTCTCCAGGCCAGCTCCCCACCCAAGACTAGAGGATGATTTCAGGATCTGATTCTAGTTAAACTTTACTAAAATCAACTGCATTTGACTCATATAAACCGGTAATGTAACAACAAAAAGATTCAGCACAAGAGATGTAAATCTTTTCAACCAAGAACTCCACCGGTCATTTCTTACCCAGCTATTTCAAATGCACACGTGGATCTATTCATCCTGCGAAACACGTGCCACCCCAGCGGCACACAGCTCCGCTCGCTCCGTGGGGGTTATTTCAGGAGCAAAGCAGACAATGTAAAACTTCACATCGGGCTTTATAATCTATTTGGACACCACGGTTTCTCAGATCAGCTGTAAGACATTTCCTAAAATGGATGGTTAAAAAAAAAAAAAAAACCAAAAGAAAATAACCTTTTCATGGATATTCTTTCAGCAGTAGATTTGGAGATGCTCCAAGAAAGCTGACTTCAAATTTAGGGCTGGACAAAAGGGTTTTTTCAACTTTTAAATGAACTGACATAAAAGCTAGTTTAGTAATGGGAGATATGCATAGACACGAAATTCTTATATAGTTCATATATATATATAAAAGAAATCATATATATATATGAAACCATCTACATATATAAATGAAATCTTTTATATACTTATATAAAAGATGTTTTTAACTGAAAATAGAGACGTGAAACTGCTCTCTTGCTACAGAGCTGCTACAGCACTGCTCTAAGTGAGGACAAGCAGGGAGCAGCCAGCGAGGCCGCGTCCCCTCCCACCAGCCAGGACTTTGCCTGGGAGCTGCCGCAGCCCCATCCCTTCGGCCACAGGCAATCCAAGGCTGTGCGGAGGCTGCCGCCAAGGCGGCACATAAACCTCATACCAGCACGCGGTGAGGAAACTGCTTGGCCACAAGTCATAAAGCAAACAAATAAGAAAAACTCTAAATAAAATTTAGGGTTTCATAAGATTACTAGGACATTAACCTAATTAAAGTGCCTGAGTGCGTCTGATGAGCAAAGACAGGAAAACGTTAAAATTGAATTAATAAAAAAATGAGAAGGAAACTCCAAGACTAGGGGAAAAATTAAGTCTTTCAGTGATAACCAAATAAAACCAAGTGTGCGAATAATAAATCTGGAGAGAAATAACAAAGTCATCGGCTTTAAAGAGTAAATCCAGTAAATAGTGGATTTGGGTCAAGAAGTCCAGGAATATTGCTTAAAATGCTATCACAAGTGACAGACCATCTACAATACCCTATAGCTTTAAACCTCAGTACGTTACATCTCAGGAACTATAATAACCCCACTCTTTAAAAGTAGATAAAGTCCATTATGACAGTGAAATGCTGCATCAGCACCCAAGGAACAAGGTAGGTACGGAGTATGTAACATAACCAAGCTCAGCAACACGACGGGGGGGGGGCGGTGTTTAAATTAAATCTCTACTGTTATTTGTCACAAACTCCACTTCTAATTCATTTATTACTTGTCTTTTTGGTTTTTTTTTTCCTGCAGGAATATCTTCCTACATTCTGTAAAAAAGAAAATAAGTTCCAATTGATCTGGTCCCAGCTGAAGCCTGCCAGAAATACTGATGTGATGTGATCGTCCTTTCCAAGCTGGCCTGGCTGCAGAAGCCATGAGAAAGGCTGATTCCTCCAGCAGAGGTTTAATTTCAGTGGAGTCATTAACAGCAACAACAACAAAAGCAGAACCCCCTGATGTGATGTGCTTGCTCCTCTGCCGTTTTCCAGCATTTCTCCACGCCTACGAGCACTGGCCTTACGTGGCTCTGCATATTCACAGCCTGCCCTAAAATCAGGGGAAGAGGGGGCCTGAGAGTAAGCTAAGGTTTTCTTCCAGGTATATTGCATCTGGTGAGGCGGGCTTCCCTCGGAGCTGCCATCCAGCTCATCATTAGCTCCTCTGGATGCTGAAAACCACTTTCAAAAGGTCCTCAGGAGAAAGATCCGAGCAAAGCTGGGCTCCTGCACTGCCAGCACATCTCTGGAGTCAGCTCAGGAGCCACCGACCCTCAGCCTGCCCCGATGCTGCAGCAAAAGCGGGCACTCTCCATGGCCAGGCCCCTGGCCGATGCCTGACAGGCATCCTCATGTCCCTCTGCCACGCACAGAGTGTAAAACCAAACTGAAGCCTGTCCTAATTAACAGCCTCTGCTTCTCTGCAGCACTTAACCCTTGCTGGGCGTTTTCTAGCCCTTGCTGCTCACCCTCGCTGCCCCTTAAGGTACGTTACGTACCTTTATGCACGTTGTTATGTACCATTGGCAGGAGGGCTGGCTGCGCCGGGAGGTTGCTGGCTGTGGGGCACGGCGTGCTGCCCGGTGCTGCGGGCGCTGTGGGGCAGGCAGCCCCCGCGCCCCACGCAATCCCATGGGACCAGGACCCTTCCTGGCACCCTCGCCAGCTCTGCGGGCTGCTCAGGGCAGCACTTGCAGGGGTTTCAGGGAGCCAGGGCTGAGGGCCTGAGCGTGCCATGGGGTTATTACAGCTACCCCCGCCATCACCGTGCCCCAGGCACTCATGCTCAGCACTGCAAGCAGAAAAGAAAAGATGATTTTTGCTTCAAAGAGCCGCCAGTCTCAGCAGCTTAAACAATACTTTGAGCCAGGAGCTGAAGAAAAGCAAAAACAGCAAAGTAACAAAAAAGCCTGATTGACTGAAATGAGTTGCACAGGAGAAAAACCTCACCACCAGTGTGAGCCGAAGCCCCTCAGCAAACCCCCCCGTGCCCCTTCGGCAGCTTCACACCCACCCTGGGCATCCTTCACCTGCTGGGGCCGGCAGCGGGAGCTGCCCACGCCGCCCCGCAGCTCGCCAGCCATACGGACCGTCTCACGGGCGCCCTCCACCCCACTGTTTACATACTTTAAACCTCTGAAGAAAGTGGAATTCCATTCATGAGCATTTATCACTACGGAGATACTCGTCAGGACGTGCTCAATATTTCCTCACGTGCCCTGAACTAACCTGCTGAAAGAGATGCGGGTATTTTGTTATCCTTTCCGATGGAGAGGTTATTTCTGTGCATCATCTACAGCTGCTATCACCCAACTGATCTGTTAGCACTGGTAATGATACAACCTGGTTCATGATGAAGGAGTCATTCCCATTTTTCACTTGGAAAGCACAGCTAGGTGCTTTCCAGGCAGAATACACTGGGAACGGGTACGTGATGTGCCACTCCTGCGCAGCTTGCTGGCACTTAAGAGGGTATCTTTGTCTCCGAGGATGGCGTACATACAGCTGCCTATTTTTCACGTGGCATTAGAGAGCAAAGCATCAGCTCTGCCAGAATCACTATCTCTGTCACTCACCAGCCCCATGTAAATCAGAGGCTCTATCAGGCTGATTATTTCGGCATGTAAAGATTTGAAAATACATAAATTAAGATTTTACTCTAGGCTTGCAATGCTTTCTTTGGGACCAGACAGACCTCACCATAGCTAAACATTACAGCGGCTGCTGATTTCTTAATCCATTCGCAACATGAGCATTTCTCAGTTGTTAAGCCTGACGTGAAAGAAGCCTTTCATGGTCAAAAAATCCCCCAAGAGTAAAATATACAGCCCACATTTTCAAGCCGTGGTGCGGGAGCTGGGCACAGGCTTACCTGCCACAAAACCTGCTCAACCAGAGGGGTTTGCAGGCAGATTACAGAGCTCTCCACTTAATTTCTTCTTACTTAAAATCTGCTTGTTTTATGTCTCCAGATTGAAAAATGCCTCCCGTGCCTCTGACTGTAACTAACAATTTGCTGCAATAGATAACTGGCCAGTGGACGAAGCAGGAGTGAGGCTTTTGAGACTGAAGAGGAACAGTTGGTGGCTGGGTTTTATGGGCTGGGTGTCAGAAAGCGAGGCTTTCCAGCGCTGCCTGTAAGGCATCCCCTCCCGCCAGCACTGTAAATAATCTTCAGTCTAATTCTGTGGATTGCAACAAGGGCTTCAGCTCTACAGCTTATTAATTAAGATGTTTAACTTATTTTAAGCCTTAAATGTATCTACACTTCTCTTTATGAACTCTGTGGGGCTGCTTGTCCCTGATGTTAAGTATTACAGCACGCTGAGCCAGGGCATAGGTTCATTTATCAATGAAATCATTGAAATAATGTGAAATTTCTGTCTATTTTTCAGGTGCCTAGGAGCCACACTCAGAGGAGCTGCGCCCCACGTCGTGATGTGTTTGCCCTTCAAAGCTGCATCCCCCCCACGGCACAGGCTGGCTGCAGACGGCGACGGAGCCCAGCAGCCTGTCGTGCTCCAGCTGCATCTGTGACCACGAGCCCATAAAATCCTCCACATCCTTCTTGTGAGACCCCCATAACCCTGCATACGCCCCAGCCTGACTCCCAGGATCAGCTCCCCATGCTTGATGTTATCTGGGGGGAGCTGGAAGAGCTCCTTTCTGTTTTCCTTCCAAATAAGCGTCTACCAAAAAAATGGTTAATCCAGAAAAGGAACACTTAGCACAAAGATATTTCGCTGTGCGCCTCTCCCCCGCCTCCTCGCCCCTCCTGCCCCCAAGCCGCAAGCGGTTTCTGCCTGAGCCCCGCGCGCATCGCAGCACGGCAGGGGCTGGAGGGGATCGCTCACACGCAGCGAAGAGCTGCAGGAAGGGCCGGGCTCTGCGGGATTTTGGGACGCTGGCAGGAGCTGGAGCCCGGGACGGTGGGAGCGAGGTAGGGAGCCCGGGGCCGCGACACCTGCGGGTGCCCGCGGTGGCCGAGGGTGCCAGGGAGGGCGAGCTGGCACGGCTCTGGCTGGGAAGCTGCCCGCACACCAAAAAAAGCACCAGCGGGAGCCTGCAGAAATCATCGCTCCGCGTGGTTTTGGGGTTTGGAGAAAATCAAAGACAAAAGGAAATGGCAAGCAAGCTTCACTGGAGCACGAGAAGGCAAACAAACCCTGTGGGTTTTCTGACTTGGTTTTCTCAGGGAGCTTTAAGAGAGCGTTTGCAATCGCTGGGAAGAAATTCCTAGAAATGAGAAGCTGTTATTATTCATAATGTAATGCCTTCGCAGGCAGGGCTGGGAGGACTGTGCCGTGCCGGGCAGAGACCTCGCAGGCACTGCCTGTCCCAGGCACGTACCTGTGCGACAGCAGAACAGTTTTCAGGATAAGCTGCTAGGAAAACCCACGCTCGCCTGGTACAGAGTCCAGGTCTCCTCCGTGTGCCCAGCAAAAAGCAGAGTACCACTTCTCTGAAGCAGGTGATTCATTTCAAAGCCTAAAAAGGAACTGTCTGAGGAAGGGCTAAATCCCATTTAGCCAGGCAGGTTGTCAGTGCCTGAACCACACAGCGACCTGGGCACTTGAAAGAGGTTGTTCCAGGCATTTTCCCAGCCGCGTGAGACAGAACGTGCCGGGCTGTGTCCGAGGCAGGACAGCTCGCATGGCACAGGGGGACTGAGCAGGGCTCGTTTGGAGGTCGCTGCACTGTGCTGCAGGTATCACCCCAAAATGCAAACTGGGGTCCCCTCTGTGTCGCTAGGGAAGTTTTGTGGGAGGACAGACAGGGTGTTTATAAAAAGCCGGAGTGGGGGGAATCTTCCCCGTTAAAATGCAGTGTTAAAAATCACAGTTAAAAAATGACAAAGTCAGGAAAAGAAAATGTTTAAAGTTGCAAAACCAACACTGCACATCCTGTTTGTTTTACGGCCACATCAAACATCCTGTATGTTTTATGGTTTACATTTTACAACATAAACAGTCATATATTATGCTACACAGTTAACCAAGAAAAAAACATGGGAGTGAAAAAATGCCACGTGCAAAGCAAGCAGGTCTGTACGGCTGCTGACACCAAAACATCGGCATTTGTGGGCTTTATGTAATTTTTACTGTGCAACCCTTAACGCAGTTGTTTTCATTTCATTTCCGTGGTACTTTCCCCCTTAAAGAAGAGTGAAGGGGCGAGATCGCCTGTGATTAATAATGTCAGCATTAAATGGTCCTGATTAGCCTTTGAAGTTCACACATGTTTCATTGGGGTCAGCAGGTTGGGGAAGAGGGTCAGTTCCCGGCGCTGCTGACGGCTTTGCGCAGGGCTGGGTTATCACCGTGTCACCCTGCCAGAGCCGGGCTCTGCCGCAGCACCGCGGCGGCGACGCGCGGGATCGGCGCGCTTGCTTTTCGGAGTTTGAAATTTGCAGCAAATTAAAAATGCGGCAAAAATTCTGAATTTTTCACAGCATTTTAAGCTAGTAGGGTCACCCTGCCTCTAGAGTCAACCCCATAAAGCTCCGTCTGATTTAGCTGTGTCAGAATTCCACTTTCTGTACGGCTTTTAGGTGGCATCAGGACAATTGACTCCACGTGAAAACCTGCTCTTTAGAGGCTTGATGCATGATCATTCCGTGCAAGACAGATACACCCCCTTCTCCCTCTGCACCCTTCTTTAGGACCTTTTCACAGACCCCCTCACCCCCTCCAAAAACTGCTGCTGCTTAAAGGACTGGCAGGTTAAAAACCATATTTGATGATACAAAATAGATTCTCTTACCTGTGGTACTAGGAGGAGCTGATGGCACTAAAACTAAAGGATTTTAAACTCTGTCTTCCCTTCCTCCAGCCAGCAAGGTTTGTTTATTTTTACGTGCCTTGCAGCTCGGGCAGTGCAAACCAGACAGGTCCGTATTTTTATATGCATTATCTAAGCACTCGTTTCCCTGGCAGGCTGGAAGGGCCGTTGTGCTGGTTATTAAATTCGCTGTGGCAGATAACTGTGTACTTCCCACTTCTGCATTAGCAATACACATGAATTAAGATTTTCCAAATAAAATACTTCATCTTTTATATGGCTGCCAAAGCCAGCTTGGAAAATAATGAGTTTATGCAACCTGTTTCTGTTGAGCTGTATGTACTGCGTACAGCAATAGCTGGGCTGAAAATCGCACAGCGCTGCCTGGAAAGTTCCTGGGCAGAAAATAAAAGGTCGGTGGCATCCGGCAGGCAACAACTGAGCAAGTCAGAGGCTGCATTTCCAAGAGCAGGGAAGCACACGGGCAGCAACTGCAGCCCCCCTCCCTCAGTATTAAACTCTCCCCCACCCAGCTGCACTGGCAGCACAAAATAAATGTTGTTCTGCATTATTAAATTAACTGCAACATCCCAACCAACATCCCAGTCCAGACACAAATTTGGCGCCACAGGCCCACCTCTGACCAAAACCCTCGCAGAACATTGCTCTTACATGTCCAAAGGGATCCAGGTGGTTGTTGGTGAGTTTTAGCTTCTGGAAGGACACCAGCTGCCGCATCCAGTGTGCTCCCGTGGCGGGTGAGTCGGGGTGCACATACAGCCGCCCCGGCATGGCCGGCTCTGCCTTCCCGGCCACCATCCTGCAAATACAGCGGTTACAGACTGCATCACCTTGGCAGCAGTCGCCAGCCCAGGCATAGGAGAGCGTTTTCGTCCTTAAACTCAACCCACCATCCCTCCCGCCAGCCCTGGAGGGACACGCTGGGAGATGGGGTCTCAGAGAGCCTCCTGCTACTCATGGGGTTTCAGAGCTCCATGTTTCAGCATCACAGGCTGGCAGAGTAAACCCATCTCTGGTCCCATGCAGCTTTCCCTTGGGGCAGCGTCTCTACATGGCAATTGTGTTGGCATTGGTCAAGGAGGAAATCTCATCTGGCTTTTTGGAGAGGATGAAGCCTTCAAAGGCCGTTCTGCAAGGGGAGATGGTTTCACATACTTCCCCAGGAAAAGGTACCTGCGAGCAGGCACGGGTACCAGCGCTGATGCACCCTCCGCAGCCATGCAGGGCTCCCGCAGCCCCGGCCGGGCAGCAGCTCCAGTGGGAAGGGGCTGCTCCCCGCTCCAGAGCTGCGTGCTGGCACATGGTGCTGCCCCTCGTACCCTTCTGCCAGCGCCCCTTGCCCCCACACCACCGGTCCTCATGGACACAAGACCCAGCCATGAGACATCATTTAATGGCAACTGCCCCGTTACTGTGCATTGTTCTCCTCTTATAAAACACCAATAAAAGCAATATTACCAAAACTAACACAGACTTTCCAGCAGCAATAAAATGAAAAGGGGAAACAGCTCTAGGGCTGGCAAAAGCTAAATTAAACAGAGTTAACAACTATCCATCATCTAGGGCTTAATGGTTAAAACACAAAGTGGCCGCCGTGCCGCGGAGGCCCTCAGTCCGCTCCTCTTACCCAGTGGCACTCCAGGACAAAAGCGAGTGGAAAAGGGATTTTTTAAAACTGGAGCAGCCCTAATGTGCAAGTAAATTACTACAGTTTTATAGGATGTCACCAGCCTCGTTCCCATTAAGATGACTACAAAGTTTTCCATTGCTCGTCTTTTCACCAGGCAGCTGTTGGTGGAAGGGTTTGGGAAAGGCACGGTGAATTGTTGCAGTGAGAGAGACTGCTGGGCATATTTGGGGTAAAAACTAAAAGAGAAAACAACATGCTTCCTCCGTCAGAAAGCAAAGATCATTGGTGCCTCCTTACTGGTGGTAAGTAACGTTACTATCAAAGGCACAGGGAAGGGAAGAATAACAGAAGGGAAAGAAATTTCAGAGGAAGAATGAATTATAAGGAAAAAAACTCTAGACTGGATCTGGCATTGGACCGTGACGGGGGGAATCGCTGCTCCCTTTGTCTGCCGGAGCAGCGTGGCTGAACCAGGGCTTTGAGTGAACCACCCCATGTTTTGCTTTATAGCTGATTGCATAAAAGCAAAGTATTACTAGAGAACAAAGGAATTTAAATCTTAACTCACGTAGATACCTAATTCTTAAGACCAAAATGGACCTTTAGATCATCTAGTCCAGCCTCTGATATAATGCAGGCTGTGGCTCTACCCTCTTACACCTGCACGTGGCCAGATAACCTGTGCTTGGCCTAAAGCATCTCCTCTGAAAAGACATCCGACCTTGAGCGCTTTGGAAATGTACAGTCCACCACCCCCATTAGCAGTTTGTTCCAGCAGTTAATCGCCCAGCCTGTTAAGACTCTTTTATTTTATATTTGTCTGGCTTTAACTTCCAGCTATTGGCTCTTGTATTACTGCTGCTCCGTGAAAGAGAGCTCTGGGATGTTGGCATCCCTCCCATGGGAAGATATTTATGTTGGTTTCTGAGTTTGCACAGCAAACGGTCAATCCAATTGCAATTTTCTTACAGAAAAGAAGGCAAACAGAAATGTTCTCTTACCATTTGTTGTCACAGAATTTATACCGGTGGTCGT
Organism: Phalacrocorax carbo; assembly: GCF_963921805.1. NCBI lineage: Eukaryota > Metazoa > Chordata > Aves > Suliformes > Phalacrocoracidae > Phalacrocorax > Phalacrocorax carbo. Next base: position 4,315,657 of record NC_087529.1, read on the forward strand.
CAGCTGGGACAATGTCGATCAACAAGATGTACTTGGTCTTGGGGTTCATCCCGGTCACTTTAACCTTGTAACTAGGAAACATCCTCCTTAGAAAAAGTAAAGGGTTAACACGTTAGTGAGTGACCTGGAGCAGCACTGGAACTGATGGAAACTCAGAGCAGCACCCCAAAAGGCAGATCCACCATGTGATGAATTCACTCTGGGACAAATAAGCTAGAAAACATTATTGCTGCTTAAATATCACCTGAATCAAACTCACTCTTTCCAGAGCACGGGCTGCACAAGGCTAGTGCAAAATGGGGCACAAATATGGGTGAGGGTATATAGAGGGGGGGGTTATGGGCCAGTGCGAGGAAAAGGTGGGTGCAGAGAGAGATGGAGGGGATCAACACACCCCTCCTTACGGGAGGCTCAGACAGAGAGCCCTCACTAGCCCAGGAGGCTCCACGTGGCTTATGGCAGCCTCAAAAATGCAGATTTCTCATTGCCGTGAAAGCACATGAGAAGTCATGAGTTCTGACATCACCAGAAGAAACTCAGCACGTGCAGCTTTCTCATTCACACGTCCCGATGTCCGCAACACCGAGGCCCACCACTGCTCCTAGGCAGTAGCTGAACCGGTGCTCCCTTCAACAGACTGAAAAGTGAGGATCGCTAAAGCCTTGAGGGGAGAGTAAGGGTTAAACCCTGCACTGGTGCAGACAGCCACCCCTCCTCTGGCCTTCCCAAATTTCCCAAGTTCACAGCACGATCATTAAACCTCGTTCGAGCCAGAGCACCGCAGAGCTCCCTGCTGAGAATGCACCCGTCCCACCAATTTACCATTGGCTTTAGCAGACACATAGCGACCACCACCAAACAGGGGACATCACATAAACCAGTGCACCATTAAAGAACATTTTTATATATATATATATATCTTACATATCTAAAGAATCTTTGTAATATTAAAGAATAGTTTTTTATAAAGCTATGATGGCGAAACCAGTATATACTATCACAGTCTGGTCTTGCGCTCCGCAGGAGATGGCCCTGATGGGTACAGGCACTGCCATGGGCTTCCCAAGCCCTTGCGACTGCATCAGGAGACAGGATTTGCGGGACCGGGCACTTTACATCCTCAGAGTAACTATTTTCTTGGCTCCATCTTCCCAGCCTCCTCCTCATCCAGTAAAAACAAGCCAATTGAGCAAAGCGGCCTTCAAGCAACCAGCCAGAACAGAAAATTGTCCCTTCCACGGGTATAAGGCGACAGGGGATGAGAATTGCTACATCCTGGCATCATTCTAATTACCCTAATTCAGAAAGGCCCAAACCCTGATGTCGTTTCTCCATCGAACATCAAGACTCCTTTGCCCCGCCCTCATCCCTCCTGCCCCTGCACGTTGCCCCCGCGCCCGGCCGAGCCGGCCCAGGTCTGCAGCACCATTTTGTCACTGCTTGGGAGCAGGCAACAAAATGGGTCCTGTTCAAAATCATTTGAATTGACTCTTTTAACTGCCCTGCATAAATTCCAGATGTTTACCATGTAATTAGCCGGGACTCAAAAGGGGTGGTTTACCAATGTCCGTATTTGATTTTCATTCATAAACTCTGCACTCCTCTTAACCTTGTCCTCCTACAGGTAAGCACCTGGATAAATACAGTAGGACGTTTCAAATTGTGAATACACAGCCCAATTCACACATTGAAAAAAATTGCATAAGGAATCCAATCTGAATGCCAAGATTTTTTTTTTAAATTAGGCTTTAAAAATGACATACAAAAATGAAACAAAAAAGAGGAGGAATTGATTAAAACCCAGAAATGAGATGGATACTGTTTGACAGTTACTGCCTCATACCAGGTGAACATCCTGCACCGAGTATTTTTATAACATCTAGCTTCTGAATTTCTTTTTTTTTTCTCAATCATTTCATTTACTGTAGTACATCCAAGCTGCTAAAGTAGCCGGACTGATATATTGTAAATGTTAAGTGCTTTTTTAATGGCATTTAAAATTAAGCTTCAGCATATGGACTTCATATAGCATGGACATGCCTGAGTTTATAATGTTCTTTAGTATAGCCCTCTAAAATAAATACAAAGAGCCAAAGTACTACTATAATATATACAGCTGAAATTCTTTAAGGATAACAAATGGGGACTCACATCTGATTGAAGGTGTTGCTTAACTTGCAACCCGCTTGCTATCTTGCAGTGGTAGCATTGTACTCAGCAGTCGACAGACCCAGCTACAACCAAGTTTGCCAACTCTCTGCATTCTTTTCCAGGAAAACATGGGGTAGATTTTAGTAATTTGGCTGTGCACGGATATTTCATCATTATTATTAGCTGCTGCATTTTGACCTTAAAAAAAAATATGCAACTAATGTGCTGTCCAGGGACTTGTCAGTTTAATTTTCTTAATGAAAACATATTTCTCAACCCCTTGGCAGAGATTTATTTAGTAAATATCTCTTTGGAATACAGTACAAACATGGATTGTGCGTTTCTGGTGAGAAGGCATGACAAACCAAAGAGCCGGGTCCAAGAAAATGCAGTCATAGCATTTCAATTAAAAAAAAAAAAAAAAAAAAAGGCAAGAAAGAGCACCTAATATCATGTCCTGGCCCTTATTAAATGTTCTGCTTGAAAGAGGGGGGCAGAAAACCACAGCAGAGGCACAGGGCTGCACCAGCCCTGCCCGGGAGCGGGGCTGTGCCTACAGTGGGTCTATACAGCTCCCCATCAGCCCTGGGAAGGGGCCAAAAACCTGCCTGCTTCCCCAGATTTACTCCAGGTCAATGGAGCTACTCACAGCCATAGGCTCTATGCTCAGCAGTAGCTTTGCATAACCACCCCTCTGCCAAATCTCTGCAGGCAGGAGCTCTCGGGCGGATGGGCGTCTCCGCAGAGGATGCTTCGCTTCGGCCAGCTTTCCCTGACAATAGCTTGCTTCATCATCTATTGCTTGGGGACCAGCAGTGGCAAAATAATAAGCCAGTGCTGCAGTAAAAACTTGCCAACGTCTTGCCAAGCTCTGGGAGAGCTCAGCCTGGCTTTGGTGGGAGGTCTGAAGCAAGATCCAGGCAGACCCGCGTTTTACCCACCCTCCTTCCCACCGCCGCGCATGACTCCAAACCGAGTGAGAGTTTCTCTGCGTGGAAAACGGTTACAAAAATTGTGGATTTGGGGCTTCCTGGGGACCATGTCCAAGCAAGCAGTATCTGACCCTCAGCGACACCTCCTGCACTGAAGGCGGCTGCAGCCCTGCTGTGGCTGTGCATACAGGGAAGCTCAGCGAGGTTAAGCACTGGGCACATGTGCAGCACAGGATAAACAAACTATTAGGCAAAGTTTAAGCCACCAGTAATCAGGAGATTAAGAGCAGCAATTCCTGGAATCATCCTCTTTTGTTCAGACCCAAAGCTTGGTCAGACCCAGTGTCCTGGGGCTGCAGCAAATGCCCTGAACGTGCAAACACCACCATCATCCCTAGGGTGGGGGAGTCCAGGACCGGACCAATTTCTTCCCCTCTACGCTTATATTTTTTGAACGCCACACAAGATGTGTGTCTAACCCACCAGCACACAATAGGTGCGACGGCTACTCCCAGCCAACACAGGGCAGCCAGCGGGGCTGCTCAGTGAGCAGGAGCCATGGAGCCATCACCAGCCCCACAGCTCCCCTGCCCACCCAGGGACCAGCCACGAGCCCACAGCGTGCCTGTGCAACAGCTGGCGATGCACGGGGGACGCAGCCAAGCATCAGCCCCGACTGTTCTTCTGCAAAACATCGAGTCAGTAGATTCCAATTTTGGACATGTTCAAAAACCCACCTCTGCCTCCCTCCGGCTCAAACCAGTGAAGAAGGGACGATCCAGACTCCTCAGCACCGCCCTGATGGTCTCCTACGCCCCACAAAACTCTCTGCTGGGTTTAGTGACTCCGACAGGCACGTTTCTATCTCCCTCCCTGCACTGGCAGGGGCACGGTGCTGCTGTGAGATGGGGGCAGCTCTCACTGCCTTTCAGGGGGGAAAAGTTAAAGAAGTTTTTATGTTCACACAAGAAAGCTGCCCTTAGAGAAAGCGAATGCGGGAGGAAGGCTACAGTACCTCACTCCTGTGCGAGTGGAACATCTGATATGGCATTAAAATGCCACAGTCTGGCACCCACTCACTGCGGGCTGAGGTGCAGGGTGATGCCCTGGGGAGGGCAGAGGGGCTGAGCCTGGCTCTGGGGACCACAGGCGGCAGGAGCGGGGCCGGCATCGCCAGGGGCTGGCACCGCACTGCCGCAGCTAAACCCTTCCCCACAGCTCTGTGCAGACAAAACGTAGCAAAACCAGTAAAAGCCAGGAAAATAAACAAGCAGCACAATTCTGTAGCCCTCCCAAGCTTCAAAGATGATGTGTGAGTGAATTATTTGTTCTGATAATGAAGCAGTCATTGCTTAGCTAAGTTTATGCTAGGCACATTTTATCTCTACATGATATTCACAAATTGTTTTAAAATGAACTGTTAGAATAAGCATCTCTTGTTTATTTATTTATTCTATTACTATCCAATCCCCTTAACCATGGAGCAGTTACTGACACGGAGCCAAAGCTTCTATTATGTTCAAACAAAGTTTAATTAATGTGTAATTGGTTGGTTGGATTTGGAAGCAAGCGATAAGGGGAAAGCTTTGGTTTTGTTTGGGGTAGCCGTTCCCAGCCTTTCAGGCTCCTCGGGCTTGGCCGTTTTGTGGGCATCTTACTTGTGTTTAATCCCCATGCGAGCAGGCCTGGTTGGTCCTGGAGAGATGGGTGACTGCAAGGCTCCCATGTCCAATAAATTCTTATTTTGGCGTAAGGGACAGCAAGCCAACACAGCCAGAAAAGGCAAAAGCATCAGAGCTGATCAAAGAGCTCAAAGAACTCATCTGAGCAGCAACTGTGCGGCGCCACGCTGCGTACCAGGACCTGTGTGTCCCAGGGACACTAGCTCCTGCCATGGTACTGCTGGGTGACAAGGCAGCCTCTGCAAATGCCTCAGTCCTGACCACCCGCCTGCTCACAAGGATTTGATATTCCCCTCCTTGCTTAGATGCAAACATCATTTCTGGGGCTCCTTCTGACGCATTAGCTGGGAAGGGGCTCCTCTGACCAGCATGTGGTTAGCAAGGAAGCCACAGGGAACTCAACTGTTATTTCCATAGAGAAAACTGCATGGAAATAAGATACCGGAGTCCTATTGGAGCAACCTGAGTCATGTCCTCAGCAGAGGCTGTCAGTGCCCTCTGAAGCCCATGGGAATGTGCGGACTGGTGCTCTCTGCATGTCCCTGTGGTGTGGATGGTGCTTCAGATACTACCAAGCGCTTCCTTCTGTACTTTGCGGGGTAAAAAATGTCCCCCAGCCCTTCAGCAGCTCAGCAGCTGAAGCCCTGTTTTCAAAAGGAGTTTCGATAAGACAAAGATTTTCAAAGACAGTGATTTTACAGTCCTTGATTTTGGGGTGGTCGAGTAAAGCAACAACAGGATTTTCAGAAGCTCCTGTACAGTACTGTCTGGAAAGGTGATGCTTATGGTATATCAGGTTGTGAAAGGATCAGAAAGACAAAAAAAATCACTCAAAAGCTTGGCTAACAAGCCATACCATGGCTGAAAGTCCACCTCCTCAGAAGCTGCTGAGCATGCCAAGATGCCTCCAGTGATGATTTCAAAGCAGTGAGGCAGATGACAGGTCTACATCCCTTATAATGACTAATGTGGCCCCAAATTCTTCTTGAGAATTGGCCATGGCTTCTTAAGGATGCTTCTCCTTGTCTTCATTGTTAGGAGGGAAAGGACTGGTGTAGAGGCTTCAAGGACCATGTTTCCATTCTGATGACCTTTCTGTTTTTTTTCTAATTTCCCTTCTTTTGACAAGTATTTCTTCCACTGACTTAACGCATCTTTAAAAATAATATTCTCTGGGGCAGATTAAAACAAATTTGGGGATGTCAGCTGTTTCTTTTAGCCTTTTAAATGGCATTTCCTTTTTGATAGATTTTTGCTTTCAGAAAATACTTTAAAGAGATCAAAGAGTTTTTCAACAGGGTCCCATTTTCCCAGTGTATCCTAACCCTCAGTCCCTTATTTCTCTTATCACCCACGCCACTCCGCTATGACGCTCTGTATACAAAGTAAGAGCAGTTAACTTTGAAGTGCTGGATTAGCCCATGCCAGATCCTTGCCTCAGAATAACAAACAATACAGGTTCAACAGGAGTTCTCATCAGTAGTTCATTTTTCAGCCCCAAATTCACTGTCACTAACACAAGCAACATTGAACTCTCAGTCTATGGACAGATAGGGGAGATTTATCTGGTGGCAGGACCATGACCTAGTGATGAGAAGGTCAGACAGTTAAGGGATTTTTATATTTTGGAATGGCGAGGTTGTATTTTTTTCTTCTGGCTAGCGCATCTCATTTTTAAATAAAACATTGTTTCTCACATACTTGAGAACTTGGTTAGCTGGATGGCTGCTTTCATGGTCTAGAAACATTTCCTCTCTTTGCCCCACAGTAACTTGAAACATGGGCAGGCTTCTTGCCATGGGATGCTTCTCCGGTGCTTTCGTTTTGCTGTAACTGAAGTTGAGCAGAAACGGTCCCAACGTGCCAGAGGACAGGAGAGGTCGGTGCTGGCAGCCTCCAGCAGCAGCAGAAGCACAGCACAAAGGTACCTCAGAGAGAAGCTGTGCAAGGTGATAGCCAACAAGCCAGTGCTGCAGCATTTCAGGGCAGGTTTTCTCCCTCACCATCCCAGCTCCCTTGACACTGCAGCCCCTCCAGCTGTGCAGGTTCCACGGGGCCTTTTGGAGAAGCCGTGGGCAGCCCTGGCATTGATGCCAGGCCATGCGCCGGCTCATCGGTGCAGAGCAGGAGATGATCTGCAGCCCCTGTGCCCATACGCCTTCGACGCAGAGGCAGAGCCCAAGCGATGGTGGGGATCTTCCCCGGCTGGTTTGGGCTTGACCAAATGCTCCCCTGCAAGGCTGGCCAGCGCTGCTGCAGGTCCAGTCTAAGGACGAGCTGGGAAAGCTTTGGCAACACCCTTAACCATGAGCATCCCATGTCTTTAACAAACTAAAAGCAAGGCTTGCTCTTTGAAGAGAGAAGTGTATTAAAAATTAAAATCCCATCCCTGCCCTACTCGGTGTGCACGAGCTCTGTCTTCCTTGCCAAGCTATTGACATGTTCAGCAGCACGGCCAAGAGCCATCGGAGTTTGCTCCTGCTCCTTTCTCTGAAAGCAGGAGTTTGCCCCAACAGGGTAATTCCAGGACCCCGAATTTAGGACTAAGCAGATCAAACATTCCTTAAATATCTACTTTATTTCCAAGTTTTAAATTGATGGCTCACATTCCACCGCTGATCTCGGATATTAAGGTTTGCTTTTGGATCAAAAACCTTTAGCAGAGATTCTTGTAACTGCCTCAAAAGATTCTGGACAAATATTTCCCTTTAATTATAATGAGAACTGGGCATCCATATGCCCTACAGAGCCATGGAAAATTTAACTTTTAAAGGATTTTTCACAGAGGAAAGCTGCACCAGCTTAGCCAAAGCATTTATACTTCTTCAGACCTTGATGTCCTAAAAACTAGTTTTATTTTGGTTTACTAAAGTTGATTAGGAACAGATTTTTTTTAACTGAAATAAGCCACTTTTAAAATGAAACTTGAACATCTAAAGGGGGTTTGCGTCTTTTCCACACATGCAAGCTGCTTTATTGATTTTTTTTCCTGTGCAGTATTTTCCTACATATGCTTCTTAAAACCTGCTACCATAAAGACTGGAGCTGTCTTTGTACCTGTGCACATCCTGCGTTCCGGCCAGAACTCAACTTCAATCTCTCAAGCCTCCTGTTCACATCTCTGGGATGGTTGTGCTACCATAGAGGAATGACACATTCTTTTCTCTTCAATAACTGTCCATAAAAAAGTGACCAGACACCCCATGAACTGGTACTTTTTACTGATTAACCATAAGCTTCATCAAATTGTTCCTGGCAATACCTGGACAGAAACTGCAATGCTGCAAAGATGGGCACCCTGGAAAAAATTAGTGAACAGCTACAGCTGAATACAGGCTAATAGAAAGAAAGAAATCCTGAGCCAGGAAGATTGTATGAGCAAAGATTAACTTCCTGCAGAAATAAGGTCTGGAAGATAGGTTTCACAAAGAATTATGAGAGACAAAGTAGGGTTTGCCACCGGGTTTTAAAAAAAAAAAAAACAAAACACAAAACCCAAACCAGTTGTTCAGTTAAATAGTAACACGTTAAAGCAAGAAAATGAAATTGGAAAGCAAGGGTTATAATGAAGTCTCTCGTTTACTTTCTGCTTCCCCCACCCCTCATACACCCCACTCCATCGCCGCGGAACGCCTGATCTCGGGCAGGAAAGGTGCGCGCCTTGCTAGGACGGGCTGCCGCTGCGCAAAGCCCGACCGCGCGCCCCGGGCGGCGCCCCGCACCGCAGGGCGGCCGGGAGGAAGGAATTCAGCGGTACACCTGCACCTCCACCCTCCAATACACCCGGTGTCCTCTTTATTGCCATCTAAATCGACTTTATTAAATTGATTTAACAGGACCTCACCGCCTGGAAAATGCTTTTCTTTTTGCCTTTTTTTTTTTTTTTTAATAAATTGGAGAATTAGTGAACAATTCTAGCCTTATTCATAAAAAGAGGTATGAACAGCTCGATGTAGGTGCTGGGATGATTCACCCGTCCCGGGAAGAAGCTGGGAGCGGGGACCAAGGACCGGGAGCAGCTGCTCGGAGGAGCCAGGCGGGCTCGCAGCCACCCGAAGAAGGGGGTTTCAGCTGCACACGGCGGCAGCGCCCGAGCCCCGCCGCCTTCCGAAAACAGCTGCTTTGCAAAATGCCACTCGCGATGGTCAGCGCTGAGGGAGATCACGGGTGGCCGGTCTGCTTCCCGCTCCCCCCGCCCCGGGCTGGGCAGCCCTTGGGTACCTACAGCCCCAAGCATCGGCACAGACCGGGCAGTTTTTGCACTGTGTATCACTCAGCTTTTAAAACCCAGCAACAGAAAATCCTCTGGAGTAGAAATTCGTAATTAGAACAAACCTCAAATAGGAGGAACGAGAAAAGGCTCTGATTTATGGAGCGTCCCATCCTCGGGGCGCTGCCATGGGCAGGATTTTCTGTCTGAAGGAGGCGAGCGGTTTTACGCAAAGTTCAGGGAACTTCGCTAACACAAACTTTTTATCTTTTGATGATCCTTTTCATATAAAATAATCTCTTTTTTTTTTCCTCCCTCCCACAATGAAGCAGTCGAACATTAAAAAGATAGCGAGTGCATTTTAAAGATGTTTCCACTTTATAAATCAAGCTTTCTTGGCAACAATATGATTTCTATTCCAATGCTGAGCTTGCTGTGTTCTCCTAATGTCTCCTACAGATCAGTCCTAAGAGGGAGTAATAATCCCACAAAGTAATTCTCAGCCCTAAATTCTCGATAATTTATAGTTGGCTCGTTCTGGGGAGCTCTACAAAGAAAGAAACAAATGACTCCCCCTCTCCCCCCCATTAAGTTATCAATATTTGCCTTGTTTATACAAAAAGGCTATTTTACACCATTGCCATGGAATTAACGCTTCCGCTGAGCTTTACATTTCCTCTCCATTGAGTGAACTTGTCATTAAAGTCACTTTTTTTGGTTGTTGCTGCTTGAAATTTAAAAATCAGGCTTCAATTTCTTTTCGTTTGTGCCCCTTGAGGTCAGACAGACCGACATTTAAGTGATTTCAACTAACTGCATTCAGGGGCATCTCTGTGCCTGCTGGGAGGGGGATTAGAGTCCTAATTAGTGCCTGCAATTAGCCGGTTTCCCTCTTCCCCCCCACCCCACCACCCCCCCCCCGACGCTAAATGCAAGTGCATACAAATCTCCACTAACCAGCATTTTTTTTTAATTGGGTCAAGAGGAGGTTTATTATTGCTACTCTTGATTTAAATAGCTTGGGTAAAATAAAATCTGCGCGGAGTACTAATTTTCATTTCGTTATTTGCACCGCGATTCGGGGCATATTCCTGCGTTTGGGCTGCCCCGGGCTCAGCGCGGACACGAGTGGCTCAGCCTGGCGCTCGGGATGAACGAAGAGACTTAAGCGATCACGCCATTGAAGTCCTTCCATTTTTTCTGCCGTTCTCAAGCTAATTATTTTGTGCATTTATTTTTTTTTTTTGCTCTCGGTGCTGCCGGAAAGCCCAGCCCGGGACAGAGCCGGGTCCTGGCAGAGGCGGGTCCCCGGCGGCGGCTCGGCTCAGCCCGGCCCGGCTCCCCTCCCGCTGCCAGGGCTCCGCAGCGGGGTTGTTTTTGGACTCACTGCTAACTATCTATGATAAAAATATTGCCCTTTATTTTGACACCGTTTGCAGCTGGACACAGAGAAAAGAAATGAAGCCACTAGTCTGTTTCATCAGCATTTCAGCCTTTTTTTTTTTTTAATTAAAAACTATTTATTAAAAAAAAAAGGCTGTTAGCTTGCTGGTGCTGAACTGATTTTCGCAAATAGAGAATTTGGTTTGATAACTCAAAAAACAGAGTTTTGTGCATCTTGGGGTCAATCCCTCCAGCCCCTCAGCCCCATCCACACACTCATGGAAGGTGACTACGTGTGCACTGCCAGCTCCACTGGACAAAGAATGTGGGACTGAGCCCTATACATATGGATTTGTTTAAACAATCCACGTTAAGACTTACAAAGAGATAACATGCACATTTGGGATGCTTAGAGTCTAGAATTTGGTAAAGATATTACACGTCCTGCACAGACACACACTCAGATACTATAAATTAAGGGTGAAATATTTGAGGTCTTGATCCCCTAGTCTTAGCTGACTTAGGTAGCAGACCTATCAAAATGAATCCGGCTCTTCACATCAGTAGATGCTACAGAACAAGCACAAAGATTTTATACACCAAAATGTAGTGTGATAAGGACAGAGTTACCTGCACAATCACTTCATAAATAGGCCAAATAGCAAACAAATTGAAGATCCCCGGGACATACACCCGCTCTCCAGGGGGACTAATGGGAATATCTTGGTTATTAGAGAAAAGCTCCCCCACACCAGCCAGACTCTGTACAGAGCAGCCCTGCCAGGGACAGAGGAAAGGAGAGGGAAACCGCTCATCACTCCCCAAATCCAAAGCCAGGGGTTGGGGTCTGGGGTCTCATAGTGTGAGCAGAATACAGGGGAGAAAAGACCCCCGCCCCGAGCTCCCCGGCTGCCCTGCATGAAGGGACCACAGGGGAAAAGGACTGCAGAGGTATTGATTGTGGGAATTTTTTCTGCCTGATCCCCGTTGTTTGGGTGTTCCCCTCCACAACTCTCCAACACGGTGTAAAATCAGCAATCACAGGGCATGGCAGAATCACACTGCTCTGATAGAATTAAATGGATTTAAACACCTAAGTCTGGCGATTTTTCTTTTCCAGCAGCAGCAATGCGAGCCTGCTGCCGCAAAGCCAAGGGTGGGTATTTCGGTGCTCAGAGTGGGAGCTGGCTAGTTCTGTTGGGAACCGTCTGACTGTCAGGCTGGTGATTGTCTGAGGTTTAATTCTGATGTTTAATTTTCTGACGTTAATTCTGCCATCTCCCACCTGAGCAGCCCGGGAAGGGAAGAAGCCCTGAGCAGGGGCAGGGATGGGCTCTCCAGGGAAGCAAAGCCTCTGTGAGCCACTGCCCAGGCCTGGGTGTGCACTGCATGCTGAAGGGGCTCCGATTTGGTAAAAATCGTTGTTTGTTTCCAAGGGAAGGCAGAAATTTTTTCCACACCTAACAGGATAAAAGTGGTAACTGTCTCTCTCTCAGTTTTGAGATTAAAAGCATAGCCTAAGCCTTCATGTTCCTAAAAATTTGGTGCAAAGTATCCCAGCACAGGTCTTAGTGCACCATGCAGAAAAGGGGAGTGAGGTTTGCTTTGGGGGGGGAAAATAAAAGCAGAACCACAATTATGCTAACATCTTAAAAAAAAAAAAAAAAAACCAAAACAAATAATGAAATGAAGAATTACCAAAGAGAATTGGGACTAAATGCAGCAAATGACTCTGCAACTCTTCCTTGCATCTACAATCTCATTACCACACTCGAACACATGCACAGTTTACATGGAAAAAAAATGACCTTACTAAAATCTGCAATCAAACAATAATTCTTAAAATGCCACTGATTGCAATAGCTCTGCAAAACCCAGTCTCGGCAAACAGGGACATTTCATACGGATCAGAAGCAAAACATGTTCGCGGGGAATTTTCACTAACCTGCCTGCTTTGGTTATTATCATTTCGGTGCCGGCTTCATGAAATTTCTTCCATAGCTCCTTCTCATGGAGATAGACTTTGATATTTTCTATTGTCTGGAAAAATAAAGATAATAAGAATAGCAAGAAATGACTGAGAAAACCCAGGAGAGGGGCTGGGACGGACCTTTGGAAGGGCAGCAGGGCTCGGTGGCTGCGCACCCCAGACCAGCACCGCAGCCGAAGCCACACCGGCCTCGGTCCTGCCTGTGCGGGAGGAGGTCAGAGTCCCAAAAATTCCACCACCCTTTGCCAAAAATAAGAGAAACAAACTGAGGCCGGGTTTAATTGCAGGCTTTCACATCCAGGAGGGACACGGAGACCAAAGGGAACATTTTTCTTTTTCCTTTTTATCTTTTTTTTTTTTTTTTTGTAGCGGTTTCCGCGCCCCGATGGAGCAAACGGGCCCCGCTGTCGCCCTAAGACTCCCAAAAACTGGGGCCAGGAGCATCTGCGGGGACACCCGGATCCGCTGAACAATGTGCGCATCCAGAGCCGCGGTTTTTGCGCGGACCCATTCCGTTCCGCGGGGTGCCGGGGGCAAGGCGGGGGTGCCAGCCAGGCGCGGGGGGCGAAGGCAGAGAAGTCGCGATATGTCGAGCGGCCGCGGGAGGACCCGGCGGTTTATTTTGCGGGGGGAAAAAAAAAAAAAAGCAAAAACCAAAACAAAACGAAACCCACCGCCGGGCCGGATCCTGCTCCGGAGGAGCGGCCGCGGCCCCGCCACCCGACGGGCCCCGACGGCCGCGGCTCTGCGACGCTCGGGCTCGCCCTTACCGACGGCGGGCGGGGGGCGGCCAGATTCGCACGAGAAAAAAATTAAAGAAAAAGGAAAAAAGAAAAGTGAAGAAAAATGCGATTTCCTCGCATTTCCCTCCCCGGTCGTGGCCGGGCGGTGCGTACCTGCTCGGGGTCGGGGGGCTGCGGGCTGCTGAGCGGCGTGCTGCTCCCCCCGGCTACGCCGAGGACGGGGGAGCCGGCGGAGGAGTCCGCATGGCCGGGCGCGGGGGCTGTTGGAAACCCTTCCTCGGTTTCAGACAGGCTTTTCTCCTGGAGCATTTCCTTGGGGGGAGAGAGGCGCACCGTTAGCTCACAGCACCGGGGGCCGCGTCCAGCCCCTGCCCCCCCCCACCCCGCCCCAGCCCCGGGCACGGCCACCTGCGGGGTCAGGCCCTCCCGGCCCGGCCCGCGGTCCTTCCTCAGGCGGCGGCACTCGGCGGGACTGGGACGTGACACCCCCGACCCCCGGGGAAAGCCACTGTGCCCGGGAGAGCCGGGCCGGGCCCGCCTGCCCCCGCGGGGGAGCCGCCCACGCGTGGCTGCGCTCCCGCCTGAGGCCCGGGCAGCTCATCTCAGATGTAGCAGCAGCCCCCCCCCTCACCCCCGATCCTTTCTCTTCCCCCCCCCCCCGTTTTTGCCACCGTGCGGGGCCGGTACCCGTCGGGGAGACCGGTTGCTCTGCCCCGTCCCGTCGGGGCTGCGGGGGCTTCGCGACGGCGCTCAGGGCCGGGCGGTGTAAACAGGCAGAGTGCTGGGCTCCGAGATAAAAGGGCCCCTCTTAAACTTGGACGGAGACTGGGAAAAACCAATAAAGATAAGGCCTGACAGCTCCGCCGGGGCTGCCGCCCATCAACCCCGACTTTTACAGCGCGGAGGGACGCGGCCGCCCGCCCCGCTTGACGGGCGGACGGACGGGCAGCGCCGGCGCGAAAGGGGGAACGGGACCCGGGAGCGAAACCGGCGCTCCCCACGGGGAAACACAAACGGGGCCCGCTCCCCGGCTCTCGACGGAGCGCTCCTCTCCCCCGGCCCCGCTTCCCCCCTGCCCCGCGCCGCCACGCTGAGCCCCGCAGCTCCAGACACAGCAGAGCTTCAGGGAGAACTCCAGCCAGACAGACGGACAGACAGCACGGCTCTGTGCGAGCGGGCACACACACGCGCCCGTGGACAGCTGCACTGCACGCGCCGCGGCCACCCCCTTTCTCCCCCGGTGCCCCGAGCACCGCCGGTCCCTCCGCTCCGCTCGGGGGGACGGGACGGGGCGGCCCCAGCCCGGCCGAGGCGCGGGTGTTCCCGGCGGCCACCCCGCACCGCGGGGCCGGCTGACCCGGGGGAGCACAGGAGGGAGGCGGTGGCGACCCCCGAGGGCCCGGCTCCTGCCCGCGGACGAGGCCCCCGGTGCTCCCGGGGCCGGAGCCGGGTCGCAGGCCGGGGAAGCAGTGGGGCAGGCTGGCGGCGGCCGCCCCGCCACAGACCGGGGGCTCGGCAGGCTGCAGGGCACCCCGCACCCGCGGACCGCCCGCTCCCTCCCGTCCTCCCTCCGCACCCCGGGAACTCACACGGCCGGCCGGGGGAGCAGGAGGTGCAGCGGGGGGCTCCGGGCTTGGCCGGGGGGCGGCTGCGGCATGAAGGGCATCCGCGGAGCAGCGCGGCGGCTGCGCGGGGAGCTCAGGCCGGGCGCGGCTCCGCGGCCCCCGATGGCAGCGGCGTGCGGGGCATCCCCCGCTGCGCGGATTCACTTTCCCTTGATCTTGGCGGAAAATGTTCCATAAAGATCCAGTTTGGGGCCTTTCGACACCCTCCCTCTTTGTCTCCCCCCTCCCTTTTCCCTTCCCCTCCTGTTGCTGACGTTGCCGCTGTCAATCACGTCCCCACAGACCGGCTCTGGCCCGCTCCGCCCGGCCCGGCCCGCTCGGCCGGCCCAGGCTCCGCGCCCGCCCGACGGCCCGCACGGGGGGTACCGGCCGGGTGTCAGCGACCGCCCGACCCCCGCTCACCGGGCCTGGCCGCGGCCTTCCCGGCCTGCCTCGGTGCTGCGCCGGGCCTGGCGGCGAGCGGAGCCGCTCGCTGCTCGGGGGGGAGCCCGGTGGTGGGGAAAGGGGGACACCCCCAGACCCACCGCGCCCTTCCAGTCCCGGTGGTCCCGGCGCTCCCCACTGCCCGCCGGGGAGGCGGGCCGGGGGCTGCAGCGGAGACAGAAGGGCCGCGGCGGGCACAGGCCGCGCTGGAAGGGCGCTTGGCTCGGCGGGCCCGGAGGTGTAGGGCGGCGGGACCCCGCGGCGGGAGCCGGGGCTGTCCGGGAAAGGCGACGGGGAAGGGCTGGGCCCAGGTTGGGGTCACGCTTCGGGAGGGGTCCGCAACCTCCGGCGGCTTCCCCGACCCCGCCGCACCGGCAGCCAAACCGCCCGTGTCCCGCCAGCCTGAGGCCGGTCTTCGGGTGCGGGTCTCCCTCAGAGTCCGGGGAGTGGGGACAGGGCTCCCCGTCCTCCTCCTGTCGCGACAGAGAGCCCCGAGCCTTGCCCCACGGCGGGCAGGAGCTGGGCGGCCGCAGACAAAGCGGCGGCGAGGCCGGGCCACCGGGGTCAGCCTCTGCCGGGGCCGCCCCGAGGTGAGCGCGGCGGGGGTAGAGGAGCTCCCGGCCCCGCACACCCCCGGGCAGCATCCCCCGCACCCTCCGGCCACGGGCATCGCCTGCTCGGGGCTCCCACCGCCGAGGGAAAGCCCCAAATCCAGGGGAGAACTCCCGCGGGAGGGTCCCCGAGTGCTGTCGCGACTGAACGGGCCACTTGAGCTCTGCAGTCGCGATTACCAAGACACACACACCCCTCCACCCCGCAGTGCTGCTGTTGGGGCTGCCCGCCCTGTGCTGAGCGGCCTCTCGCACCCACCCGCGGCCGAAACGCGCCCAGGCTCCCGCCCTACCCCCTGTAGCTATGCCTATCGCGACAGCCCCACTCCTGTGGACCGCCCTATATCGCGACAGCCCCGCCTGGCTCCGCTCTGTCTCGCGTCCCCCGCACCCCCTCGCCGGGCTGCGCCCCTCTCCGTGCCCGCGGGTCGGGCGGGAGCCGCTTACCCGAGCCGGGGGGTTCCCGGGCGGGCGCCGAGGAGCCACTCGCCTCCCGCAGCCCCGGGCTCACAGGGACACCGCCATGAGCCGGCGGGGCTTCACGGGGCAGGATTTTTATCAGGGTTTTCTTGAAAGTGAATTTAAACCCAAATTCACTCCCACCGTCACGTGGTGCCGAAATTGGGAACAGGAGCAGAATAAAAAGTAAACTCGGGTCAACCTCTTAATGGACCTTTCCCCCACTCCTACCAAAAAAAAAAAAAAAAAAAAAAAAAGAAAGAAAAAAAGGCCCGGTTGGGCCGGGGGATGCGAGCGAGGGAGCGGCAGCAATTCCCACAGGAGCCGGGGCCGGCGGCAGGTGAGACCGGGCCGGTGGCGGGCCCCGACGTGCGTCTGCGGGGCCGGGACGAGCAGGGACCCGCGCCCCTCCTGCCCCCATAGAGACGGGGCAGGGGCTGCGGAGGGCCTAAGGGTGAGGAGCCGTCCCGGCGGGGCCGCAGGGGGAGCGGGGAGGCCCGGTTCGGCCCGGGGGTGGTTGGGGGGGGGTGTCACAGAGCGCCGCTCCCAGCCGCTGACCTGCTGCGCTCCCTCCCGTGTGCGGCCGCGGTAGTTTCCTCGGGTTTGGAGCTGCCTCTGAGCCACGGGCCGGAGCCGTGCTCCAGCCCCACCGCCGCGGGAGGGGAGAACCCGCGCAGAGCCGCGGAGTATGCGCGCAGCCGGCCACCGCAGCTGCCCTTCGCTCGGCCCGCTCCGTCCCGCCGGCCGTTCCCACCTGTGGGCCGGGCTCTCCCCGCAGGCTGCGGGGCCTGGGGCGGCTGCCGGGGGCTCCACGGCAAGGTGAATTTTTGTATTTACTCTGCGGCTGGTGCCAGTGGCTCGGCTTTGTTCTGCGCCTTCCTCCCGCAGCCGCGGAGAGGGACCGCGACAATCATGGTCACTGCCTGTGCTTCCTCTACCTTAAATGCTTTTTTCCCCCCCTTCGAAAAAAAAAAAAAATAAAAAGGCGGAGGGGGCGATGACCAGGTGGGGAGGATTTAATTAAAGCAAAGCCAAAGCCTCCCCCTGCTCCTGCCAGCCCCCGGCCCTCCGCATTCCGTACGGCCCCAGCTGAGCCTCTCCGCGTTTGGCGGCCTCGGGCCGGCTCCGCCGTGCCGTAAGCCCAGGCAATCCAGACCCGGGGGTCGGGGTCGGTGGGGCTTGGCCCTGGGGGAAGCTGCGGCCGGTTTCATCCACCCCCGGCCGAGGGGAACGGGACCGAGGGGCGAAACATCCCCGCCGGACGGACACCCCCCCACACCCCGCCCCAGCCCCGGCTTGGGCAGCGCCGTGCGTTTCCCGGAGGCTCCGGCAATTCACGGCGAGGCTCGAAACCAGCATGACTGTCATCACCAGGCAGAGAAACGGCCGGATCCCCGACGGCAGGGTGGCTCCTATTCACGGCTCGTCACCGCCGAGCCAAAGGAGCAGGCAGGGGGAGGATAAATCCCGCTTTCAGGGACCGGCGCTCCAAACCACTCATCACTGTCGCCGAGCTCGCTCATGCCTTGGCCCTAAACACCGGCGATTAATAAAAGTTTACTGTCGCTTTTCTCCAATAATTACACTCAGTCTGCGGGCCGGGAAACACCGAGCGGGCTCAGATCTGCGCGTTACCTGCGGGGATGCTCCAGCGCTCTTCCAGCTCCCTTTGGCTCGCTTCTCTTCCCCCCCCCCCCGCCCCCCAAGAAAACCTGTTTCTCTTCCCCTCCCCACCCCAAGAAAACCTGCCAACCACGACGGAGACGAAGGGAGAAGCGACCCCCGAGCCCGCAGCCACCGGTCCCCTCCGGCCGGGCGGCCCCGACGGCGGCGGCGGCGGGGGGAAGCCCCGCGGGGTCCAGTCCCGGCCCCGCTCCCGCCCTGGCCCCGGCTGCCGTGAAGTCAGGACCGAGCCTCGGCCGCGTGGGTTGGCATAGATTTATTGGCTTGAGCGGAAACTCACCGGTTTACGCTGCCGAGGAGGGTTTGAATGGATGAGGACTGAGAAAAAGTTGCCGAATTTTGCCAATAATAAGGCTGGAAGAATGGAGTGCTAATACTGAATTATGCATGTACTCGGGAGGAATTACACAGCACCAGACTCGGGCTTCTAAACAGGGAGTGCCAATTTTCTAATAACTGTGTAATATGCTTATTTATACCATACAAGGACTTACAAACCTCATTGTGCATAGCAGCTGGGTCATATTTCTTTACCCTTCCATTCCTCGGGCTCTTTTGCCAAAAGACTGGTACCAAACACTTCTAGGCTGAAAGGAAAACACAAAATTAAATTGCAAAGAAACGATGACGGGAAGCATGGGTAAGATAGGGGCTGACATGCGGCCCTTTAATCTTAAGCATCTGCTTAAAATAGATGCAGTAAGCGGGTATTGAAAATATGCACGGTTTTAAATGCAAGTGATTCTCTGCTGCTAAATCGTTCAGTCGAATTATCCGCATGGATTTGCCTGACCTGGGCAAGTTTGTAGGCTCTAAGGCATTGTTTTACACCATTAAGTAAATATTTTAACGAATGTTTTAAAACGTTGTAAACTAACGTGTTATTCAGCCTTGCACTAAGCGCCACTGAACCTGGGTAAATCAAACGAATAACCATATTCCGATTTGTTTTTAAATATTTGGGGATATGCGATAATTTTTTCCCAGAGTACCAAGTGTACTTACCCCTCGTAATTTCAATCGAAGCTATGTAGGATGCAACCAGGCAATAGTCACCATATAACCAGTAATAATTAAACTATGAACAAATATTCTTGTATCTAGACTTTTTAAAAATGCTTATGTATTTTACAAATAAAAGCAAACACTTGTGGAATTGTTTTAATTTTTAAAACTAATATTAATTTTGTCTAAATGCTCTGGATTTTTATTTTTGAATATGCTCTCTTACTACTTTCAAAAGCAGCATCTGGGATAATAACATTTCAAGTCCATTGTACATTTTGTATAGAACAGAATTTGCTGTGAGCTCAGCAACACTCTGTGTAAGAATGAATAGTCCAGAGATCACTGCCCTGGTGAACGTCAGACTGAGCTAGTTCCCAATGGTCTTTCCTAGCCAAAGGTCTGGTTTAACTTCAAAATATATAGTTAAAAAAAAAAAAGCTCCATCTGCTTTGCAATTACCTTGTTGATTTTTAATGAAAAGAGCACTAAAGCTACAGCATGCAGGAGCATGGAAGCAGGCAAACAGGGCCACGCTGAAATGGGAAAAATGGGTTAAAAAATAAAAGCAGAACAATGCCCAGCGCTCAGCACGCTGTGATTTTTATGCAGCCTGGCTGCAAGCACCACGGCGGCCGCAGCTCCGCTCTGCTGCCTGCACCAAGCCAAAATGGTGCTGCCGGGTCGGGGTCTGAGCAGGCCCTGCCATCACCGCTCCACACGCGGCAGCCGCCGCCATTTACAGCGGGTCAGCACCTCTGGTCCCACAAGCCCCCTGGTTAGATGGGCCGTGGTCACCGGCACCACCGGGTAACCTTGGCTGAGGCTCAGAGGACAGCCTGGGAGAGAAGGGACTTGGGCAGCAGTGTGGGTCGCGGTGGCAGCCGGACCTGTGTGCTGAGAAGGGAGAGCAGCCCCAGGGCAGCTCAGCGTCCTGCGGGGACCTCGGTGGAGTGGGAGGAGGACACACAGAACCTCCTGGGTAAGCTGCTCTGGAGCACACGGGCTACGAGCAAAAACGAGACGCACATAAATCCACTAAGTGACAACACTGCAAGTCACTTCTCACCAGGCAGGAAGAAAAGAGGAGAGGCTTGTCTCAGAAGCCTTGCATCAGAGCAAGAAACTGCCTTAAGGTATTGCAAAACCAGACCAGTGCAGTCTTAGAACAGCACATCGTGGCTCTGCACGGCATACTTGGCCTCATCCACCCATCACTGTGCAGGGGATGAGGGGCTCAGGGCAAGTGCTGCCCAAAGTGATTATTTCATTTGTGCTGGGCGTGAGGAGGAGGTTACTGCTATGGGAAATCACTGTCCTCCGGGGTGAGGAGGAAAATGGTAGTTTGTGTGAGAAGTTCCCAGTGGGAGGGATGAAGGCAGCCAGCTGCCAGCACTGTCTCTGCCCTGGAGCCGGGTGCAGACCCCGTCCAAGCCCTGGGCGTGGCACAGCACGCTGCTCCGCTGCCGCAACCGGGGCCAGTGGGGTCAAACAGCCACACTTAAACGTTACACCCCAACATGGACTCTCACCTCTGGGACAGGCCTTACTGAACAACAGCCTGAGCAAGGCAGCACGGCAACACACAAGCATGTGCCAATAATGCCTGGTGAGCACCGCTGTGCTTTGGGACGGAGGCTGCAGCCCACGTTCCTGCTGTTTACCTTAGTGTCCCAGTTGCTATTTAGGCAAAAGCATCATCTCAGCCATCAGCAGAGCCACCACTTCCCAGGCCGGCACATGCAAGTCCTTGCTCCCTGCCAGAGCCCATGACTCTTCTTGGCCAGTCCCTTTCCACCATGGTGCTGCCCAGGGGAAAAACCTCCTCCTTCTCCCTGGGCTGGGGCCAGACCCCGCAGCACGGCAGCCGGTCAAAGCAGGGCTCAGCACTGTACCTACGGGCAGGGGGACTCCCCATCTTTCGGGCTCACAGGAAACACTAATCCAGGTGCAAACATGGACCCTGGGGATTTAAACACTTGGCAGATGCCTACAACAGCCGTGTATCATGCTCCGGGGGGCCAGTCCTGTCCTGGGTCCTTGCTAAATCATCAAAAGGGCAGATTTAAGGGGCGTGAGGCTTTCAGGGTACAGGAAGGCTGGTGTGATTTAAAAGGGTGGAGGGGAGCGGCGAGCAGCGCAGGTGGCTGGCCTCCGAGCACAGAGGCTCACAGGCCGGAGCGGAGAGACACAAACACACGTCCGGATGTGGAGTTGCCGGCAAGGAGGTGGCCAGACGGGAGGAAGGCGAGGTGAGAGGCAGATGAGAGTGGGGAGGAAGGGAGCTGCTCAGGGGTCTGGGGAGCAGGAGCCTGCGGCGGGAAGGGGCCGCCTCTGGGAGGGGTTTTGCCTCCCAGGGCAGCTCCATGGCCTCGGGTTTCTGCCCCCCAGATGAGGGGGGAGCAGCTGCGGGGCCAGCCCCAGCCCTGGGAGGCTGCAGAGGCGCTGGGGAGCTGGTGGTGTGGACGGAAGGAGGAAAGGGGGAATAAAAGGTCCTTCCTAGGACGCAGGTTGGCAAAGTCTGTCAAAATTCACCACCGCATCCCTCTACCATCAGGACACGCTGGGATGGGATTTCCCCAAAGCATCTCCCATAAAGAGGCAAACCCTTGGGCCAGGTTTGGTTACCAGTAACTCTGCTCAACCAGGAAGCCACCCGGCACTGCCAGCCAACCTCTGGGATGTGGCGACCCGCTCCCTGCTCAGGCACATCCCTCCCACGCCTCCATCCCACTCCTGGGACACTGCGATGAAACACATTCCTTGGGCTGCAGCGGGGCAGGGTCAGGCCTGGGACAAATGCCGTTCTCCATTTTGGGCATTTTCCTCCTCGCCCAGAAAGTGGGATTGCTCTGAAAGCAGGGCTCAGCCTTTGGGTTAGCTTTGCCCCTGTAGTAAGGAGGGGAAGAGCTGCAAAAACGCATCACGCTCCCGTTCCTTGGCAGGGGTTCTCAATAGGAACAAATGGGAAGGGAAACGATAGCCAGCTGGGATGGGGCCCAGAAGCTGGGAATTTCTCCCTTGTGGGACATGACTTGCTGCAGAACCCCAAATGCTGCAGGTAGAAGGAGGGAAACTGGAGAGAGGGAAGAGATGAAGTGCTGAAGCAGAGTGCGCTCCCTCTCCTGCATCTGCCCCTGGCTCCAGCGAGGAGAGAAAGGATGGCTGATATTCATTAAATAAAGAGACAGGAAAACCTTGCTTAAAGAGCTGTCTGGGAAAGGGGCCATTTCAGGCCTGCTGTATGCAAGTGCCAGTGATTTGGGGCCAGAATAGACAATATTCCTCCGGACTCCGCTGTGCAGGGAGCTGCTTTCAAATGTACCAGTTACAGAAAGTTGTGAGGAGCTTAATAGTGCTTTTCTGCCTGGGATGGGAGACCAAGCTGGCTCCATCAGGAGAATGGAAGGAAAAAGGTCCCCAAAATTCACAGTTTTTCTTCTCACACAGTAGCTCAGGGCACTGACCTGGCAGTGTAGCGAGTCCGGGGCAGCTCCAGCTGGAGGGAGAGCATCGCATATCCACAGCCATGTGTTGAATGATGTGGGCACACGTCTCACCGTGCAGTGGGAACAGCAAGAGGGATGGAAAAGGGGCTTCTTGGTCCTCTTGGTCAATCTGCACCTGTCATAAACCAGAAGATGAAATCTGGGGAGAGGCAGAAGCCATGGGGACAGCAGGAGATGCTGCTCTTGCCCATGGAGCCCTGTAGCTCAGTGCATTGGGATGGAGAAGGTTTATACCACCAAGCTTCAGCACAACTGCTACGGAGGGAGACTGGGGCCTTCTGCCCCTGCCATTTCCCACACTTAGCTGGGAGCCAGCTCTGGGAGGGGATGAAGGGGGCCCTGCCCCAGATCCCCAACCACCACTCCACCACCATGAGCATGTGCCCAGGCTGGCAGAGGGGACAACTCTCCGATTCTGACACAGAGAAACCAGGAGCTGGGGGTCCCATCCGTCCTCTCCCCTGCTTTGCCATGATCCTCGCTGCTCTGGACTGATCCTTCAGCCCTAGAAAGTATAAAAAAACATGGCTAAGAAATGTTGGTCAGTGGTCTATGTACAAACATCCTTCTCTGCGTACCACACATACTTAGCACTTCCAGTGAAGGAGGATGCTGCAGTTTTACCTTTGTGCTGGTAGCACCAATGCAGCACAGAAAAGCCACGGAGCTCTAGATAAATGCCCTGAAACAGATGAAATCAGCCAGGAACACCCGATACTCATTCCCATAAGGTTACGGTAAAGGTTGGGAAGCGAAGGAAGTGCTGCACTGGCATGCTGGCAGCAAATCAAAGCACATGACATTAATTAAAGCATATGTTAGGAATAGGAAATTAAGCTAAAGCAACATTTCATCTATGGCGTCTTCTCTAGGCACTTTAGAAAGGGTATAAGTTTACGGTAGAGAAAGAGAAATGAGGAGGCTGGTGCAGAGGATAGATGTGCGGGAAGTTAAAAGAATTAGAGGAGAGTTTTAAAAGCTTTAGACTACACACTCAAGGTCATGTTCACTCCCTGTATTTATTTTGAATTGTGAGTGAACGGGAGGACTTAGAGCACTGGCTGGCACTGTGGGAGCTTTGGGCTAACGCAGACCCCGGTGTCCTCAGTGAGGGGGCTCAGCCCCAAAATCACCACCCTCCTCACTCTTCCCTGCACGGCTGTGCCAGGCGCAGATGGAACTTGGCACCCATTTGCCCAATTTTGCAAAAAAAATACTCATTCTCTTCCAGTTTTGCTTTTCTCCAGCTCAGTCAGCCCCAGAACTTATCAAAGCTCAGTGGACTGCCCTGGGCACCTGGGGACAGGGGCACCGCTGTCCCCTGCGCAGTGGGGAAACTGAGGCATGATATGACTAACAGTTTTGAGCTGAACTCCAGCAACTTCTCTGAAAGAAAAGAAAGCAGCAGGTGCAGGGCTGGGGGCACCAGCCGGGGCTGCACCCCAACCCTGCAGGGAAGTGCAAGCAGCCCCCCCAGGGCCTCCCACGCCAGGTCTGTGTCAGCCACAGGCCCTTCCCCCTGCTCCCACACTCGCAGCTGGCAGCGATGCTGCAGTCCCGACCCATCGGGCGCGTTTCTGGGGCCGTACTGACTCACCAGACGCCCGTGTCATCCCAGGTCACCCAGCTTTTTTTAATCAGCCGTTTCAGGGCTGCCTGCCTGCCTGCCTTGCTGTGTCGGGGCTGCAGACGGGGCCAGCCCATGGCCATTTTGCTGCTCCACGTGGCCTCCAACCTGGCTCTTTGCAAGCACCCATGCATGGAGGAGCCTGACGTCAAAGGGCATCAGAGACCCAGATGTCCCCACTGAGGGGGCAGTGACATTCCCACTGCCCAAGCTGTACCAGGAGCTGTGATGTGTAGTGGGACTGGAGCATGGCAGGCTTGCATGAGTGTTCCTTCCTTCTGTGCAGCCAGGGTGGCTGCGGTGTACGTAGGGGAGTGACAGGCAGAGTCAATGCTTGAATAATGAACTCTGAGTGAAAGAAGCTGGGCAGCAGTCTGACCCCGGTTGTGCTCCTCCTGCGTGCTGCTCTGCTCCCAAACCAGCTGCTATTTTTCCCCTGGAGCCATAAATTGCACAGTGGGGCCAGCGGCCCTCACGCGGTTGCCCGCTGCCTCCCCACCGCAGGTGTCCCTGGGATGAGTTACGAGGAGTGAGTGCTGCAGCCAGGGCTTCACTCCAGAACCCCAACATGAGCGAGGCGGCACGGCTCCCTCTGTGCATGCACGCGCCAGAGCCTTTTCCCTCCCATTCCCACCCAGGACCACACTGCTGCCCTGGTGGGGTTCACCGCACAGGACCCCTCTGCTTCAGGGCTTTGCAAGGAGGGCTGGCCATGGTGGCTGCGGCGCAGTGTTTACCTATGGTGAGCGGGCAGATGGCTTGCTGACAGCTTCAGGAACACCTTGTAGCAGTTGCGGTGATTCCCAAGATCAGTTGCTTCCCATTTCAATTCACACATCATGATTTCTAAACCTCAGCTTGTACCTTCCCAGCAGAGCTCCCCACCTCCACCCCGGCCGCATGCGCTCACTGCCAGCTTGGGAGCAACTGAGAAGGGGGAACCACGACAGCAGCAGCCTTCATGTCTCTGACACCGCCTCCTTCAACGGTTCAGGGCAAGTCCCTTAACCTGCCAAAGAAAGGGCACAAGCAGTACAGGAGCAGCACGGGAGCTGGAAAGCACTTTGAGGATGTAAAGGGCTATCAAGTGCTTCTTAGGGTGAATAATTCTCTTCCCTTCACTTTCCCCAGCTGAATGATGGTTGCAATTGTATGGACTAAAAATGGCAGGCAGCCCTGCCTGAGGCGGGCCTGTGTGGGTGTCTCCTGCTCTCTGTGTACAGCATCTCTTCTTGGGATGACCCTCTGCCACCAGCTGCTGGGGACCAGCACTGGGCTGTCCCTGCTGGGCTGTGGGAGCCTGGCCCCTGCCAAAGGCAACTGGGATGAGCTCACAGCAGCAAAAGTGGAACTGGCACCAAGCTTGGCCATGACAGCTCCTAAACCCAGCGCAGGTTTGTTCAGCAGGATGCTTATACCCAACCTCCCTGCCCAGGAGAGCTGCTAGTCCCCACCATCCCCCGGGGAATTGCCTGGCGGGACCCCAGAGCCAGCTGCGGTTGGGGGGGCCCTCTGTGTTCCCACCAAATCCCCCAAGCAGGCATGAACCAGAGCATCTTGCACTTGTACACGTTTCCCTGCTCTCTGTGTGCTGCGCGGTGCTGCTGTGGTAGAGCCTTGGCCTCAGGGTGATAAAAGGAGTATGGTTTTCCAATTAAAAGACCCAAATGCATTTTCCTGCCAGTATTTAGTCCAGGCTAACATGCAACGTCTACTTTTTAACCTTGAAGAAGCCTCTAGAGACACTGCAAAATAAATCAATACTAGTCCACGTGCTGCAAAACAGAACCAATAAATAACTTCAGAACAGCTTTTCTGTTTACCGTATGAAATTCCCATTCTTGGCCATGCTCTTCAAAACAGCATCTCAAAATAAAATAGAAAAGAAAAACAACCCCCCGAACCCTTCAATTAGCAGCACAGCGTGAGGCTCGCCAGCCAGGCAGAGCTGGTTTCAGGTTGCAGGTGCAGGGCCAATTCTCCACTGACCTTTGGGCTGGGATTTGGGATAGAGATTGCCTGTGCAACGGTTTAAAAATATTAAAATAAAAACATTTTTTAAAAAAATATCCTTCATGGCTTCCTATGGCATGGAACGTGCTGGAGCGAAACCAGTGCCCAGGTGCTTAGACACGTGCATCTCCAGCCTGGTCCCTGAGCCCTGACACGCAGCTGCATGTGCTGCACCCAGGGCCCCTCAGCATCTCGAGCCCATCCTGGGAATGGGGGACTGTGCTCCACAAGTAGCCAGAGGTTTTCAACCAGTGTCACTCATGTGCCCCTAAATGTGCTAGATGGTGAGGGATAACCATGGCCCTCGACCTGCTGCCTCTGCTCTTCCCGAGTCACCCAGTCCAGGGCCAGCTGGGGACTCACCAGTTCTTCCTCCTTTATGACAATAATAAATGTGTCTTTAGCTTTAACATAAAATAAGATTTACAGGAGCTATTAAAAGCAAACTTAAAGGCATTTTTTCCTGCATCCTGTTG
Source organism: Phalacrocorax carbo (assembly GCF_963921805.1). Taxonomy (NCBI): domain Eukaryota; kingdom Metazoa; phylum Chordata; class Aves; order Suliformes; family Phalacrocoracidae; genus Phalacrocorax; species Phalacrocorax carbo. The sequence continues at coordinate 4,342,179 of NC_087529.1, forward strand.
CAGAGAGGTCTCATGTGGGAGGCAGGTGGGTCTGCAGGACGCTGGTGGGGAGGTGCTGCCCTGGACAAGGCATGTGTGGGCAGGGGCACGCTGTGATGCATGGGCAGCAGGCCGGCAGCGGGTGGGCAGCAGGGACCTGCCTGTGCCTGCAGAGGCTTGCAAACCCCTCCTCAGCACACACTCAGCATGCGGCAGTGGGATAAACTACCGACAGCCAGCATTGCCATTAACAGCCTGTACTGGTGACACTGGAGCCAAAGCGAACACATGGTGGGGGTCAGGATGCACAGGGGCATCCCGTGATGGGATGATGAGCTGATGGCATCCCCTGCACAGGGACAGATCACGGCACAGAGTGCCAGTGCGCTGCGTCGAATGGCCTGGGATTGACAGATGGACATGCAGAGCCCCAGGCAGCTCCAATGGGAAGGGTGGCAGAAGGCAACTCAGCTCCCCAGCCTCCCACCCCAACACAGCAGGGATGTAACACCTACAGGGAAAGCACATCTACTGGCCAGGGAATAAATTTAAGTAATTTTCTTCATATCCCTCTATTTCTATTCCCCTCCCTTGAGGTTCCCTGTTGTCAGCGTGCATTATGCAGCCAGGACAGCTCTATTAGTCATACATTTAATGACTGGAAAAACACACGCAGCCGTTATTAGCAGGGCTGAGCCGCACACGCACAGTCCACTCTGGGAGGACAAGCCCTTGCAATGCAGGGTAACCTGATGGAAAAGCATCCGGGGCAAGCAGTGCCCCATGGGCTCCCTTGGGACTGGCTCCAGAAGGAAGCAGGAGGGATTTTTACATGGCTATTCAAGAGCAAACCCTCCACTATCCCATCCCCACTCAGAGTTCCTCCTCCTGGAGTGGGAAATGTGTTTCCTCAGGGGCAGAAGTGGCTGACATCTCTCTGGGCTGGGCTCTGCCTCTAAAGCATCAAGCACATCCCAGGAAAGCCAGACCTTCTTCCCTGAGAACTCCTACCAGGGAGGAGCAGGAGTTAATCATGTTAGAAAAATCAGTGCAACCAGTACAGCATCAGGGTTCAGACCAGTTTGACACCCACCCTTGTGGTGAGTTTTTCAGAGCAGCTCAGTTTTCACCAAGGCACTGAAAGTCACTGAGCTCTTGGAGAGCTGTAGACTTGATGGTGAGCTCTTCCACAACTGTCCTGCCAAAGCCACACAGGAGAAGGTGCCAAGCACCTGAAACCCCAGCCCTACACCCACCTGCACAGCTTTTATCCCCAAAGCCAATGTCAGCAGGACACCAAACCCCTCCAGCTGCAGCCCCATGACTCCCTGTCGCCCCATGCCTGGAGGAGCAGAAACCACTGTGGGTGCAAAGGCGGAGCAGCTCCAGATTGCTCACAGCCAGGAGGGTCCACGTCCCCGCAAGTGTGGAGGATAGGTGCATGGAGGTGGGGGGGTACATGTGAGCCCCAAGTGCAGCTGCTGGCTTTGCAGATGGATGTCTCTTTGCCAGTCTGTGACCAGTGGGAAACAGGATGGTGGCAATGCTGGCTTTTTTTAATGTGAAATAGCCCTTATCCGGACACCAGGGGAGAAGCACAGATCCCCAGAGTGAGGGCACCAGGGATATGGGGAAAGGGATGCACAAACCTGCAGCTCATACGTGACGCACCGTGAACGCCTCCCAGGCTGCGTTGCACCACTCACACATGTGCATTGCTGTCCTGCCTTGGTGCCGCGGCTGGAGCCTGAGGTTCCGGCGGCACCGCTGCCGCCGACCCGCTCCTATCCCTGCCCTGGACAGTGGGGAGAGGGCACAACCTCACAGTGCCATTAGCCCAGCCGCAGGCATGGTGTATGTCACACTCATCACATACCTGCAAAAACACGCCGTGGATATAAACTGGACAGATTTAGCGGCTGTGGGGCCTTCTGTTCTTCCTTACATCTCTGGACCATTTCCCCACCCCTTAAATGCTTTACATTATTTATTATGTTTCATTTAACCCCAGCCACGTCCTCCAAATAAAATTTATTTTGCAGCTGTCATTCAGGTTTACTCCGGCCTTAACCTCGTAATCCTATTGATTCCCTCATTATTCTCGGAGCACAGGATTGATTTCATACCTTCTGTGTTATGGAGAAGCCTTTGCTCATTAATCTCATGCACATTTACAGTCGATCCTGGTAATTCATTATTTTCTCATTCCCTACACAGTCAGGCTCGCAGACGCTCCCAGCTTGTCTGCTTTGCCCTCCTTATTTTGGGGTACGGGTGAAAATAGTACATGATCCCTCTCCTAAAGGGCACCCACCCTGTGCCCTTGCAGCCTGGGGCTCCGTGCCCCGAGGCAGAGGGCGCTGGGCTCCCATGCAGAGGCAGGGTACCAGAACAGCGTCCAGGCTCACGCACTGCATCAGCTTTGGGAGATGCCCCGGGACTGCATCCTGCTCAGAAAGGTCGCTGCAACCGAGTGGGCTGGGAAAAAACAGACAACCAGGAGAAATCTGGGTTGGGAAGGACCTTGGGGGTCTCCAGACCAACCTTCTGCACACACCATTGAGCACTTCAGAGTCAGACCACGACGCTCAGAACCCTACACAACGGCCTTGTGCACGGGGCAGCAGTACCTGTTGCTGGAGGCGGCGCTCCAGCTGGGCGGTATAGAGGTACCGCTGACGTACACACGCGTGCAGGCCTCCAAACACAACAGAAGTGTGTTATTTATACAGTGTGATTAATCATCCTGAGTATTTAATATAGCCCCATCGGAGTGCACAGTGCTGTACAGTATATGGAGGAAGACATGACCCCTGTCATAGAGGCTTAGAATAAAAAATAGGCAGACACTATAGTTCAGACACGTCATAAATCCTGCCGAAGGGCCAATCTCAAATATTTCAGCTGTTTCCCCCTCCCCTCCATAATATATAATTGTCTTTGTTGGATCAATACAGAGGGGCTTTGTGGAGGGAGCAGGTTTTAAGGGAAGATTAATGTAGCGAATTATATATGCAGCTAGGAAGAATTCTAATATTTGACTTCCAGAAGGAGAAGGAAGGTTTGTGTGATTGAATCCTCCTTCCCGGGTGGGAACGCAGCACCCAGTGGGTGCAGGTGGGCAGGGGAGGTGTACACACCCTTGGCTCCCAAGGTCCTGCTCCTTCGGGATGGTTGCAAGAGCCTTCCTGAAGGTACGGACGTGTCTGCCCAGGACAGGTGGATTCAATTAGCAGTGGAGCTGAAAGCATCCCATGCCGTGCCAGGGCAGGGGCACGGTTGGCATGGAGCAGGGGGCTCTGCTGGGGCCCGCCAGCCACACGCTGGCATAGGGAGGGCAGCAGCATGTGCTGCAGTATCTATTGCCAGGATATTGGCACAACATAAACCGGCGTGCCTGCACTGCATCCCTCAGCCCTGCTCTGACCCCACCTGGGGTTTTTGGTAGGTTTTGCCCCATCACCCCTGCCTGCAAGGCTATGCCGGACGGTGCCGGCACGTGCCGGGCGGCTGTTCAGCACAAGGCCAGCGTGCTGTTCGGCAGCAGCGCATCTCGCCCTCTAGATGCAGCCAGCAGCAAGCAAACAGGGCAGTGCAGAGGGAGCAGGAATTGTATTGGTTACTAAAGACGTATTATTTATCTGCAGTAAAGCCCCTGTGATCATTGCCTGAGGTACGTATACACACACACCCCCCCCCCATCCATTGCTCGGAGCATCGCACTCAAATTAATACCCCTGATCTTATTAATGGCTAATGACACAGGGGTTGAGCCCTCCCTCCGATGAGCGGTGCAGAGCTTGCTGAGCCGCACCAGCAACCTCAGCTAGGTGTGCACCACGCGAAGTGCACAGCTATCATATGGAATAAATTTAACGGAATCAAGTTTTGATTAAACGCAATAAATATGATTGATTTGGTTACATACCCTCTGTATGACATTTTGTTTAATTTATTTTTTCATTCTGAGAAGGGATGTTGCATTCATCCAAAACATTACCTTTGACTACCTCCGTAAATTCCCATTTTAGGGCGAGCCGCGGCAGCCTTATTACTATTTTTACACTTACCCAGCAGTTGCTGGGGTTAACCCTTCAACAATGTGCCCAAATTGTGCTGTGCCACAGGGGCAGGAGGGATGACCTGTCCCAGCACCAGGGGCTGCAGCTAGCGGGGAAAGTCATGTACTTTACTGCCACCACTGCAAAGCCACCAGCCCTCCAGCAGCTCCTAAACCTGCTCCCAGGACCTCTTAGGGCCAGGAGAGTCAGCGTTAACACTGAGTCAGCATCTGCATCGGGCTGGGCTCCCTCCACAAGCCCTTCGGCAGATGGGAACGTGCCCCAGGCACTGCCGTAGCGTGTCCGGAGCAGGCTGTTTGCTATCTGAAAGCCCACAAAACCCAGCTTGCTGCTCGCCCTCCGCACCACACCAGCATTTGGACCAACACTACTACAGATTTCCTTACAACAGCTTCTATATCTTTCTTTTTAACAAGGGGGGAAAAAATGCCCAAATATTTTTTATTACTAATAAATTGAAAAAATGCTTTATGTTTTCAATATATTTTCGATTTACTGCCATGGTCAGTATCTTGATTGCTATGTGTATTTTATAAGCAACGTGAATGATAACCAGATTTAGCTGTTGGTTTCTCCATAAATACTGTGTTATCCACCAAAAGTGATCTCTGGTAACAGTGTCATTAAAAATAAGGATGAAAAGTGTCAGGGAAACACCAAAACCAAAAAGAATAAAGTGCTTCCAAGCACATCCTGGAGATACTGGAATTTCTAAGAGTTTATTTGGAAGATAAGCTGATTTTTAACACATATTTTAGACAGATCCCACAATTCCAGTATCCACAAAGCCCTGAAGAAACACATGAACCCACTGCAGGCTCGCCCTGCTCGCAGGACAAAGGGTTTCTATGCATTTACACCACAGACAGTGACAGAAGTCACTGTGAGCCTGCCCAAGCTGCAGCACTGGCTGGGGGCCGCAGGGTCCCACCCTCTCCCCAGTAGACAGGGTCTTACCCAACTCATGGCTTATAAGTACTACAGCCAGGACCTGCTTTGTATCTCTTCTATCGCCTATGTCGTTCTATATCGCTTCCCTCTCCTGCCTCATTTTACATTGCTTCTCTCTCCTGCCGGCCGTTGTGCCTCACATGCATTGCTTTGCCACTACCATTAATACTCTGAACAGGAGCACACATCTCACTGTATCAGGTTATCTGTCACCTGCCAGAGCAGACTATGGGAAACCACCTAAATAACCCCCAAAAATTGTTTTGGAAACATTTACCTACTGGCAGTAGAAACCGCTATGGAGCCAAAGGTATCCCAGCTGGGGTGGGGTGTGTGTGCGTGCTGGCTCTCAGGTGCCAGGGGAGCAGAGGGTCTGATTTTGGGGTGGGTGTTCCCTTGATGATATCAGGTCTCCAAAGGAGCCACAGCAGCCACAGTGGCTGACTGATCCACAAACAGCCCCATGCAGCTTGCTAGATTAATACTGTGGCATCCCTAAAGAAGCCAAATTTAGTCTATATATTAACAGATAATTTAACTCATGATGAAATCATAGCTTAGCAGGATCTTGATAAGGATCTGAACAGGGCATGTGCTGTGAGGGCATCTCTAAATACTGAATTATTCAGCAGAAATGTTTCTGCTGTCCTCCCTCCAATCCAGTTAAGCTATATGCTTAATTGCAAAGCACACTCCCCTTATTTTCATATAAGAGTGGGACCTGGTTCAGTAATGTCTTAGTTAGGGAGAAGTCAGCTGCAGCAGGGACTTCGCTTAAGATTTTTTTCCTACAAAAAGGAGTCTAAGAATCCAGCCCAAGGAGGAGTTGGGGCACTGGAATGATCTGCCCTCAAAAAGCAAAGCTGGAAGGGAGCCGGTTCCTCCAGGCTGGTGTTTTCTGCGGTAACAGATCCGACTTACTCACCCCTTCCTGCTTTCTGGAGGCAAACAGCACAAATTCACCCAAACTCACTCAAACCCTACATGTTCCCTATCAGGCAAACATCAGTCTCCTCACAGGCAGAAGATATCTGACTCACCACAGCTATCTTTTATGAGTCGGACAGTTTGTTCTCACTGAAGTCATGTCCATCTTTTCCTGTGCTCTGCAATTAGGGTGATCAAGGGAAAGCATCCAAATCACTCGGCAAACGACCCAGCACAGCCCAAAACACCTCAGTGCTTCAAATCACAGAGTTCTCAGCTCTCCCAGACCAGTGCCTGGAGTGGAGCTGGGCTGCAGCACTTTAATTAATGAATTAATGCTCTACCATTAATTGACAAATTAATGAGACTCCCGGGCTTCACAGGATCCCACAAACGTGACACAGGAGGAGGTAAGCCATCACATCACCAACCGCTGACTACGCAGGGGTGTGCATGGATGGGTGCCGGCACCCAGCAAGCCCTGCCGAGCCTCGCACTACAGCCCTGGAAATAAAAAAAACCCAACACAAAACCACAGCAACATGAGAGGCTGCCTTTCTCCCTTCACCTTCAACAGGAGCTGGGAGAGCCCCAGCTCTAAAACAGCAAAGTCTTTTCCCATGGCATGCTGGCTTTCTTGCTTTAAAAAAAAAATTATTTAAAGCTTTCATAGCCCCTTTTCATCTAATATTTAACGTGCGAGAGTTTCTGCATGCCCAGGTTAGGTAAACACTAGAGAAGATTGTTTATAGAAATTATATACAGAGTGGTGCTGGTTTAATTTATCAAAAAAGGTTTTGTTGAAATAAATTCATTTTACAGTGAAACCCACTTAAACCTGTTAAAGGGGTGACCTTGTTTAAACGGACCTGTTTGTGCTTCAGCTCAAAGGACAGCTTGAGCAGCACCGCGATACCATCTTCCAGAGTAAATATTCCCCGCTCTCCCGGAGTGCGGGACCTTGCCGGTGGAAACTCTGCCAAGGAGAGGGGTGCCTGTGGCCGTGGTCCGCACAGGGGGTGGGAAGGACGTGGCCGTGGGCCCTGCGCAAGCCAGGAAGGTTCGGCCACCAGTGCAATGGTTTCATGCCACGCGCGCCCCGCTCACCCACCGACGGAGGTGAGGAGCAGGTGGTGGCAGCAAGGGTTCAGGGGCCACGGTTGGGATGGCACCGGGTGTTGCAGGAGAGACACAGCTCTCAGCAGCCCTGTGGCTGGCTGAACTGGGGGGGACGAGGGATGGGGAAACCCTCCAGCCTCTGTCTTACTTCCCTGACACTGCTGGCTTGCTATTGACATCACTGTTATTATCAGCTTGACCGGATCGCTCTTATTTTGGGAAATAATAATAAAAATAAGCCGGTAGCCATTTTTTCCCTCTCCTGAAATTTATTGCTAAGTGGGGAAAGGCAGAATCTCTGCTCTCGCCTCCCCTCTGCTGGCTCCGGCCAGATGCAGCACTTCACTCACGGCCGGTTTCGCTCGTCTGCTTTAGAAGAGTTAAGCACAGCGAGGCCAAACTGGGACTACACAAAATACAGGGGGGCAAAAACCCATCGGCATTTCTCCCTCATGACACAGGTCCGATTAACAGGGTGAAATCAATACTAGCATGTTTAATGGAGATTACATGCTTTATGAATGAGCAGATGCATTAATTTGAAGCATGTCACTGTAAGAGTTAATCTTAGTATGGAACGATACCAGGAAGCACATTCATTCATTCATCCATCCATTCAGGAGGCATCAGCCAGGTACTGAGCTTTGTGCAGTTCCCAGAGTCTGGCCTGAAGGTATTTATAGCCTAGAGCTGGGGTGGGGGGAAAAAACCAACCAAAAAAAAAAAAAAAAAAAACAACCAGAAAAAAAGGACAGGATAAGGGAAACTGTGCTTTGGAAGTGATCTATGCAAAATCCACCAAGGCAGAATTAATATTGTCTCGTTAACAGAGGGAGCAATTTGAAATTATATGGGAAAGGTGGATAAAGCCTGGAAAGCATAAGAGCCAGCTCTGATTTCAAAGTCCATGGGAGCATTCCAAGGCAGAACTTTAAAATTAGAAACAGCACGCAAAGTTACTTTTCCATTGAAATGTCATGTTTTCCTTGAAAAGAGCTTTTTCCATCTCAAGAACGCATTTTGTCACCGAGCAGTAAGTGCACTTCTCCTGACAGATTTGCTGAAGCAAGAGCTCTTGGAAAAACTGGAGAATTGCATCCGGGTGCCCAGCAAACAAATAAAGGCCAAGAGAAGAGTCTGGGCAGCACGTTTCCATCCAGGGAGGTTTGCTGCTTATCCTCTAAGCATTAGAGGAAGAAAAAAAAGGTGCATCCATCCTTAGACAGCCTGAATTTCCAGCCTGGCCCCTCCACTCCCCTGTGCGTCCCCTGGCACTGCCCATGCTGCTCCTTTCAGGGCAGTGAAGACACCCCATGATGCCCAGAAGGATGTTTGGGAGCTTAATACCAGAGGGCAGGCACTGCTTGTTCCATAATGTGCTGCATATCTGGTATTTCTCACTTGAGGAAGAGCCAAAAAGGAAGAGCAAATACAACTGCTGACTCCAACAGTCTTCCCAGTAAATCCATGGAAATCACCCTCAGCTGAATTCAGGTCTTGCCTCCAGCCTAATACATGGGGTTCAGATCCTCAGGCTCCTGCCCAAAGCAGCACTGTTGGTGTGAAATCACTTGTGCATGAGCCAGGATGGAGCAGACCCCATCCCCAGCTTTTGCTCAGACTGTGGGAGAGCTCAGCACTTTGGGCAACGGTCCTTCTGTAATAGTAGGGATGCACCAGCATCGCCCGAGCTGTGATGGGCAAACACGGTCACAGCTCTGCCAGGCACTGTGTTACTCTGTCCTCTTGTTTCCAGATGGTCTAAATGCCTAACACCACAAGCATGCTCTGTAGCGCTGTGGGATCCCCAATGTTGCCCCAGAATTGGGTATGCGACAGCAGGTGTCACCAGGTGCCACAGGGGAGAAGAAGAAATTATAATTTAGGTAAGTGGGAATGTAAAAAGGGGATGCAAAACTCCAAGACGTGACCGGACCCTGGCTTAGAGGTAACCACACTCGCCGCTGCAAGGCTGAGCTTTGTGCTAGTGGGGCAAAAAAGATGTGGAGAAAGAGCATCCCCGTCAGTGTCTGCAGTCAGTCTCCAGAGTGAAGGACAATGGGACGAGTGGCATGCTTTAAGCGTGTCCCCACGGGCAGCACTGTACCACCATGCTTTCCTGAGAAGCCACAGACTCACTGTGGGGCACGGTCCCGGTGCAAAGGGGTTGCAGGAGGCCAGACCCTCCCAGTGCCGGGGGAAGCAGCTCCCATGGGGCAGGCAGGTGCTGCTGGAACACAGCCCTCCCTCTCCTGCCTGTGCCTCTCCCTCTGGGCCACCCTGAGACAGCCCCACTTTGAAGCTGTGCCGGGGCTGGCGGCAGCATCAGTGCTGGAATAAGATGGCTTTTAAACTCAGAGTGAGATGAAAAGCAGCCGGAAATGCATCTAACGGGTGACTGGAGGGCTAAGCCTGCTTTTCTCATGCTCGCTTATCCTGGGCTGCTCTTCCAGAGCCCAGGTCCCCAGGGAACAACTTTCTCAAGCTCTGCTGCCTGCCCCAGTCCTTTGCTGCTCGCGTCCCTCCTCTGCCGAGAGGTGAAGCAGCAACAGACTTTCAGCAGAGATGTAAAAAAAATTTTTGTCATTAAAGCTCCCATGGTGTTTCCTGCTGCAACTCCCAGGAGCCCAACCCAGGCCCTGAAATGCCAGCCGAGGTGCTTCACCCCAGGAGCTGCTGAGGCTGTAGAACAAGGGAGACTTCTGCATCGCTTCTGAGAGCAATTTGGGTGGAGAAACAGGAGACACAGAGGCCTGTTTCTGCCCGGGAGCCGGCAGCGTTCAGCAGGCATGCACAGCACACCACTAACAGGAGAAAAACCATTCCCTTCCCAAAGCGCTCCAGGCTAAACCTGCGGTTCCCATGTTTTCTGGGCACCGACCACCTCTGCTGCTAAACACTTAACTGAACATGCTATAAAACCCTGCCGAGACAGCCCTGTTCCTCACAGCAGCAGGCCACTGCCCAGCCAAGCGCCAGAGCCAACGGAGAGCAGAGCTGCCAGGGATGAGCACCACAGCCCCACAGGCCTGGTGCTGAGCCGGAGCACATCGCCATGCACCCACTGCTTAACACGGGGAGATGTGAGGAACACCCATGGGCAACATTAGCTGAATCACTGAGCTCACAGAGTGACCAAAGCTTTAAATCAGGTTTAAAATAGCCAAAGACCTTGAATGGCTTTTTACCTATTAGATTTCTGCTCTCCTGCCCATTAAGCTTAATGGAAATGGTTCAGAGAAAAGCAAACCCAAAATGCCATGGCTCTGCAAGGATGCAGCCACAAGGGCTGAGCACCCACAGCAGCAGCTCAGAGCTCATTGGAAAGAGTTTCTTTGCCTAGAGACCGCATGGGACCCCTGCAAGGGGCTGCTCCTGGCATTAGGAACACAGGAAGCCAGGAGAAGCACGGGTCTAATAAGATTTGTGCTAATTCACATGATTGTTTATAAGAACAACGCCACCTAAGCTTGTTAAGCCATTCTGGCTGACCAGGGCTATCCGCAGCACCAGGCTGGCCTGGCAAAGCTGCTGCTCATCTGCACACCCTCCAAAGCCTGATGTTCTCTCAAAGCAGCTAGGCACACATTTTGCCTAGGAGAACACAGCATACAGAGAGAAATCTTTGCCATTTCTCCTAACCAGAACCTTCAGAGCACCCTCAGGAAAACCCAGGCCTCAAAGTGGGGTCTTAAAGCAGCTGGACCTTGCAGAGCGGAGCAGTGGAGACACACCCCCATCCTAAAATAGGGTCGCAGCAAAGCACCCCAGGTCACAGACTGAGCATGAGAGTGGCAAAAGCCACTTTCTTTGCCATGAGGATCCACACTGGAATATCCCAGGGCCAGGGTCCCTCCGACCATTCCCATCCAAGGGACCTGGCCAAACAATGAAGCTCTTTCCAGTGCTCCCCATCATTGCTGCCCATGGTGGGAGGGCATGCTTGGCCCCTCTTTTGCAGCCAGGACAGCCTCATGCCCTGGCCCATGCTTGACAAGCACCAGTCACAACACTCACTGGTCACCCATCCCAGAAAGCGAGGCTTCTTCGCCTCTTCAGTGAATGGGCCAAAAGGAGGAAAACATCCTCCCATTCCCACAGTGGGGCACAGGCACAGGACCCCACCACCCACCCCGGGAAAGTGCAGGATTTCCCCTTGTATCACCAAAGTGCAGCACATGGTGGTATGACAGCATGATAATTTGATGAGGAAAGCTGAGACTTCTGCCCAGTTCTCTCCCCACCCCAGAAAAATGAGCATTTCATGCAGGCAAAGGGCTCTGTCTGCCTGGTCTGTTGGCCTGAGGCTGGTCCCGACCTGGACTGATGCATCTCTGCTTGAAAACAACAACCAGGGCGGGGGAAAAAAAAAAAACCAAACCAAAACCAAACCACAGTCCAGCTAGGATAAAAATCCCTACAAACACTCCCTCTCGTGGAGGCTGGCTCTTCCACTGCCTGGGAGACCAGAAGTCTTGCCCCAAAAGCTGTCCCAAAGCCAAGGGGCTCTGCAGGAATGAGGGGTCCATGGGAGCTGGTGACACCTCCCCTCGCAGCACTGAGCAGCGGTGGGCGCTGGTGGGGACCTCCAGTGTGAGCAGGGGAGAACGGGTGCAGGATGGGGTGAGCTCGGGGCTGGCTGCATGGCTGTACCCATCACTTGGGGGTCTCAGACACTTCTGACACTTCAACATCCAAACCACCTTCCCTTCACACTGACATGGGGAGAAAGCACACATATTTGCACTTGAGGGAGTTGAGGGAAAGCTGGGGATACCTGTTGGTATTTACCTTGGCTGACCCCTTTGCATGCGATTTATCTGTTTTAAAGCCACTTTGAGGGTGCCCCCAAGCCCTGACACGGCCTGGGCAGAAAGGAGAGCTCTCAGGCTGTAACAGAGCAGGGACAACAGCATCGCAATGTCTCCTCCAGCTCATTATTTCCCAGCCTGAGGAATTATTTCCCGAAAGTCTTTAACCAATTCCCCCCAGCTGCACAGGATTTTGCACTGACAACACCTTTCTGCTGGGAACCGAGCCAAGCCCTCCACAAGGTCATTTTGCAAAGACAATTAGGTAGTCCCTCGACAGCGCTGTCTCATTTTAATTAGATCTTATTTCCAAAGAATTACCGAGCATGCCAGGCCCAAGGCTGAAGGCAAGGACCATTTACAGAAGTCAATTGGAGGCGAAGGACAGATGCACCTGTGCTTATGTCACTAGTTACAGCGATGCCAACTTGACAAGGGAAAGAAACAGCCTTTCTTTCATTATTTCATCTGTTAATACTTCAGGCAATATAAAACCCAGTGTGCAGAAGACAGACCATCACCACTTCTGGCTGCTTGTTTGTGCTTAGATGCCTTGGAGCAAGTGTTTGCTGCTTTCTGAGGGGGTCTATAGGTGTAACGTGTACATCTTTGGTGGAACCCAGAAAGCTGGAGGACCACAACAGGCCCTTGTCAAACCGTGGGATGGCTGCACACATGTACACGTGCGTGCACACAGGATACATGAGTAGAAAAAAAGAATATATACCCACACAACGGCCCATAGCAAGGTGCACCACAGCGGTGCAGCTGGCAGGGACTGGCTGCTACAGCAGGAAACAGACAGACTGGGAGCTGAGCACAGTGAGGGGGTGCAAGGTAGGGTTACTGCCACAGACACCCCCCACCTCCGTAGTCTGTGGGAAGCCAAACCCCCAGGATCAGCAGTGGTACTGCTGGTACGGGCTGCTGAGTAGCCACCCCTCCCGGGGTACCCCCCGAGGAGCCCCGCCACCGGCCGCCCGCTGCCGAGGAACCCCCCGAGGAGCCCCGCCACCGCCGCCCCCTCGGGGCCGCCCCCCCGGCGCGGCGCGTCGGCGCCACCTGGCGGCCGAGCCTGGGGCAGCGGCGGGCACGGCTGGGACGGGGCGGGACGGGCCGTTTCGAAGCCGAAGCTCATCCCGCGGTGCTGCGCGGCCCGGTCTTGTGCCGCTCCCCTTCGGCGCGGGGCTGGGAGCGTTTTGCCCCCCTGCCCCGCCCCCCAGGGGAGCGGCGGAGGGGGCAGCCGGGCCCCTCCCGGGAGCCTCCGGCCCGGCCCGTCGGATGTCCCGAGCACAGACTCGCCGGGGCGCGGCCGCGCCTCCTCCCTTCCCGGAGCGGCTCCGGGGAAGGTCTGGGAAAGGGCCCGGGCGGGCGCCGCGGGGCGACGGGCCCGGCTCTCCCTCGCCATCACCCGCCGCTGTAAACAACAGGAATAAACCGAGAGACTCCCCTTTCCCCTTTCCCACCCTGCCTTAGAGCAAAGACAGAGCCAACGGTGCCTGCGGCTAAGAACCAGCTTTGCATCAAAACAAACATCTGCCTTTTTCCTGATAACGTTTTTACCACACACACCCCCAGACACCCCGGCAGATCAAAGCGGCGCTGGGATCCCTGGGGCAGGGAACAGCCTGGACGGCTGTTTCGGCCTTCCTGTACCCCCGGACCGTGTCGGGCCCGGGCCAAGGGCTGCGCCCCCTCGGGGTTAACGGGATAGAACCGACTGAGGGGGGCAGCGAGGCTTGGGGACGCCGGTGCCCGGAGTAAGGGCGCGGGGAGAGGCTCCAAAGCCCTGGAGCAGGCGGGGGTGGGAGAGGGGACGGGGCTCACCCGAACAGGCTGCTGCAGAGACAAGCGCTTACTCCACATCGGGGCTCAGCCCGCCCCCCCCCAAATCCCCGCTAACGGGGCGGGAGGAAAGAGCGGGCTACAGCAGCCCCGCAGCGACCCGCACTAGCGGCAGCAGCACAAACCAAGCCCCATAAATCAAGTGCGGCCGCAGGTGCGGAGCTGCCACCGCGGCAGCGCATCCCGCCCCGAGCGCGCAGGTGCGGTGAGGTGCGCAGGTGCCCTGCGCGGCCGGGGCCGCGGGTGCGCAGCGCCGAGGGGTGCCTAGCCAGGGGCGGGGGGAGGCAGGGCTTTGCGGACACCCCCAGCGCTGCCCTTTGTCTATTTACCTGCGACCGGGGGCGGCAGAGAGAGCGGCCCTGCGGGAAATTGGGGCTCCGAAGCCGTGACCGTGTCCCCTCCCCGCTCCCCGCCGGGCCGGGGCTCCTCTTCCCTGACGGCCGCACCCCGTGCCTGCACAGCCGGGGCTGGTAAATGCTCTTTGAAGTGTTCAAATAGGGGATTTGAACCTGCCTGTGGCACCGACAGGCCCCGGGAGCCCCCTGGGGCTGGGGGAGCTCCCAGTGCAGGACAGAACCATAGCATGTCCTTCACACCATCGTTCTCGGGTGCAGCTCCACCTGCGTTTCCCCTGGGGTGTGCAGTGGTCAACTCCTATAAACCCCACACTGTGGTGACAAAAAGTAGTATTTCCCCAGCCTCCCCAGCAGCTGGGGACTGAGCACACCTAGCCAGGTGCCACCACCTCCCTCGGCCCTTCTGCCACGCACCGGTGACCTGGCATGCCTAGCGAGCGTGCGGTGGCACCGGGATAGCACAGAGGCACAGGCGAGGGCCAGCTTGTCCTGCGAAGCCACGGCGGGGCCAGCGCAGGGATGATGGGAGCTGTGGCAGCATTTCCCTTCCGTGGGGCTGCGAGGTGCTCTGGCGTGAGCCCATGTTCCTGTTTACAAACACCCACCCGTGGAGCTGTTCCAGCAGCTCTGTTGTGCCACACAACGGCTCGGCGGCCAAGTTAGCTGGGGTTTGTCCACCAGGCCCCACAAAACCCTCAGGGCAGGAATGCTATTTTTAGCATCTACAGCCAAGCACTATGTGCGTTTAGCTGAAGAAACTTTAAAAAGCCACCACAAGTCCTAGTGAAGTCCTGGGTGTTTGGTGATCTCACAGCCTCAGTGAGACAGCGTCAGTGTTACCTGCAGGTTAAACACCAGCACCTTCCCCCAGATGGAGGCCACGAGAGCACCCAGCACTTTATTTTCATGACAGTGACCACAGAACATGGTGCAGCTGAGCCAGGTTTTGCTGGGTGCGTTGTGGGGTGCAGCGTGGCAGGGCCATGGTGGGGCTGTGCCAGGTGTGCCCACACAGGGCCTCCCCAGTGAGTGACTAATCAGTAGGTGCTTGTTGAGCTGTTTGAACATGTTTTCTCAGAGCCTGGGTTTGGCCACAGCAGGCCTGGAGTAGCTTGGCTTCTGCTGAAATGTCCCGCTGCCCACACCCCCTGGCTAGAGGGGGCCAGGCCCTGCTCCCTCCCTTCGAGCACCGTCTTGAAGTCACCATCATGAACCAACCCTCTGCAGGGAACATTTTTCCCTCCCCAGTGAAGCACTGCTTCGTGCTCAATGGGCAGGCAGGTTGGGATGCCCTGCCAGCACCAGTGCTCAGCCCCGAGGAGGGCGTAACATTGAAACCTTCTCTGTCCCCAAGCCCAGGCGGACAGCATGGTGGTCCCCGACCCAGCAGCATGACAGTCCCCCGGTGCTAGCTGTGTCAGCAGCACTGTCACCATCTCCCTGCTCTGCTCACCCCCACCACCTTAGCCTAAACAGTTGGAAGGGTAGCAGAAAGGGCCAGGGGTGCCCCTCCACCAGCACACACCATACTCCCCCTCCCTAAAAATAGAGCCCAATAAATTGTTACTCATTCCAAGTAATGTTTATTTGGAAATAATCCTGCAAGCCTAAGTTTAGTAACTATATTTGCCTCCTCCTATTTAAGCGGTTCCCACCCTGCCGGTCCCCCCTGCCAGCGGAAACGGCCCCGCTCCTCTCGGTGAGGCACAGCGGCTCCTCTCCCCGCCGTCAGGGAACGCAGCCGCAGCATCTCCCCTCAGACGGGGCGGGGGGGCGGGGGGAGGAGTGTAGTCCCCATCCCCTTCCCTGCCTGCAGCCCCCCGGAGCTCTGGGGCGGGGGGCGGGGGGAGCCGGGGAGGAGCCGCCGCCGCGCACGACCCGCCCCGTCGGGGCCGGGAGGCGGCGGGTGCGCGGCGGCACCAGCAGAGGGCGCCCTTCGCCCGGCGCTGCGACTCCGTCCCCGAGGGGGCCGCGCCCCCCGCCCCCGCCCCGCAAGCGGGTTCATAAATCTTCCCCGGAACGGGAGAAGGGTAATTGGTGAGGAAAAGGGTTGTTTGCGTCCTCCTCGGCCGCACCCCGCAACGCCCCGAGCGGCTCCGAGCGCGGGGGGCACCCACAGCCCCCGCCCCGGGGCAGCCCCAGCCCCGACGGTACCGGCGCCCCAGGCTCACCCCAATCCCGGCCGGTGCTGGGGTGACCAGAGCACCCCAATCCCCGCCGGTACCGGTCTACCTGAGCGTCTCCCGTCCCCGCCGGTACCGGTGCGTGTCCCCGCGGCGTGGCGGGACGGTACCGGCGTGCGTGGGCCCTGCCCTCCCGGGGCGGCGCCGCCGGGCACCCCCGGGCCGCCGAGGCACCGAGGGGGCTGCGGGCAGTTCCGCGCACGCGAAGCATCCAGGCGCTGCGTCCTCCCCGCGCCGCACCCGCGCAACCCTCCGCGCCCCAGCCCGCGCACCTGCGCGGGTGCGCCGACCGCCCCCCCCCCCCCCACCCGCGGCGGGGCGGCTGGCCGTGCACCTCGGGGGATTTGCACTGTTCCCCATCAAACGCGGGGCCCGGCAGCCCCGCGCTGGTGCCGCGGAAGCCACCGGGGATGCGCAGCCCCGGGGGATCCGCCGTCACGGGGAACCGAGTCCCCGCGTGGCCGGGCCGGCCGCGCAGCGCTGCGCACCTGCGGAGGAGCGGCGGCCCCGACGGGGCGGGGCGGCCGCGGGGAGGCGGAGGGAATTAAACAGGCGGGAGCCGGCAGGACTTCTCCGAGTAGTTTTTTTATTGAAAGATGTGAGAATTCATCAAAACTGAACAGACAGATACCCGAGTAACCAGCACGTTGCAAATCATGTATCTTTTTATTTTAAAACAAATATAGAGCACAGTCCTGTGATATTTAAATTTATTATACTTTTTTTTTTTTGTTCTGGAGTGAAAAATAAAAACCTGAGGTTTATTCCTGCATTCTCTATACCCCGCACTGTAGCGATATTTTTGTTACGATTTAGATTCTTTTTTTCCTTGCAAAAGTCCGTTAGAGAATTGAACTCTTAGTTTCAATGACTCCAAAAATTGTTTTACCAGTGGCACATGATTGTCCTAGAGAACAGGCGGGATAAACAATATTTTAAAACACAGTTAAAGAAACCGTATCTCCTTCAATCACAAAGAGCTAAATAGTTTTCATTTACAATATATATGTTCATGTAAAATGGGAAAAAAAAAACAAACAAACAAAAAAAAAACCTTAAATGCGATGAGTTAAACTCTAAATATTATGTACACACCAATGTACAACTCTGAATAAATTAATACCAATTTGCATATTCTGGGATCCTTATAGCTTATTTACACAAATTTCCATTTATTTCATAAATATCTGCCCGGGTACCCACGGGGCTCCCCCCGCCATACCAGCTCTGCGCGGCGGTGGCTGCTGAGGCGGTTCGTTTCCCATGTTTCATTTTTTATTTCTTTTTGTCGTTGTTGTTAATTATTTTTTCCTCCCCCCCCACCCTTGCACAGATGAGGCCTTGGCCCTGCTCATCTCCCTGGGGCCGGGGCCAGGGCCAGGGGTCGGGGCCGCCCTGTCCATCGGGTGCCTCCACGCCGGCTTGTTGCCTCCCCGGAGGTGCCCAGTGCCCAGAGCAGGGGAGCAGAGGGGCCGGGGGGGCTCCGCAGCCACGCTGAAGCCAAGGGAGCCGCTCTCAGCCCCACAGCCGGGGGGGGCCGGCAAGCCCTGCACTCCCACCTCTTGTTCCTGACTCTGGGGGGGGGTGGGTCCGCTTGGCCGGCAGGGCTCCATCCCTCTGCTCCAGCCCCCCGTTCCCTGTCCGCTCCCACCCCTCACTCTGCAATAAATATTTATACTGTGCTGTACAAAATACCAGTGCTTCTCCGCCCCGCCGGGAGGGCTCGCTGCCCACTCCGTCGGTCACTTGGGGGACTCTCTGCCGGGTGACAGCTCCCGCTGGCTCTCCAGACCGCTCACCAGTCTCTGGATGTTCTGCAGTTCATTGAGGGACTCCTTCAGGGAGCCCTTGGGGGAGGCGGCGGGGCGCTGGCTGCCCCCCTTGTGCAGCGGCACCTCGGGGAGGGGGCTGGATTCCCGGCTGCTGCCGGCCTTGGAGCCCTCGGAGCCGGGGTTGAGGCTGGTGGGCAGGCCAGTGGTCAGCAGGTTGGTGCTGGGAGGGATGGTGACTGGGAGCTGGTAGGGGCTGAAGCGCAGGCGGGGACGGCTGCTGCCCAGGAAGGGGTTGCGGGAGAGCGGCCCAGCAGCCGCTGCACTGGTGGCCGGCATGGCCGAGGCGGCCGCTGCAGCTGCCGCCATGTAGGTGTAGGGGTAGGGGAAGAGTCCGCCGAAGGTGGGCATCGGGATTCCCTGTGGGGAGAGAGAGAGAGGGGTGAGAGCCATGCTGATGCTCCGCTGCATCCCCGCTCCTGCCTGCCCCTGAGCTATGTTCCCCCAAGAAAGCCAAAGCAAAGATGGACACCTTGGTGTAGTCCTAAAACACACAGCGTGGGGATACCCCTGTGGGATGGGCTGAGGGAGGGGGTGCAGCTGGGGAGCCCCATCTGCCCTGCACCGACCTGGGCTGGTGCCACTAGGCACAAACCCCTCCCAGGACATGCCCCTTCCCTGTCCCTGCACGTCCCCGCACACTGCATGTCCCTGTCTGTGCAGCATCACAGACCTTTAACCACATTAAAACACATTGTTAAGTAGGATCGATAAATTAGGGGAGTTCAAAGACATCCTTATGCATTTCATCATAGGGGCTGGCAGAGGCAACACAAGTGCAGGCATTGTAGGAGCTGTTTCAGGGCTGGCAGGGAAATGGGGTGCTGGTGGATGGAGACAGCCAGGTCACGCAGGGCCATGACTCCTGACTCTGCCCCTGTCTACGGGGGAACCATATCAGCTGCAAAAAAAAAAAAATCAAGATTCCTCTGCAAATCAGCCCTGAGGCCAGCCTTCAAAATGCCCCCCACGCCTTCCCTGTGCCACACCAGGCAGCACATTGGGGGTCCAGGAGAGTGTCATCCCCTTGTCCCCACGCGTTGCAGGGTGCATGGGGGAGGCTGTGAGTGCCAACAGCTCCTGACCTGCACGGGGCCACCCTGCAGTCCCCACACTGGGGGTAACCCCGGCTGGGCCTGAGCCATGCCCCCAAAGTGCTCTGATCATTCACGGAGCTTTGGGGAAGGACATGGAGAGGAAGGACCAGGGCCTGACCCGACAGTGAGGATGGAGACATGGATGCAGGGTGGGCACAGGGGCTTACCTGAGAGGCCAGCATGTGCTGGGAGAGGTGGAAAGGGAAGGGGGTGGCCGTCCCTGCGGTGCCTGGGGCAGATGAGAGGGCTCCATTCTCCAGGCTGCCCCCACCAGTCACCGAGGCCAGCAAGTGTCCCATGCCCATGGCGGAGAAGGCGCCGGGGGCCATAGCAAACTGTCCCGGGTGGATGAAGAGGGGCTGCCCGGCACCCAGGGGGCTGAAGAATTGCTGCCCGTGGAGGCCAGAGAGCGCGAGGCTCTGCAGGTGCCCAGCGCTCAGGTGCGGGGGGCTGTCCGTGTGCACCATCAGTGGGGCGAAGGCCTCCTTGCCCAGCCCACCGCCCTCCGCATCCTTCTTGCTCGGGTCCAGCTCTTTCCTCCGTCCTTCCACCTTGTCCTTCTCCAGGCCCCGTGCACCGAACAGGCTCTCGCCAGGACCCTCCCGGGAGGATGCACCATCCTTGACCTTCTCCGGGCTGCGCCTCTCCTTGCTCCGCTCCTCCGGGCAGCGGGGGCTGCCACGGGGCGTCGCATCCTCCACGCCGGGGCTGGCCGCTGCCACAGGCCGCTCCTCAGGTGCCTTCTCCACCTCCGTGTCGCTGTCAGGCCCCGGCTTCTCCTCTGCGAGGGGATGGAGGGACAGAGGGTCAGAGCAAGAAGCACCCGGGGAAGGCAAGGAGCGGGTCACTCGCAAGAGCCCTGGCGTCGGGGAGAGACTGCAGCGCCAAAGTCCGCGTCATTATTAATGGGAGAAACTCATTTCGGGGGCAGAAACGGGCCCTCATGCAGCGGTCGCTTTGGGGAAAGGGGATTAACAACAGCAGTCCTGTTGCTCTGCCAAACAGGAAAAACATGTTTGATGGAAGACCAAAATCTATTACAGCATCGCTCTCTCGTTAGCTGCAAACTCAAAGCGGGGGATGAAGAGAGCGCGGGCGGGTGGACAGCGCTGGAGGAAATGGTCCTGTATATATTTAATTACATGGAGCTGATCAACAGCGCTGTGGATTTATTCCAAATGTGCAGGTTGAGGCAGGTTAAAGAGGCAGTTTTAAGGCAAGAGGTATGGTACAGCCTCTCCTAAAAGGGGCTTTAATTTAAAAAAACCCATCAAGCTCTCAGAGGAGAAAGGGGGATGAGAGGCGAGGGGAGGTTGAGGGTGAGGGGAGCAGAGCCCCTGCCCGGCCAGCTCCCGCTAAACGAAAAAAACATTTTGGTGCGGGTTAGGTGAAGCTCTGCAGGCTGGGGCGAATATTCGGGGAAGCCTTTGAAAGAGGAGAGGAGTGTAATAAACCGTTCCACCAGCTCGGGGCCGGGGGGTGGGTGAAGTTTTGATGAAGGTTTGCAGGGAATCGGGCTGGTGGAAAGTCTGAAGAGCAGATTGATAGTGCGGCAAGACAAAACCCAGCGTCTAAAAACTGCGACGTGGGAACTGCTAGTTTTTATTTTCGTTTACAACTCGAAGCCCTGGAGTTACAACATTTTTTCCTCTTTCATATGTATTAATTTTTCTTTTTTTTTTTTTCTTTTTCCTTCCAGAGGAGAGCGAGCTAGCCGTGAGAGCCAGGGCACGCACCAGCGAGGAGCCGGCTGAACGCATATAGCACACGGGCTGCCTTGCCATTTCTTCTTGTTTACACTAACGTATAAACAGGAAAACGTTGCAAACCGTGAATGCCATTCGCGTTTGCTCTCTTCTTGTCCTTTCAACCCTTGGGCTCCTTCGTGCCCATCCCCATGTTTTTTTTCTCTGCTGGTTTGATTCTCTGCCCCAAAGAAACTGGCACCCACCGGCTCCGAGGGGGCAGAAATACGACGTTTGGGGGAAAGTGGGGCACCGCGCCTCCCTCCAGTCCCCCCAACCCCCCGACGCCGGGGTGCGGGAAGGAGAAGGGGGTCCGAGCCGCAGGGGGGGGCGGTGTCACCCCTTTACCTCTACCCTTGAGGCGCAGGGGGCTGGGGAGAGCGCCCACGGGGGAGTGGAGGGCGTCGCGCACGGCCGAGGGCTCGCAGGAGGAGGCGTCCGACTCGCCGCCGTCGCGGTCGGGTTTGCAGGGCTCCTCGTACATCCGCAGGGACGGCAGCGAGAGCTGCTTCCTACGGGGCGAGAGGCAGCGTCGGGCACCGCCCGGGCCTCCGCGGGTGCGGAGCGACTGCTGCGCGGGGGCGGAGCGGGGCCGGGGGACACCCCTTACCTCTTCTCCCGCCGGCCATTGCCCGTGTCCCGAAAGCCTTTGGCGAAGGGGTTGTTATCGATTTTCAGCTGGGTGATCTGCAGGGGTTGGGGGGAGATGGAGGGAGGAAGCGGAGTGAAGCCCTGCCCGCGCCGCCCCCCCCCCCCCGCCGCCGTCGGGGAGTCCGGGGTGCGCTGCGCAGGCTGCGAAACGCGCCGCGGCCCCGCTTTAACACACCGCATGCTTTATTAAAAATGATGCTGAGGTTTAGGCTTGAATTATTAATAGAGTCTTAATGATAGGAAGTTATTTTTCACGGCCCCCCGGAGGGAAGATGGCGACTGAGCCGCCCGGCGCTGGTTAAAAGCTATTCTTATCCCTCCCCGCCACGGGCTTCTGGGGCCGGCGACATTAGGGCGCTCAATAATGCATGGCTCTGAAATACGGCCCCGAGAGGGGCGCTGGAAAAAGGCCCGCCTGCCCGGCCCTGCCGCACCCCCGGCCCGCGGCACCCCCCGCCCGCTGCCGCCCGACGGAGCCCACCAGCCGGCGGCCGCCCCGCACAGCTTGCGGCGGGCGAGCAAAGTGCTCTTTAATCGATTGTGACTCTTCACCATAAACTTTACGAGGGAAACAAGCCCACCAGGACCCTCAGACAGAGCTGTCAATTAGCATCAGCAGCTAGGGGTGGAGGTGGGGGTCAGCTTTTGGGTTAAAACACACACGCACACAACCCTTGGAGGGGGCCAGCGGAGGCTCTCCACTCCCCACCCAGCTTGCCTGGCTCTGCTGCTCACAGGGTGACACTTGCTAAATCACGAAAGCAACTAAAATTAGCTTATCTGGCGCTATTTTTTTGGCTCCTCCCAAGCCCAGGGCACCTTCTCCATGAGGCTGCCCAGGCCGCAGTGCTGCTCTCTGCAGCCTGGGCCTGCAGCGAAGGCCCCCGTGGCCCAGAAAAGGTGCAACAAAGTGCAGGAGGAAATTAATAATAGTAATAATAGAAATAGTAATAATAGCATTAGCAATAGCAATAAGTAGTAGTAGTATGAAGGGTGCTTCATGCTCTGAGGGCTTGGGGTTTAACCTTTCTCCTGTTGCTGCCTTTTGGCCGCTCTCCCCCCAAATTTCCTCATGCACACGCACATGCACAAACACCCCCTAATAAGGGGTAAGGGATGGGATGGGGTGAGAGGAGGGGCAGGGGTAGGGGCCAGGGAGGGGCAGGGGCAGAGGCCAGGGCAGGAGGGGAGAGGGCAGGGGCCGTACCTTGTCGTTCTGGTAGGCAGTGACGGCGATGAAGTCGGTCTCGGGGAACACGTAGGTGCGGAAGGTGCTGTAGGGCAGCTTGAGGATGTCGTTGGCCCGGACTATGTGGAACCTGGGCTGGTACTTGTGCATGGAGTTAAGGATGGTCTGGGTGGAATAAAGAGCACAGCCCGCGGCTGCCATCAGCCTCACGCTCTGCATTACATGCGCCTCCAGCTACCTCCCCAAAGAAATCCCTTTTCTCCCGAAAACAACAACAACAAAAAAATACAAATTCACCGTGAGGAAGGAATGCCTAAGAGGGAGATTTCTTCTTCTTTTTTTTTTTTTTTGTCTATGCCGTTGCACAATCTGGCCCCAAGTAAGGAGGTCAGGGGAAGACAGGCACAGCAGCATCTTTGCTGGTGTTAAGCACAGCAATAAAGCAACAAAAAGGATCTCCCCGTTTTATTACAACCCTGCAAACGCGAGGCGAGTTTTCGACACGTTTCTCGCCGCTTTTCATATTTCCGCCCTTTAAAAAAAAAACAAAACCCTACCTCACCACCACAAAAAATAATGTTAAAAAGCCTCTCGATTTGTGTCAGTGGCGGCAGAAAACCGTGCCAGCCCCAGCCAGCGCCTGCGACGTGAAAGGAGCGTTTCACCATGAGCCATGTTAAATTTATGTCTCGGAGCAACGCTGCAGAAGGAACAGACATTTTTTTTTTCCCAACCAGGTGTCTGAAAGCCTCGCCAACACTCAAAGCTATTCTCTACCCTCTCAGTTCTGGGGTTGTTTGTTTCGTTAGGTGTTTTTTTTTCCCCCTCCTTTTAAACCCGAATTCACCGCCATTTGGCTAAGGATTTTCGGAAGCGGCGGAAAACCCCCCCCCGCCGCGCCCCGGGGGCCGCTCCGACCCCCTGCCCCTCGCTGCCCGCACCGGCAACGTTTTCCTGCCCGATAGCGCTTAAATAATTCCCCAACCTGCTGTGGTCGGGCTGAAATACAGTATTCACCGCCCAGAATTGATAGGGGAACAGCGAAAACTTGAGTAATTATTGTCAAATAACGTCGGCCAAATGGCTAAATAATTATCACTTCATTTCGTTTTAGAAGGCAATAAAAAAAAATCCTCTCTTTTTTTGACCCCAGCAATAATCACCTGCTGATGGACTGTCGGATCGCTATTCTATTGATATCATCTAGACCGGTTTTATCATGAAAATGGTGCAAAAAGTCTCATTCAGGCGTGCAAAGCTACATTCCTTTAAAAAAAAAAAAAAATCATCCCTCTCTGACCAGATGGGCACTGGCTAAACCCTCATCTGCCAGATTTAACACAGTCCGGATTTTGGACAACGACAGATACCAGAAATCTTTAATTGGAGGAGGCGAACCGTTAAAAACACCGAATCAAACTCGGTTTCCTCCCGTATCAAAAAACACTGTCTTTTAGACTCCTCCCTATCGATTTACCTTGCTCTCTATAAATAACCTTGCAATGTATTATTTAACAAAGATGCTGTTTTCTGCCTCAAAATAAAAAAAAAAAAAAAGAGAGCGAGAGAGAGAAAAGTTACGCGGGTTGGTGCTGGGCTACTCGCCCCACCTGAGCGCCGCGTCCCGCAGCCCCCGCAGCGCGGCTGCCCCGCCGGCCTGGGGTCCCCGCTAATTGCCCTATCATCGTCCCCGGACGATGAACTTTCCCTTTATCGCCCTAAATGCTTGTCCGGAGGCTAAAGACAGCCGGTTTGCGCGCTGTGATCCCCCCCCCCCCCCGCCTCCCGTGCATTCACGCAGGATCACGCTCCCTCGCGTTTTGACCCTGCTTTCTGCGGCTCTCTGCAAATTGCCAACACGCTTCGGCTTCTTCCTTTATTCCGCTCTCTCTCTCTTTCTCTCTTTGTTTCTGTTTGGTTTAGGGTTTTTTTGTCTTTATTTTTGGTTTTGGGGGTTGCTGTTTTTTGTTTGGTTGTTTTTTTTTTACCTCCGGAAAGTGATGCACATATAATCAATAGGGAAATAAATAGTGGCGTTTGGGAGCCTTTCAGAAGCAGCTGGTGCGGAGCAGGGGCTGCCAACGGCTCCGGCCCTGCTCCCGGCCGCGGAAACCCAGCGCAGGTGATGCCGCCTCCAGCACCGCTTCCCCGGTCCGCCCTGGCCCCGGTCCCGGTCCGCCCCAGCCCGGGATGCACCTGCCCGGCCGCAGCCCCGCCGCCCCGTCGGGACTGCCCTCGCTCCACACCCCGGCAAGGCCTGGGACCCGCACACTCACCCCCCCAAACCCCGCTCCCCGCAGAGCCCCGAGGGCCGGGGAAAGGCGGCAGGACAGGCCGGGAGGCTCGGGGATGTGGGAGCCAAGGGGAACCCGAGGCTGCCCACAGCCCGACTCTCCCGTTCCCCCTCCCCGGGGGAGCCGTCCGCGGGACAGCGGCGAGCTGCCTCTCGGTGCCGGGCAGGAGCAGGGGCCGGGGGGGAGCTGCGGGACAGCCAGGCCGCCGCAGAGCACGGCAAGGCCCCGCCGCCCAGCCGGGCCCCGAGCGTGCTGCTGCCGGTGTGTGGTGGGGGAGAAGCCGTTAAAGCCCAACGGCCGCCCTCTGGCAGCCCCGGCACCAGGCGAACCCCACTCTGGGCGTCCCCGCTGTGTGTGGGGGGTGTCCCTGCTCGGGGGGGCTCCGCTCTGCCCCGCAGCCGCACTTACAAAGCCGTGCTTGTCCGAGATGTTGTTGGTGAGCTTGAGTTTGTGAAAGGCAACAGGTTTGGCCATCCACTGCTCCCCCGTGGCCGGGCTGTCGGGGTGGATGTACATGCGCTTGGGCATCTCCGGGTCGGCCTTGCCGGCGACCATCCAGCGGGAGTTGTGGAACTTGTACCGGCAATCGTCGGCCGCCACTATATCCATCAGCAAAATGTACTTGGCCTTCTTGTCCAGGCCGCTCACCCGCACCTTGAACGGGGGGAACATCCTCCTGCGGAGAGACCCAGAGCGGTACAGGGCTGCACCCGCCCGCCCGCCGCCGACCCCCGACGGCCGAGGCCCCGCCGAGCCGCCCCAAACCGCCCGGCCCCGGCTGCCGCTCCGAAACCACCATCTTTTACATCTTCACTGAGGATTTCCAGCCTTTCTCACGTCCTGCTGCTTCTCACCCCTCTTCCGCTGCACCCGCCAGGGGCAGAAAGCAGGGGGAAAACTTATAAAAAATAAAATCCCAGTCCGGGAAATAAGGGGCGAAAAACGCATCCCGGATTTCACCCCATTTTCCTGCCCTCCGACGAGCCGTTCGCCCAGCACCCAGGCAGCCCCTGGTGCCGGGGACGCGGGGAGGGCCGGGGGCGACCCCGGCCGCGGGGAAAGTTTGGCAGGAGGGAGGGAAGCGGCGAGAAGCGGCGTAAACAAACGCAGCGCGGAATTGCGGGCGCTCCATCGGCGCGCAAAAATTTCATTTGGATCGCGCTCGGAAAAGTAATAATTGGGGGGTGTGGGGGGAAGCTCGCTTGGGGGGAGGGAAACACCTTCGAAAACGTCCAGGGATGGAAACTTCCCGCGGGAAGGGTTCGGCGAACACCGGGGGAAGCGGGCTGAAACGGAGGGGCGAGGGCGCTGCGCGGCCGCGCAGGTGCGGGGCGGGCTCCGTGGGGCTGCGCGGGGCCGCGCGGGGCCGGCTCTTACCTCCCGGATTTGGTGATCACCATCTCGGTGCCCAGCTTGTGAAACTGGTCCCAAAGCTCTTTGGCTTCCAGCGTTACTTTGGGGTCGTCTTCGACCTCTTCCTCGGGCTCCAGGCTCTTGAGCGAGCGCAGATGGGCGGCCTGGTGGTGGTGTCCCAGGGCCGAGACGTGCAGCCCGGCCTCGGCCGCCCCGGCCAGCCCGGGGTCCGGCATGGGCTTTGCCAGCGCCGCCGGAGGCAGAGCCAGAGCGGGGAAAAAGGACGGCTGGGCGGCTGCGAGGAAAGCGGACATGGGGAAGTCGGCCGGCCGGGGTGCGTGGAAGGGGTGGTAAGCCATGGCAGTCCCTGGGAAGGCTGGATCTCTCATCGGTGCATCCACAAATCCAGGAGAAAAAGAGGGATTCCCTTTACAAAAATGTGTATGCGCGGGGTTTTTTTGGGTGTTGTTGTTTGGGTTTTTTTTCTCTCTCCTGCCCAGCGAACTCGCTCGAGTCTCTGGAAGAGGAAGGAAAATCAACAACGCGCGCACACACACACAAAAAAAAAAAAAAAAAAGCACGCAAAAAAGCCGAAAAACAGCGGAACTAGATCTGGGAAAAATATTTAAAAAAAAAAAAAAAGAAGAAGAAATTAAAAAAAAAAAAGAGAGAGAGGCAGTTCCCGGCTCCTGGGACTCCCGGTCTGCGGAGGGGAGAGAGTAGGTCCTTATTTTTTGTTGTTGTTGTTGCAGCGAGTGCGAGCGAGCGAGCGAGCCCTCCCGGTAAAGTCCTTCCCAACACTAAAATAGAAACAAAAGCCGGCGCGGTGCTGCGCGGAGCCGCGCGGGGCGCGGCGGGGCAGGGGCGGCCGCGCTGCCCCTCACACCCCCGCGGGCCCTGCCTGCGCCCCGGCCCGGCTGCGCGCTCCGCGGACGGCGCTGGGGCGAGGGCTGCTCATGGCTAAAGGAGCCGGAGTGGAAACGGTTAGATCTTGTCCTGATCTCTGTAAAACTGTGACTATCTCACATGTCCTTCCTGCTCTGATCCGCCCGCTAATGAGCCAAGCCCCCTTGATTGCTGATTTTACGCGTTTCAGACCAATTGTGGATCTGCATAGGCGTGGTTTTGACAGCTCCGGCCAAGCTCCGGGGCGCGGGGGGGCGGGAGGGTCGCGGAGGGAGGGAGGAAGGGAAGAAGGGGAAAAAAAAAAAAAGGGAAAAAAAAAAAAAAGAAGAAGGTGTCGGAAGCATCGGCAGTAAGAAAACATGTCAACAGAATAAAATATTAACCAATGACAGAGAAAAGTGCTTGAAATCCCACCCCCGGCTCCTTTCCGCATACCGGGTCAGCCCTGGCTGCGCCGCGGCCGGGGAGCGGCCGCCGCCGGTGCGGGGACAGCGCGGAGCCACCTCGGCGGAGCGGGGAGCGGCGCCCGGGCCCGCCCGGCCCGGAGCCCCCGGGGGGGCGGGGGGCGGCAAAGGGCCCCCGCCGGTCTGTGCGGGGGCGGCGGGCCGGGGAGCGGGGTGGGGGGGGGGAGGTGGAGCGGCCGGGGGAGCTCGGCGGCTGCCGTCTTACGACAGATCCTGGAGAGCGGATCGAGGTGGGTCTCGCCCCGCCCGCCGCTCCGTGCAGAGCCGCGCAATGCCGCGCAGCGCCGCGCAACGCCGCGCAGCGCCGACGGGGCGGCCGCCAGGAGCGCGGCCCGGCCGAGAGCTGCGGGCGGCGGCGAGGCCCCGAGCGGCCACTTCCAGCGCGGGTGAGTCGCTCCCTGCCGTCGCCTCCCCCCCTCCCTCGCCCCGAACGGGGGTGCGGGGGGGGTCCCACCCGCATCCCCGCGCCCAGGGCGGAGGCGCAGGCCCCGCCGTCGGGGCGCGTCGGGTGCGCGGCCGGGGGCCGGCGCGGCTGTGCCCGGCCAGAGGGGCTGTTTACCCGGGCGGGGGGGAGGCAGATAAGGCGGAGGGGGACACGCCGGGGCTGTTTGCAGAGGGATTAGGGCCGGTCCCGCCGCGCCGGGGCCCGAGGGGGGGGAGTGGGGGGGCGGCGGGCGCGGTGGGTGTCCCCGCGGAGAGGTCGGTTTGGAGATCTGCGCTGATTAACTGAGGGCCGCGGTGGCTGAAGAGGGCCCTGGCGCCAGGCGGCTGAGCCCTCACAATAAAGACCCGTCTCTTGTCACTTCATATTTACCCCCAGATCTTCAAAAAGCGCCCTGCCATCCTTCCAAGGCTCCTGCCCCCGCCGCCTGCGCCGCGGCCAGGCGGGACGGGGAGGTGGGGGCCGGCCCCCTCCTCTGCCCCCCCCGGCCCGGCTCCCGGCCCTGCCGCTCCGCGGGTGCGCAGCGAGGCGCGGCCGCAGCAGCTCCGAGCCCTCGGGGCGGCGTGTTGCTGCTCCCCGCGAACAGTGGGACGCGGGGAACACCGGGTGCGCCCTCCCCACGCCGACTCCCCCCCCACACCCCGGTTCATCCTGCGATCCCCTCCCGCTGCCCCCGGTGTGCCACGCAGACCCCAAACCCAAAGTCCCGGGTTCTTCTTGGGGGCGTTCACAACCTGCCCGTGTCCCGCGGCAGGTTCACCGCTACCTGCGCTGCCCGGCCCCGCCGCCGCCCCCGACGGGGCGGGCACAGCGCGTCCCCCCGGGGCTGCCCTGGACGGCGGGGCGGAGGGGTGGAGGCGGGGGGTCCCGCTGACCATTGAACGGGGATCGGGGACTGAAATTTAGACCTGATTTGGACTTTGCTTCTTTGCCGCTGCAGAAAACTGCTGACGGCAGCTTTGAAAAAAAAAAAAAAATGGGGCTTGCTTGTATTTTATTTTTTTATTTTTTGTTTAATTCCCCCTCACGAAGAAAAACCGGAGCCCCTCATGGCCCCAGGGCCGCATCGCCCCACGCCGGGGGCGGCTTGCCCGCCGCTCCGCCGGGAGATGCGGGACCCGGCCCGTCGGGGCCTGGAGGCAGCCGGGTCCCCGCGAGGAAATGTCGTCTCTCCTCGGGCCCGGGACCCCCGCCCGCGCCCCCCCGCACCGCTGTAACGTCGCAAACGCCCTTGCCTGCAGAATAAAACCGACCCGGAGCAGTCTCGTCTCCCCGACCCTCTGTAGCGGTGCTCGCCGATGGGACGGCCGGGGGTGGGGGCTAACAGGGACCGGGACACCCACCGCCCTGGGCACGACGGGCGCGGACCCGACCCAGGAGCCTGCGCCCGTGGACGGGGCGGGCGAAACCCCGCGTCGCCCCGTCCATGCCCGGACACCGCGCAGGGAGAGATGAGCCAGCGGCCCCGGTGCGGGGCTTCTCCTCCCGCTCCTGGGGTCGGGGACGAGAGGTGTCCCCGCACCGTCCCCTTCCCAGGGAGGGTTTCCCAGTGCGCTGCAGCGCTCGGGACCACCGTGCCCGGTTCCCTGGAGCCTCCCTGGCCGCCTGCGGGCCCGGCGCTCCGCTGGCGAGCGGTCCCCGGGCCTGGGACGGCGGCGGCCGGGCCGCCCTGGGGATCCGGCCCGGGCCAGGCCGGGGGAACCGGCCCGGCCGCCCCCGCGCCCCACCCGCCCCGCAGCGCGGCCCCGCTCCGTCGTCCCCTTTCATCTCTGCCCATCTCCACTCATCATCCCTTTTCTATTTTTAGCCGATAGACTTAGGCCTTGGCGCCAGGCCGTTTGAGACCTGTCAAAGTCCTTCATATTTCCCTCATGTCACATGGACCTTTCGCTCCCTTCCCCGCGCCATGCGAGGGCCGTAATTTGGATCTGTGAGCTGGTGAGCAAATGCAATTTGCTCTTCTCCATCGCTGTGTTGTCTCCGTGACCCCAGCCAGCAGGACGGCTGGTGTCCTGTCCGGGGCACTTACACAAATTGCCGGTGATTGATGAAAAATAACAATTCTCACAAGCAGCCGGGCCTCCGCCTTCCCCTCCTCCCGGCTCCACCGGGCTGCGGCGGCCCCGCGCCCCGGGGAGCGGTCTCCCCCCCTCCGACGGGGCTGCGTGGGGCGCACCGCCCGCGGGCGCTCCGGCTCCAGGTGAAAGGGATTTTCCTGTGCCGAGGGCGAGCCGTCGAGCCGCCCCTTCCCAGCCCTGATGCCACGGTAGGGGACCCCCCCGGGTGCTTGGGGAGGGCGGCCCGGCGGGGCCGGGCAGGAGAAGCCGCTCGCACCTTCCCGAGCCGGGGACACACACACGCACACCCCAGCGGGGGTGGGAAAGGGCCGTGCCTTGGCTGGGCTCCTCGCTGCTACCCCAGGAGCAGCTGGACGGACGGACCTGGGGACGTCTGAGAGCTTCGGCCGCGGCAGGAGCCCTTCGCCACGCAGGAGAGGCCCGACGGGTGCCAGACCCCCTCGGCCCCCTCCAGCGCCGGGGTTCCCCTGCCACTCGCACGCCCATATTTCCTCTCCACACACCTCGGCTCGCCCCAGCCACTCCACCGCAGCTGGGCTGTGGGGCAGGCGGGGAGGGGTCCAGAGGCGGCCCCGACCGCTTCCCTGACCCCGCTTCTCCCCCTCTACCTGGAGAGGAAAATAAACCCACGTGTAATAAAACTGCCCTCGTTTGCTCTCACCCACCCGCGGCAGGGACAGCTCTTCCGCGCCTCCCTTCCCCGGGGCGCCGCGTCTCCCCTCACACCCTTCGACGGGCTGGGAATCCCCTTACCCCCGGGAGATCCCGGGAAAACGCCCCCCCGCCCGCCCCCCCGGTGCTCCGGTGCCTGGCAGGGAGGCGGGGAGGGGCCGCGCTGCGCGGCGGCAGCTGCCCGGGGTGCTCCGGGCACCGGGGCGAGCCTGATATACTTTTAGCGACAGCCACCGAGAGAGATGCTCCGACCCGATCCCGGCCCCGGTGCCCCCGTCCTCCCTCCTCCCGCTGCGCGGCCGCGGAGCTGCGCGCCCCGTCCGAGCGCGGCGCGGCGAGGGGGAAACCCGAGGAGCCCCGCCAGCGCGGCAGCCCCCGGGCCGCCCCCCCGAGCTCCCCCTGCCCTCAGACTGTTTAGATTTCTCTCCAGCTTTAAAGAAAATATTTCCAGTAATCCAGATTTCTGGAAAATAACAACAGGCGGGGAGACGCAGACACAAACGCCGCTGAAGTTTATCCAGAGTTTGAACAACTTATAAACACATTTTCCAGCCTGTTTGTCAGGGCGGGCGGCGAGTGACCCCGGCCCGGCCGCGCGGCCCCTGCGAGCCCCGCGCTGGGGGGGGCGCATCCTCCGCGCCCCGCCCGCACCCGCCCTCGTTACCTCCGCGCCGCTTTGATCCGGGAGCCCGCTCAGCCCCGCCGCTTGATTGACTTTTTTTTTTTTTTAATTTTTAATTACGGAGCCCCCTCCCTGCGCAGGGTGTGTGTGTGGGGGGGAACGACCCCCCCACACACACCCCGGGCCCCGCCCGGCCCCGCACCCCCGGGGCTCCCCACGTCGGGGCCCGGCGCCTCGCACGCACCGAACCCGCTGCCTTAAAAGGAGACGGGAGCCCCGGCGGGGGCCGTGCCAGCGCGGGGGGGACCGCGGCCTGAAACCCGAGCTGGCACCGCGGGGGGCGGGCGGGGACGGGGATGGTGCCGGGGGGGGACGGGGGGGGGGCGGCGGGATGGATCATGCAAATCCCTCTGTTTAAAAAACTTCCATTTGAGAAAGTGTGTCACATCCCGGCGCGGACGCGTAATCCCCGGGCTAATGGTATTACCGTCGCCTCATCGCCATCATGGGATGGGGCCGGGGGGCGAGCAACACCCCCATCCCCACCCCACCCCCGCGCCCGCCGCCACGCGTGGCCGCGGCTCGGCTCCCGCGGGGAAACGGAGTCCCCGCTCCGTCGGGGCGTCCCACGCCGGGACCCCGGAGGTCGGTGTAGGGCCCCCCCCGGGCCCCTCCGGCCCCCCCGCCCCGGCCTCGGGGGCTGTATCGGCGTCTATCGGTAATCGGGGGTCCTGTTTTCCGCCCGGGTTCCCCGAGCGAGGCTGGTCTCGGGAGGGGAGAGCCGGGGCTGAGCTTCGTGGCCGGTTCATCTCTTAAATACAAGAGCTTAGCAAACGGCGTTATTTGATAAAATAATACTGTTAGGGCCCCCCGCCCGCTTCCTCCGAGGGATTAAAAGTGAGGATTTAGGACTATCCCGCGGGCTGAGCTGCACCGTGCCCGGAGCGGCCGGGACGGGGCCGGCCCGACCCCCGGCACCCCCCGGCTCCCGGCGAAATGGGGTGAAAAGCGGCAAAACAGCCAGTTCTGGGGGAAGGGGCGGCGGGGCCGGGAGCGGGGGGGGTGGGGTGGGGGGGTGGTTCGCAGCGCTTTGGCGAAAGGGAAAAAAAAATCACGAGGGGCTCCGCGCCCGGCGCAACCTCCGCGGGGGCGGGCGGGGCCGTCGCCCCCTCCAAAAATCCCCCTCCAGGCGGGGTTTTGCTGTGCCCGGGCAGCAAAACCCCGGAGACCCCGAGGGCAGGGGATGTCCGGGGCTGGGTCCTGTTCCCCACACCCGCTGCCCCGGCTTCTCTCCCTCCTTCCTTTTAAAACCGTGCCTGGTGGGTGCAAACCCCCCTGGTTGCCCTTGGAAGGGGGAAGGTGCAGCACAGCCCCAGCCCCATGGGGGTCACCCAGCCCACCCAGCCCTGTCCCCTCAGCAGGACAGGGGCCCTGTGCCTCCAGAACCCCCTGTCTCTCTGTCTGGGGCCAGGAGTTTGGCAGAAGTTACAGCATCAAAGGAGGGGCGAGTGAGACGCCCCTGGGTGCACAGGGCTGATGGGAGCTCGCATCTTGGCCTGGCTGCTTTGGATGGGATCTAGGAACATGCCTAAAGCAGGATCTGACGCCACTGTTCCCACGTCACGTGAGTTGTGGCTTTGGTCTAGGTTTGACTTTTAGCATTGCAGAAAATCACCGTCTTGTGTTTATAAGAGAGTGTATTTCACTCCTGAGAAAATAAAAACAGCCAGAATAAATCATGAGCTCACCATGGGCAGGAATAACGCTTTCTTATTGCACCTGTCCATTTCGTGGACATCATGAACAATTTGACGTATACCCAGCACTGCACGGAACGGCCAGCTCTCATCGTTTTTATTCACGTTTCCACAAAACCCCAGCGCTCCTCTGAGCCACTCTCTGCCAGAGGCACGGAAAGGTGGAGCAGGGCTCTGCAGATAGGACAGACTCTTCCCAGGTTTTAAAACAAGTCTGCAAACTCAAACTGCTGCAGGGCAATGCCCCCACCACAGCCTGGGCTCCAGCACTGTGCCTCCTGAGGTTCCCCGGGCACCATTGCGCTGCATTTTTCTCGCTGCTCAGCTTTTTCCTCACTTCTCTGTAAGGTGACGGCCTCTTGCGCCGACCACCCCGGGGAATTTGGGGTCTCGGTATGGGCAGGCAGTGTGTACGCCCAAAGCCAGCACCCTGAAGTGCCTCCTCACCTGTGCGCGCTCTGCGGCACTGCCAGGTTCCTCTTCAGGCATGTTTTCCATGGATACTTACATGAAGGCAGCACCAAATAACAAGTAAATAACAGCCCCGATGCCCGGCTGCCGGCACAAAGCAAGTCGTTGCCTTTCACGCAGGTCACTAATCTCTTGACACATGGTTTTTGAGACCTGGGCCATGGGGAGGGAGGCTGAAAGGGAGGAAAAGATAGTGGGGACAATAGCAGGGCCACAGGCCGGCTAATAACCCCTCTCCCGGCTTTGTCTGGGTACACTCAGCACTACACTGGGATCAATTCATCTCAGCAGAAAAAAAACCCACACTCCTGCATCGCAAAGGGGCTGGTGTCTGCCCCCGCCATGGGTGTCCTGTGAGGATCCCGGCTCGCCGGGCTAAGTGCAGAGACACTGCAGGTATTAATAGCCCCCATTTTGTAGCCAGCAGTAATTCCCTCCTGTGTTTTCCCCTCCATGCTGAAAACAAACCCTTCACTTGATCTGTTTGTCCTCTCCAGTTGCCATCTGTCTTCCATCCTTCAAATCTCACCTTAAAAACAGTGCCTCTTGAGCAAATCCTCCCCGCCGTCCCCGCGCGCCGTCTCGCCCGGCGCAGGCCTGACACTACAAGCGCTCATTGAAGTGAAGGGGATTTGAGAGCGCGCAGGACACGGCGGGATTAAGGCCACAGATTGCACTCGCTGGGCCACGCTGTGCCTGCAGAGCAAAGCCCCGGCCCTGCGGCTCTGCCTGCCTGGTGCTGCCAGCCCCAAGCCCAGGGCTCTCTGCTCCCTCTGCTCGGCCGCTTCTCCTTCTCAGCGGGGAGGGGGGCTCTGCCGCGCTGGCTGGTGCACGGGCATCATCATCCCTCTGCCCTTTGTGTGTTGGTGGGATGGAGGGAAGCACCTGAGCCGACCTCCCTGGGTGCCTCAGGGAACCTTCCTCTGCAGATGGAAGCAGGAGAGGTCACCTCCCGAGCCCTGGCGAGGAGGCACAGGGTGTTTCAAGCGGGGGCTGCTGTTTGTACAGATGCGGTGGGTGCTGTCCCACCTCACGGCGTGCCGTCCCGCACCACCCAGAGGCAGCATCTGCGGGGCGGCCCCGGCCAAGCCCGTGAATCACACGCACATCAAAGCACCGGCAGTGCAAGCACTAACAACCCGGGCAGCCGGCTCAGAGCGGACAGTGTCTGCGCAGATGTTCAGCAGCAGCTTTTCTCAATTATAAAGCATAGCAGAATTTACCAGAAAACCCAGGAAGGGAAGGAGTCCTGGCCAGCGGAGGGGCTGCAGCGAGGAGCCTACGCATCCCTTGTAGCTTCATGGGCTGGGTCAGACCAGCACATCACCACCTCCTGCCATTTTAGCACCATTATTCCAGTATCCCATGTTTCCCTGCAGCCCTCGCTGTGGTCACCTGCTCCCATCAAAATCTTGGTCTTCTTTAGAAAACCCCACCTTGCAGGACTTCACGGGCATAGGGGGGAGCTCAAACATGACCACATCTGATCCAAACCTTTGGAGCTGATGAGATTCCTCCTAGAAACTAAACCCACGATTTCAAAGCCAATCCCATGACCTACATTAGAGTGACATATAGTGTTTTTTGGCTGAGCCTGGCAAGGGCAGACCTGATGCTGCCCAGCTCCCACAGACACTGTGAACTACCAGGAGCAGGAATCTTGTGGTCTGGCCAGCCGCCCGGGTGGGACAATGGCATCAGTCCCACACAACAACTGGACTTTCCCCTTTTGATAGCAAAAGGAGCAAAATTCAATGTACCTCCAGAGGTGGCTGCAATGTGGACACCTCTTGCGTGGGAGAAGCAGCAGCGGAATGTGCCTGGTCCCCCCGCCTGTGTGCTGGGAGAGGGTGTGAGGTGGGATGGGGAGGAAGGGCACGGGGCAGGGTCCTCACCCTGGGCTGCAGGTGCTGCCTCTGGTTTTCTGCTTCAATGAAGCCGCTGGTCTGAACGTGGCTCACAACCTTCAGCCCTCAGCAAAACCTTGCCAAAGTCCTTTCCCCAGGTTGTTCAAAAACGAAGGCAGTCACCCATCATTTCCCCCCAGGACTGTCAGGTACGGCACATCGCAGTGGCCAGTGAAGCACCATGCTGCTGGGCTGGCACGCTCTCCTCGCCGGGGGATGCAGAGACACTTGTGCTCCCTCCAAAACGCATCAGGGGGGCCTTGTCCTCCTAACCTCGAGGTGTATTTAAGTGAAAATATGATCAGTTCTTCCCCCATCCTGCTTCCCATGGCACTGTGCAGGAGCAGAGCCCACGGGCTGGCACTTCTCACCTCCCCAGAGAAGGGGCTGGAGGGAGAGGGGCCAGGGTGGGGGTGGGATTAGCGCCCAGCTGGCACCGGGCCGCCACGTGGGCACGGCTGGCACCGGCCTTTTATTACTGTCCTATAATAATATTGTAAATACTCACTGGGAAGTAATTACATCCTATAAAAGAAGCAGCAGTCTGTGGTTTGAGCCAGGACAGGTTCATGACACTTGTTTTAAAGAGACGTTTCATGTCTTGTTTATAGATTAGATTTTAACCTGACAACCTTTTAACATTGTATTAAATTAGAAATTAACTTCATATGACTGCTCACCGTATAATTGACCTACTGATAGGCTGAGCGCTAGAGAATATTTAAGATACCTTTCAGATAGCAAAGTTCCCAAGAAAATTCAGAGCCTCCTCCTTGATCTAGACCAGGGCTTTGCTATTAATTAGTATTTATGGTGAGGTGGCAGGAGTGCTTCCTGGGGAGGGAGGGCTGCCAGGGAGCAGCATCCCTGCTGCGCCGTGCCCATCCCCGGGGATGTGGTGAAACCCACTGGGATGGGGAGAAGGAGGCAGAGGGGACGTGGAAGGCTGCAAGCCCCCGACCCTGCCTGCTACGGTGACCACCCAGTGAGGCCAGCGGCCTCCCTCCTGCAGTTGCCCCAGCCAGAGCTGCTGGGAAGCCAGTGGGGATGGAGCCACCACCTTCAAGAGAGCCGGACCCTGCAAGGCGCTGAGTGCACGCTAGGAACTGCTGAGCACCTGCCGTTCCCAGCAATAGCCAGGAGCCCAGCAGGACTTGGTTGATGGGCCTTTGCCACAGGCGCAGGCACGGGATGCTCCCCGGTGCAGAGCAGGGCAGGGAGGCAGCTCTGCAGCCGGAGGAACAGTCCTGGTCCACAGCACACGTGGGCCATACACAGACAGCTTACCTTGGCCTGCTCAGATGGTACCCATGCCTGCAACCTGCATGGGGCCACCAGTGTTTTAGTGTAATTTCCTGCAGCAGAAATTCCCAAGAAAGGCAAAACTTCAGCTTGGGAACTCATCGACAGATGCACAGCTTCAAATTACATCCAAGCCCAGCAAGGGATGGGGTGGCAATTGGTGAGACAATATCAATGCCCAGGCACAGCCAGGAATGGCCACGTGTCCTGAAAGCTGGGGGGACATGCAGCACATCCCCCAGACCGTATCCTGCAGTGGGAAACAGCAGCTTCAGCGCTGACCCCGCTCGTGGACAGTGTTGAGGAATGAGGGTGCCGCTGGGCACAGCATGGGATGAGGGAGGCACTGACCCTGCCGCACCCACCATCCAGCTCCGGAGTTGGTGGCTTGTATCCCCGCTGCAACCTGCCTTTTGCTTTCACCAGGGTAAAGGTGTTCTCTGCTCTAAGTGAAACCTGCTCCCAACATGTGCAGGAGGTGGGAACACTGAGCAGGAACAAACCCAGCAACATCAGCCAAAGGAGGCTTTATACTCTTGGGCTGGGAGGACTCTTCAGTACCACCCTCGGTTTAGACTTGCGTTCAATTAATGTTAAGGAACAGCATGGGGTTAAATGGCCCCTATGCTGTTATATGAAGTGCTTATAGCTTGTTTACAAACAGCTTTGCATAACACGGGGCCATCAGCAGAGACCCCACACACTCACCAGGTGCTTTGCCCCTCGCTTTGGCTGCAAAGCTGCTTGGGGATGAGGCCGCTACCTCTGCCAGCACGGCAGGGCCCTGCCTGCATCCCACGAGGCTCAGGCAGCACGGCGCGGCACGGGGAGTCAGGCAGCCCTCCTCTCCAGAGGCATCAGCCCAACCTTTGTCTTCAGCTCCTTCATTTGTCCCCACAGCCGGACTCACCAGCACTGTGCCATTTTGCCCAGTTCATGGCTTCCTCCGGCTGAGCCGTGCAGACATCCCCCCTCCCAGCACCGCCAGCGCTGCAGGAACGCAGCGCCTTCATCTCCCAGTGCCTCCTGCCCGCAGCCAAGGCTGAAGGCACCGAGGGAGGCAAGGCCCAGGGGTAAAGGTCCCAGCCAGCACTGGGGCAGCCAAATGGTTTATACCAGAATGAGAGCGGGGCGACGGTGGGGTGGGAAGCACTGCCCTGCCGAGCTGCAGCTCCCAGGCAGGGGCAGGTGAGGGGTACATCTGAAGCCTCTTGTCTCTGGCTAGTTCTGTTCTCACCAGCTCTGCTCCTACTAACGGAGAGCAGGGAGCTCCGAGAGGGGGTTCGTGCAGTTACCAGGACAGAGGCGCTGCCGCCGCAGACACATGCTTGTCCTGGTGCCTTTTCCATCTGTGAAACAGGCCAAGCAGTGGATTCAATTATTTTTTCCTAGCACATAAGCCACTAGTCATTTACTACATTAAAAAACCCCTCATCTCCACAACTTTTGTTGCCATTTTAGTCAATTAAAACTTGGGGGGGAAAAAGTTTCATTTTCTCTTTTTGCAATCACAAAGACCCGATCTCAGCTCCATTGACTCGCTAATTGTAAGCACTCAAATGGTTGGGTTTAAAGTTACACTTAGCAGCTGTGAAACATTAGGGTGAAGTGATTACAACCTACTGGAGGATACCGAACATTTTTACAATATCTCAGGAGCATAAGGGAAAGACAACAGGAAATGGCGCAAACTTTCCTACCCTGCACAGCAACAAGCCAGAGCAAAAGAAGAGAGAAAATAAATGTAGAGACACAGCACGGACGCAGTTTGGATCCTCAAAAGGTTTCTAAGGAAGCCCCAGTGAAAGCACCCTGTGTTTACCCCTGTG
The DNA here is from genome assembly GCF_963921805.1 of Phalacrocorax carbo. Classification (NCBI taxonomy): domain Eukaryota; kingdom Metazoa; phylum Chordata; class Aves; order Suliformes; family Phalacrocoracidae; genus Phalacrocorax; species Phalacrocorax carbo. The sequence goes on from NC_087529.1 coordinate 4,381,040, forward strand.
CTTGGAGGGTCAGAGAGGAGGGGGAGCAGCGTTCAGGATTTCACAGCTGCACTTTGCAGCAAAATCCTCCTCCAGGCTCTCTGCTGAGGAAAGAGGACGGCGATCTTGGTGGTATTTTGCCCTCGGTTGGCTCCCCTCGCTGGCTTGCCTTCTTCCAGCCTCGTTGCCAGCAAACTTCGTTCTCGGGCTGGCCACTGCTGCTCGGAGCAGGACAACCACCAGCTGTCCCCGCACAGGGACGGGCAAAAGGATGGGGTTCATCAGCTTTGCTTGGGCAGAGCACCCTGCTCCATGGGGGCTCACTGGGGCTGAGCTTTGCCAGCGAAGCGAACGAAGCCCAAGCCCCATGTGCTCTGCAAAGCACTGGGGAACACCAGCCCCCCCGGTTATGCCCAGACCCTGGCCTGGTTCTGAGATTTTATTTCATTTGAACTTCAAGCTGTCACATTTGGAGAACCTTTGACTTTCCGCTTCTTTTCAAACAGCAAAACATTCCCCTCCCATGATTTAAGCACGCTACATGCGTGTGTTTATTACAGAAACCAGGATAGGATAAGAAAGCAGTATTTCATGTTAATTCATGAAATCTGAACTCAACTTTTAATAGAAGAGCTCTACTTTATGCCCAGAGTGATATACAGTCCGCCCCGCTTTAAATGAGACGTTTTGCCTTTTGAACTCAGCAGGAGGCCGCTGCTTACTACTACTGGAAACAGTTTAAAAACCTGCAAGTCCGACATGTCTTTTGGGCTCTTTTCGAGCCAGTGGTTTATATCATGGCACAACATTCCTGCTGGCCCGCTGCGACTGCCTGCCAGCCGCTGCGTTTGAAAATCTGGCGTTTCAGAAACTCACCTGGATTATTTCCACAACAACGGGAGACACTCGTCCGAAATCCTGCGAGGACTGTGAGCCTCTGGCTGGTTTTTTGCTTTAAGTGGGGTTTGGATCAGGTCCCTAGATTGAAAACCTGGTTGAATTAAAGTCAGAGGCAAACCTCCCTTAGGAATAGCTTCTAAACATCATCAAGGAGGAGCAATTTTCTCTCCTGGTGCCTGAAAAGAGTATCACTGATGAGGTTAAGGTGGAAGAAAGGTGGTGTTGCAGGAAAGCACATGGCACTCAGTTGAAGCGGGGGGCTTTTGTGAGTACGCTACAGGCAGGGGCCATCGGTGGGAGCAGGCGTGCAGCGCGAGCGAGGCACGCACCGCGGGGACACGTCGAATCAGACCCTAGAGAGTTATCGCTGCAACACACTCGGTTTTCACTGGCTCACTGTAGAGCTGGAACTTGGTGGTTATTCTGCTGGGTCAGCTGTGAAAGTATCAAATTAAAGTTAAATTAGCCACCTCATTGCAGTGCTGTTTATTTTTTTTTTTAAACTCTAGGCTTTCTTAACAGTTTGGCTACGGGGCTATCAACAGCGGGGAATTTAGGACATTCTTTTCAATGAACCAGACTGAAAATATTTTGGTACAGCCCTAGTTTGTAGGGTTCTCCCCCCCGCCCCCCGCCTTTAAACAAAACATCCTGATTCAAAGGAGCTTCTTGCAGACTGGGAATTTCCACATGGCCGTATTGCAGCACTTATAAAAAGTGATTTAATGCCTGCCAACAACAAATACATTTCCAATGACACCACTCTGCATTATGCGCTATCCTACTTCGTGTGTTCAGAAGGAACGAGCAACCAAGCTGTCCGAGGCAGGAGGGAGAAGAGCGCTCTTCCTTCCTCTGCAAGAATTTTGCCCCTTACGGCCGCTCCTTGGAAAGCCTGAAAGGAAACAAGCATCACGGTGACAACACAATCCCTTCTGTATGTGTTAATCTGGATTTTGTCTGAACTTTTGGAGCTGACCTTGGCTTGAACTGCGTTAAAAATCCTGACTGGTGTGGACTGACTTGACCCTGCGGTCCCATTCGTCCGCAGTGCCAGCCCTACCCTCAGCCCCTTACTTCAAGCCATTATTTTACAGACATAAAAGAAACATAGCATTACGGCAGATATAGCCAGCGGGACGGAGCTGTGAGTACTTACTTACAGGCGAACTCTCCTCTGATTTCATCCCAAGGAAGTTTTTTTTTGCTTGAGAAAGAACTGACTGAAAACCAAGCAAGAAACTGAAATTATTGCTGCAGACTCTCAGTTTTTATTAGTGGTTTCCAAGCCTGAAGACAGAGGGGAAAAAAAGCTTCTGACATCTGAGTCGTGGTGTTACAGTCAAAACCAAAAAAAATCAAGCCCAAGACTGGATTTGGTATTTGGGGATGGAGTAGGAAGAGGGTGGTCGGTTCTGCATCACTCAGTGTGGCTGGTTTAAGCTCTAAGAGTGCGAAAAGATTTGTGGGTTTAGATAGTTTCCTCTCATTGCCATGACTCAAACGGCTTCTATTAAAAACAAGTAGTGGGGAGGAAATTTCATAAGCTGACAGTCCCATCTCACTCTCTGCTTCTCGACACAAGTTGGCTGAGATATAGGAATTCATGTGGTTACTATGTGTGAGCCCATGACTATTTTATCAGCAGAGTTATGTGGTGCTAGTTTTGACTGTGCACGTTCAGTATGGTGTATAGGCTCAGGCTGTTGTACGGGTTCTGCAAAGCCTCTTATACGTGATCCTGTGACACAAGAGATGGAGGTGGGTGCCTCTGCTTCCAGCGTGCCCGGTCCTTGTCCCACTGAAATCAGTGGGAGGAAGAAGCGGGGCCCCAACTGACGCCAGGAGCTGGAGCTGGGGTCAGACACCCAAACAGAGATGGGTGATGATTTTCAGAGGCGCTAAGCGAGTACAAGGAACAACATCTAAGTCTCCCATTTTAAAAAATCCTGCCCTTGCATATGGGGATGAGAAAGCAGGGATGCAAAAACAAGCTAGACTGGTTACATTAACATCCACTGCTGGCTTTAATTAAAGCCCTCAAGTTAGTAAATATGCACACAGTCTGGTTCAGGAAGATCTACGAAGTCCACAGCCGGCCCAGTAACACTCATGAACATTGCCACTTAAGCAGTTTCTTGTTTAACTTAGATTTATTCAATGACACATGCATTTCTGGACAGATATCTGAGTTCCAATGAACAAGTTTTATAACCAAATATGAGAAATTTGTGACTGCAGTTAGTCAATTAAGTACATTTCTAAAATACATGACTAGAAGAAAAATGGAGCAATAGAGATAATTCTTCCAAAGAACAAAAAGAAACATTTCCATTCATAATACTCCTGGCATTGATGAGCATCAGTGGGGAAGGAGGGCAGCAAGGAGACGCAATAGGGAAGGAATAACGTTATCAACCCTGTCCACAGAAAGTCCTCCAGTTTCCACTCTCTCCAGTTCATTCATTAATGCTCGGCACTTTTGCAAACGGCAAGAGCTCCTCTGAGGTATGGAGATCCCCTTCATCTCGCAACACAAAAAAGCAGAGAGCGGTTGTGAAACCATGTGCTTGACCAAAAATGGCTTAGAAATATTTCTCCTCAACCAACCTCTTCCTCAACACAGTGAAAAAAGAAGCCGCAGAGCTATCGGGATTGAAGACGAGTCTCTTCATATTGCACAGGAACACAAAGTCAAGATTTTGTGAGTATGTTTCAGGAAGGTTTAAGAGTTGTCAATATTTATCAGGGTAACGAGACCCATCCAGCCCAGCGATGAACTGGCAGGTGACAGACACATCGGGATTGTTTAGGCAGAGAGGTGGCTCGTTACCCTGTCCGGATCTCTTCTTGGATGTTCAGCTAATTTAAGGGAATCCCGTGGGGAAAAGGCTGAGGGGCTGGTTTTCGTTAGTCGGGAGGGGCGATCTGTAGCCATCGAAGTTGCGTGGGATACTGCCGCTGGTGGAACCCGAGCTGTTACTGAGCGTCTCTATGCTTCCCTCTCGCTGAAGCTCTGCAACGGGAAGAGAGAGCAGGTTCTCATTAGCGTTTCAGATAAACCCGGAGCGCTGTTAGACGGCTGCTTTATTGACAAATCTGTTTATTGTATCATTGCTCTAACGCTGCATTTGTTCATCATCCATCTTTTCTGGGATAATTTGATGAATCACTCCAGAGGCATCCGACCTCCTGGTTCTACTTCTCTGCCGGGCTCACAGCTCAGCTGAGTCAAAGGGGAGCTGGACGGAGACATTAAATGCTGCCCGTCAGAGCAGCCCCTCTCCTGGGAGGAGGCCGCTGGCTCGTGACGTGTCAGGATTTGATAGTGGGGATGCTCACGGCTGACCTGAGAAGGGTGCAAAGGGTATGGTGGCAGATGACAAAACATCTTTCCTCTGCAGCAGTGCTGTTGAGATGGCGGGGAAGGGGGAGCGGCAGCAGCACCGGTTACCGATGGTGTGTACCAGCGATGCACAACCACTGTGATTCTCTACCTTGGGAACACCAGGGACTTTCCACAACCTTTTATCCTGCATAAATGGACAGAAATAACTCTGCTTTTTTGAGCCAAAAAGAAAATATCCCCTTTCCTACATGCCTGAGCTGTGCCTCATAGCAAAAGAGAAAGCGGGCCTGACCATGGCTCTCCCTCTCCTGGTCACGCACGTCCAGACATCTCCCCTTGCTGACCTCCCAAAGCCTTTATTGCTCCCTAATCTCAAAACACGAGGATTTCTGTATGTGCAGAGCATCGTTTCTAACAGTGGCCTCTCTGCGAGCCACTTGAACCCAACAGTTGACTCAGTGGCAGCGTGCAGCAGTGCCGCTGGGCAGCATCACCCTGGCCAGCACTCAGCGGCGGCATGCAGCGGTGAGATTAGGCAGAGCCCCACGTACACGGCAGGAATCCTCTCCCGGACACGCGGTGACAGGCTACAAGAAATATTCTGGCGAGTTGCAACGCGCAGCCCTGAGTGTGACTTCTGTCGGCTGCTTCCGCACGGCCTGCGCTGGAGGGGACCGGACGGGGATAGGAGCTTCAGGCAAATTCCTCTGCTGCCAGAGGGGAAAGAGGAAAAACCCCCTTGTTTGCTGCACGCCGTGGTGTCATGCATGTATGGCACAGGGGGAAAACACCCAGAGGAGACGGGCAGCTTTCCCTGACCCTGCAGCAGGGGTTTTGCTTGGATGGGGATGGAACCAAACCGGAGGAGTGGTGCCCGCTTTGCTCTCTGCTAAATATTACTGCACTCCGGCCGTTGGCACACCTCTGTCTCACACCAGGATATTCAAGCTTTTGCAAACACCACGACAGTCCTTTCGCTGCAATGGGACTCCACGATAAGGACATATCTATACACAAAGCGCACAGCAAAAGCAGAAAGTCAGTTTTTTGCTAAAACAAAATGCATCCCACCCCAGCATCCTTGGACACTGCACAGCTCCGCTTTGCTACCTGGGCATCGCAGGGATAACAGCCAGACGAGCGTACACCTAGCAAAGGAGGGCTTGGGGATTTAATCCTTGATCGCGGAGGTAACTTGCAATGGAGATAATCTGCCCAGGATACATGAAAAACAAATCAGCAGGAAACCGGTCACCGTATAAGCAGCAACGATAATGACCTCAGCTGTATTAATCACAATTTCTTGCCAGTATTTGGTGAAGGAATGTCCATGTCTAAACCTCTTCATTTTCCTCACATCCTTACTCTCCCATGAGTTCAGGAAGTAAAAACAGTAATTTAAATCAGAAATGAGTGGCGTATCCCACACTAATACTGTGCTTATCCTGTCTGATTTGGGGCTTTTATCTCCCTCTGCACACAGCTGGCTTCGGTTAAACGTCCCATGTCAGAGCTCTCAGGCGCTGGGCAGCCATCGCCCGCGCTGGGCAGGCTGGGGCTCCCCCAAATAGCGTTCGGGCTGCTGAACTCCTCACAGGGTTACTTCTCTCTCTCTCTAAGCTATAATTGATTTGCAGGCAAATGTTGTGTTTTCAGTAACCGTAGCAAAAGAAGGGAGAGGGAAAGAGCGAGGGAGCACTTGTTTCCCCGCAGCCCCGCGGCTCCTGCGTGTCTGTTTCTGTCCCTTGGGGCTGAGCGCTGGCTCCTGCCAGCTCCTGCCTGTCCTTGGCCACGCCGCGTCCTGCCTGCCCTGTCCTTCGGTGACTCGTGTGGGACCGCATGCCCTGCCAGGATGGGAATTTGGGGAATTCGGGCTCGCAGAGTGGCTTTCTGGGGGCTGTGGGATTTCTGCAGCCGGCAGCGCTTATCACCTCTGCGGGGGACTGCCAGGGGGTGGCACTGCAGAGGCTGATGCCAGCCAGGAAAAAAGCATGGACACAAAACCGGGGAGGCAGAGCGGTGGGCGCAGGGCCTGGCTGGGGAGCCTGGGGTCCCATCCTGGCTGTGCCACATGGCCCTGGCTGGGCACCGCCGCTGCTCCCACGCTGCCGCCCCTCCGAGCGAGCGCAGCGGCCGTGAGCTCCCCTTGCTGCTCTCAGGCATGTAAACCCTTCAATTAGCAACAGGGAGGGACAAAAGAGAGGGTGAAAGAGATGCAAAGGCTCAAGAGGAACTGGAGGGGGAAGTTTTCCAGTCCTCGAGGCTGCACAGGGCCCTGCTTTGGGTTCAGAGCGGGTCAGGGGAAAAACCGGGGGAGCTCCCGCGTCCGAGCTGCTATCCCAAGCACCGCAGATGGCAAACCCACGCGTTCCCCTGGGCAAATGAGTCTGGGCGCTCTCAAAGAGCCCCGCATTGCGAACCCGCTTGCTCTGGAACTAATTACATGGCGAGGCAGACGAGCAATGTATTTTGATACCTAAGAAAGCATTGTAAAACTCCTGACCGCTGCAGCAGAAAGCACCGCTGTGCTCAGGAAATTGGGCTCTTGCCCTCGTCCAGCCCGGCTCTTGTGCATGGCTGGGTCACGCGAGATGTGCAATTAGCCATTACACGGTCACCAGGGACTACCTGTGCTGCACATATGACCCCTAGGGCCGGAGCCAGCATGTTTTCCTACGTTCCCCCAAATTAGTCCATTTTTCTCCAGCTGTTTAATTAATAAAAAATATAATAATAACAGTAGTAAAAAAAAGTCTAGTGCAAACTGTCATCTTTCCTCCCAGCCCTTCCAGCAGACCAGGCCATGGCAGAGGCACATGCACAGGAACACTGATGCCATTCCTGTGGGAAGCTCAGACAAGACCGGGAATGGCTCCACAACATGGGGACACCCTTCCTGTTACGGAGTGAAAAACCGGGGGTCAATTTCTGATAGACCCAATGCCTGGATAGACCCAACAAGTGCAGGAGCCTCAATGATGCGGTGGGGCTGTTGGGTATCAGAAGAGGCAGGTCCCTACAGACAGGCAGTGCAGGCAGCGCTGCCCTCCCACTGCCCTGGGATGGAGCAGCCGAGCCCTGCGGCACAGCTCAGAGGAGGTGAAATACTTCCCAGACCTAAATAAGATGTGTCACATAACCGGTCAGGCCACTGATGTCCTCTGTGCTGGGAACACGCTTGCTGAAAAACACCAAATACAAGGAAAAAAACAGGATCCCCCTGCAAAAAGATGGGGTGAGTGGTGGGAGAGCCTGGAGCAGTGGTGGCCGCTCGGGATCAAGGCTCAGCACCGCCGGCAGAGCAGGACACGGCTGCCCGGCGAGTGATTTCGTTTACTTCGGTGGAGTTACGCCAGGAATGGACTTGGCCCCAGCATGTCTGAGGGTTATTGTATCTGCATTCCCCCATGCATATACTGTCGAGATGTATTAACTTCCTTAAATGTACCAGTAAAACAACCTCTTATGATACACTTTAATGAACTTGTACAGTAGCCAACAAATTGTGCATCATATAAAACCCATTCGGCCTTATAGACTCTCTGGCTATTTTGTAATAACTGCAATTTGCTTTTGCTGAAGCAAGATAACCAGGGTTGAGAAGTCAGGCTTTGCAGAAACCTAAATATTTGATTTGGGGGGGAGTGGGTGGGAGAAGGAAGAAAGGGGCCTCTGGGAGCTATTTATGGGGTCAAAATAACATGAGACCTGCTCTTCTCGTAGCATTTCCACCATCAAGGAAATGAAATACTGTGAGAAGACCAGCACTTGCATTATTTTGGCCCCATAAATGGCTCCCTGAGGCTTTCAAAAGCCCGTGAAAAACAAACACAAATACAAATAAATGCTAATACTGGAAACGTAAATACTAAAACCTGCCCATGTCCCCAGAGGAAACGACTCACAAAGTCCTCGCTGCCCTAAAAAAAAAGAGGAGACAGGAAAAAATGCAAAGGAGCAGGAACATCTGCTGAAGCCATGAGGAGAAAGTCACTTCAGGGGAGCCGGGAACAGTCCTGCCTGTGCTTTTGATGGTAACAGTAATAGGCACCGCTGGCATCACTCAGGGTCCCAGAATAATAGGGATTTTCAGGGCACACACGCTTTCCGCTGCGGTGAAGGCGGCGGCAGTAAGAATCCTTGCTGCTGCCGGTGTGGGGAGGAGCGGCCGTCGAGAGCGCGGGGGATGGCGGCATGGCGAGCGAGCGGCCGGGGTCCCCAGCCCACCCGGGGGGCAGCCGCCCCCCTCCCATGGCCCTGCAGCACCCGGCACACTTGGGGGCTGTGGAAACACCGATGCTGCTCGTAGCGCAGCGGGACATTAACGGTGTTGCAAAGCAAATGCTGGCTGCTCTCTGCTTGGCATTACTTCCCACGGACCTGCCCGCAGGCTGCCTCCGGAGCAGCCTTCCTGCAGCACTGCATGAGAAACTGAAAACGAAACCTCCTGTGAAACATTTTTCTGCTAATATTCCCAAACACCGCGCTGCAGCCTGACGGTCCTGTCTCCTGTTCTGCCACACAAGCCACTCTCCACTGTCCCCGAGCTGGCTGCCAAGGTGGAGAGGAGGAGGAGGAGGAGCTGCTCTGGGCCAGCCCGGGGTCCTCGGGAGTGTTGCTGTTCCCTGCCCAGCGAGGTGGCTGCACCTTCAATTCCAGAAAGCTTCAGAAACTGTCAAAGGACCCCATCAAATCTAGAAAGGTATAAAGCCCTGCCAAGCTTAAATGTGAAACCATTTTATAGGGCACATTAATTCAATGCCTGAAGAAAATCTATATAGCCCTCTTTTGCCCGGAACACTCATAAATTATGCTGCCTTTCTTATTCGTGCTCTCTCTGTAGTGGTCCACTTGAAGCTCTGGTATCTCCTTTATGTCTACTCAAAATTCTCATCTCCAGTGCATTATTTCTTCTAATGGTTTTTCCTTTCTCTCTGTTTGCTTTCCCCTGTTAAGCACAGTTTCAAAATATCCCCCAAAATCATTTGCTGGAAGAGCTGACCCTTTCCTCTTACCTACCGAGGGCTGCCCAGGCTCCCGCACAGCCCGGCGGAGCCGCAGCCGGGATAAATGATACAATGACAGCAGCCTGATGTGTCAGGGCAGCGGGGAAGCGGCAGCAACTCTGAATACAAGAATTATTCTTCATCATCTCAAACTGTCACAACACATTACCCTCAAAGCCGCAGCTCGCTGAAGGAGTGACCCTGGACTGAATGGGAGAGTGCTCGGGGAAAGAACTAATTGTAGCCTCTTTTCACACGTCAGTCACTTTTCACAGCACCGAGCCTTTCAAGCTCAACTAATGTCAAGTTCCCTTTTCCTTTTGCTGGGCTGAGTATTTCTGATTTTTAAGGATGGCATTTTTAAAGGAACAAGGTCTCTGGTGAGGGATGAGGCTGGGGACGGGAGGAAGCATCGGAGTGAGCACGCATCAGAAAGTCCATCAGACGCCTGAAGACTCGTTAGGAATTAGACAATTAACAAGTAGGAATGCAGGAAGTGGGGTAATGGCCAGCAGGGCTTGAATCTCCTCGATTTCATTTCTGTCATTCAAGGCAATTGTTCTGGGGAACTTTTTGAGCTCCACCGTGCGCCAAGGGGGCCGCGAGTGCGGGAACTTGCTCTGCCCCTTCCCCGAAATCAGGATGCAAGATGGGCATTTTCCAGCGGTGGGGAAGAGAAACAAGGTGCTGCGCACCAAAACCACCCCTCCCCTGCCGCGAGCAGTTTTTGAATGAACAGCTAAAAGGCCAAAATTAGAGCTTCATTTTAAAATCAGAGATCATTTCCTTCGTTCGTTCGGAGAAGAGAGAAGACTCCCTGCAGACAGAGCTCTCAAAATGACAGCCCGCTCTGTGCTCCTGGGCGGGAGGGCCCTTCGTACCCTCTCATCTTTAACCAAAATCTTACAATATTCTGCAGCAAGGACTATTTTTTCACCCTTAGATTTGCACAACGCCTACCACGGGGGACTTGCGGAGCTGACTGGGGCTTCCGAGTGTTACTTATTAACTGTAATGAATAATAATTATGTAGCTTCTGCCATCTGGATTCTCATTCAAAAAGACCCTACATAAAGCGAACACTAAAAGGCAATTTGTATTAACACAATGGAAGTCTTGAGGATCTCTTAAACTGTTTGTAATTTACACAACGCTCCCCAGTGAATGGATTAGTTAAACATTTTTATTTTACTGATTGCCGCCGAAGGGAGCGGGACATGCTCCCATGGAGGAGCTCGCACCGGCCCCCGACACGCGGCTTCCGCTCCCCTGTACGCCGACAAGCACTTTTACACGTAAGCTCTCCATCTTTCAATGTTTAGACAACATCCCAAACTCAGCTGGACACTTTTGGCTCTATTTCTGCATGAACATTTACTACGAACATCATAACTGGTCCCCACGGGAGCCGGTGCCGCTGCCTGGGACGGGCATGGTGCAGCCCAGAGCAGAGAGGGCTCAAAAGCTGATGCAAAGCCGTGACAGAACCGGGATGCAGAAATACTGCGCCTAACACAAAGGCTTGGAAATTGCATTACTGCTACTGCAGTTGTAGGCTTTTCTTGGGTATTCCCTTTTTCTTTACGAAATGCAATTATGCTAACGAGAGAGCTCTCATTATAATTCATCTCCATCACCCTCGGCGGCTGCTCCGAGGCGAGGACCTGCGGAGCTGGCTCCAGCCCCGCTGGTGGCCACGGCCCCGCGCAGGGACCCGCCGGCGGCGAGGGCAGAGAGGGGCACCCCACCCCCGGGGGAAACCTGTGCTTTTGGGTATTTGGATAAGCAAAAATCGCTAATATTAGATTGTAGTGCAATGAAAGCACTCATTAAAGCTCCTAATTTCCCAAGCTCCTTTTAATTTGAGATGGCTGAAATTTCTGGGCAAATATATTTTTACATTGCTCCTTTCCAAAGGGAGCACAGACAGAAAGTCAGTTCCCAGCTTTATATGTTACTATAATGTTTGCAAGTTCGTATGATTACGATAACATTTAAAAGTCAATGAAACCTGCTCTCTGCCCCAAGCCCCGCGCCCTGCTCCTGCAGAAGCCATTAACCTGTGCCAGTTCCCCCCCGTGCTCCAGCAACCAGCGCAGGCAGCTGTGGGCACTGATTTCCTGCGATGATTTGGCTGGCCGTGAAAGACCTGCTCCTAAGAAATGTTTCCTTTTCCTTTTTTTTTTTTTTTAAACCAGCAGTTTGAAAACAGAGATATTAAACTCCATTCAAAAGAGGAAATGTAACACTATGGCATTTGAACACTGAAAATCAATGCCCGTATTCAAACCATTTCATCCTGCTGCAACCTGAAAGATGTTGAGACACCACAAAAGCACCTACATTAAATTTGCAAAGTAAAAAAGACTGGCAAACACTGCCTGAACAACTTCTCTGAAATCAGAATTCAGTGGCCTATGTAAAGTATTAGTTACTGTCAAACTGTCTTACAATAACTCTAATGCTGAATCCACATAGAGTTCATTAATGCCATGCACTTGGAGATGAAACCTGGCAAGTTGGAAAAAAGGTGGCAGGATCTAGCAAGGAGATGAGGAGGTACAGGAGGCAAAGGATAACCAGGGGAATGAAGACTGAGCCTTCTGAACATCAGAGCCCTGTCGAGACCGCAAATTTCATTTCTAGTGCCTCATTTCAGTGCGAAGATGCCAAACAACTAACACTTACGAAATGGGGAGGACATCTCAACTTACATAAATGTCTGGGTTTACTTCAGGCACGAAGAGATTGTTGAGATACGGACAAAACATTTTCATGCAAGAACTTCTAAAGAATTTTGACTACCAAAAAAAAAAAAAAAGGCAAGCAACTTGTTTTTTCCTTTAAAAAGAGATCCCAAAAAGCTCCATACGACTCGAGTCCACAGAGTAGGAGACCCAAGATGTTGGCATCTTGCCAGACTTGACTCTGAGCATTTTATGGAAGGTTAAAAGTGCACTAGATAAAGGACTAGCATTTAGAGAGAGAATATTCTTCATGATAGGCACTTTCACAATGGCTGCAGTGCTTTTAAAAAATAATCTCAGGTTTCCTAGAGCTGTATATTTTTGTAAAGAGGTTTAGGACGTTTTCCTATATAAATGGCATGTTGGAAGGATGAATTACCGATTTTAGCCAGTATGTGAAATGTCAAAATCTAGAGGAGTCAAATGCGTATAGAAAACAATTTCTGCAGCCCATCCGCATCGTGGAAGCCTATGACTCCTTATGCAAGATTTCTCAAAGAGTTTTAAAAATGAATATGCAGATACAGTTGTTTGGGCTTAAAGTAATTCCCTCCTACCCCATCTTGAAAGTTTCAGTGTGTTGCTACTATAAATCCTGTAACGTACCTTATATGTAATACACGCTTTCCTGTGCAAGCCAGTCTGTATACAAGTTTTTTTAATGTATTTAGGCAGAATTATCTTGTATCTTCAGTTACGCAAGCAGCACATCTGTGTATATCAGACCAAAAGCATTTGCAGAGAAAACACTGTATTAAAATTCTTGGGTTTGGTCTCTCATTCCCAGGGTTATGGGAGTGCCTCGGATTGCTCAACAGTGACCCCTCTGTCAGCCTCCGACTCCACAAAGGAAAACACAAATTCAGTGCAATCTGCATCTTCATGACACCTACCAGCTCTGTCCCTTACACCCTCCGGACTCTGGATCTTGCTCCGAAGTTTTGGAGGCGATGCTTGTATTGCCGTAACAACCACGCTTCTATGCAGGGCAGGTCTGGACCCAGCGCGTGGATCTAAGCATCCCCCTTTGCACCAGAGCTGGAGCCACTCAGGATCTCGGGGTGGGGGGGTTCTGTCTTAAAGGTGGCTGCAGCAAAGCCGCTGCGCAGGACGGTGATGACCCAGAGCACTCAGAGAGTGCTGGGGGTCCCTCCTCCTGCCCCAGGCTCGGCCAAACGGTCCCAGCAAAAAAACTGGGTAAGGAAAAGTTGCCCGAAGGTTAAAAATACAAATTCAGCCATTACTTCGGGGTCTGCTGATACACTGAACGGGGGATTTCAGACACGCCTGACCCTCCAAACCTCAGCAGTTTCTTTCACGTCCAAGACCCATTTTTATCCCTCTTGTGATGCTACCTCAGCTATTGGGCCTCCTTAATAACCCTCAGTTAGGAAGACAAAGCAACTCTGGAGGAAGACAACTTCTGTGCTCAGAGTGTGCCTCTGTGTGCATCTTGCATATGTGCATTATGTGCTTCTGACACAAACGTATTCCCGAGTTCATTTTAGAAGTATAATATTACAAAGCAAAGTAATTCTGGCACAACTTCTAGTACTTCTGACACAAAGTGGCCTTTCGGGCCAGTGAGGAAAGCTACTGAGAGGCTCTGGGCTGTCTTCCTGGTGCAGATTGATGCTGAGGAGGAAGCTAGACTGGACTGGAATTTGGGCTTGATTCAAAGGAAAAGTTAAAAGTTTGGGGCGAGCAGATGCTCAGCTGGTCCAAATCAGAAGAGTTTTGTGGAAGCTCACGAAATGATGTCACTGCAGACTCAGCCTTGTCTGCTCATCTAAACAGTTCAAGGCTCTCAGATCTGAAAGGCTAAGGTGGAAATCTAAGGAGCAGAGGTCTCCTCCTTTCATTTCCCTAGCGCTGGTTTTAGTGCTGCTGAGAAAATCCAAACCCGTCCAAATAATCGTAGCTCCAAATGCAACTTATTTGGCCTATTTAGTCAATTATTTTAAAGATTATGTTGACGTCGCTGCTTCAAGCAGACCAATTTTCTAAACACAGACCTAATTTTACGAAGCACTCAAAGCTCGCAGTAGTACTCTTAAAATCACGTCTCTACCTAGATTGTGTATTAACCGAGCCTGGAAAAACAACAGGCCAACCTTGTGGGCTCGCTCTCTTGCAGGATTGCTTGAGGCTCTTAATACACTCTGTCTTATTTATATAGCTCCAAATTCTGATGTTAGACATAAATATGAAAGAGCCTTGATAAAAATGACATCTGAAGCTTAATTCGGCCCTTTGTTAATGGAGTTGTTCAGCACAGCAGTTTACATTCGTTCTCATGAAACCAGAAGGCAGCTGAAAAACATCAACTGGATTTTTTCACTTGTTAAAAATCATATCTAAAAACTATTCCAAGTAATGATTCTAATATACCTTGCCCTTTTAGTTACACTCTCACAAGCACTGTCAACCGTGTGAACGAGTTGCAGCCTGTGGACGAGCGCGTGGTGGAGGATAACTCTTGTGTGAAATCTAAAAGACCTAATGGCAAACCAAGGCATTCCTCTGGCCACATCCCACATAAAAGGCGATTTAAATCATCTCAAGCTGTGCAGATTCTGCCTTGTACTTGGGCATCTGGCAGTGAAGCTAATATAACTACCTGCCCTTCGTGCCGTGTTCTTTTGCAGACTTTTCACTCACATTTTGATGGGTGACCAGCCACATTTCCAAAAGATAAACCGAAGAGACAACGCAATACTGGCACAATATAATCTAAAGGTTTTCCTTTAAAGGGTGTGGACAAAAGTAGCCCTGAGTGAAGGCAAAAAAGCATGCCCAGGTTTCAGGTTAGGGATCCACCCCTGTACAATTCACCTGCCCACTGCTGCCTCTGTGGCTGCAGATGAGGGAGGAAGGCTGCTAGGTTAATTTGTTATTTGATTAATGCCTCAAACATAATTTCCACCTGCCAACCTGACCTCAGCGATGGAGTGCCCAACGGGAATGGCTGCTCAGTGTGGCACGTGGCGATAGATGGGGGATGCCATCCACGGGAACGCTGTGCTCTGCCTTAGGAGCATCCCTCTGCGGCACACCACGTGGCACTGCTTCTGGGTCCCCCGGCATGGTGCTACCTGCACCTGGTTAGGGAATCGCCACCATTTCCATCCCGCTGCCTCCCCCGAGGTTCTGCATGTGCTCGCCATCCCCAGCCACCCGTGGCTCCTCGCTCCCATGCCGTGCCACCGAGCCGGAGTGGAGGCTACGGGGCAGGTCCTGCCTCCTGACCCTGCCGGCACCTTCCTGCCTGCGGCCTTCCCAGAAAAACATCTTTGGAAACAGTAGAGAAGTGATACTGACCCTTTGTCTTTCACAACACCATCAGCTTTTGATGTAAACACAGAGTTCATGTGTTGGACAGATACTGAGAAAGTCACTGACCAAGGAACCAACAAATGAATACAAAAATTAAATAAATAAAAAAGATGATATTTTGGTTGCAGGGGTCTTCCTGGAAAACGGGATAAAACGCCTCTTATAGAAAAAGGCAGTAAACAGTTTATGTCCTGGAACAGCCATTTTACAGGGTGGATGGCTTCCTGAAGTGTCAGGAGGCGACACGCCACCAGCCAGCATCAGGCATTCCCAAATTCTGTATCTTCTCACAACAGCAAATGGTTGCTTAAAAAATTCATCCCCTTACCACTTATTTCTGTCTCCATGGAAAACTAAGTCCTTCCTCCCTGGGATGCGGGACAGACTGTGGGGAAGCTGCTCAGAGAAATCTCAGAGGCTCCCGCTAATGTCTGAGGAACATGGACCAAAGACTAAAAGCCAGCCAGCAACAAAAGCACTGCCGCCTTGTCTGAAGCGACAGGAATGAAACGCAGAATATAAACAAGAGAAGTGGGGAAAAAGCTATTTACATTTTTTAGAAGTCTTACTCTTTTTCTAAACTAGCTCGCGCATTACCAAGCATGTAATTACCAATGATGTAATTTAAGAGGGCACCACCAGAAACAAAGAAAAAAGCAGACAGTTCATTATCTTTCTGTCTTTACATATTGCTTCAACGTCTTTTTCATTCTTTGTGAACGCACAACTTTTACACAGCACCATTTTCACAGAAGGAATATGCCTTTGGAGGTTTCAACCACTTGCATGAAGCTCTGCAGGGGTCCTGAACACCCTCCACTTCTGCTGGGGCAGCAGCATAGATGGTTTCTCCATTTGCAAAACGCTTCCAACTGCTTTGTCATTTTTCTTACTCTTAAGTTTTTTTGTCAGCCGATTGTGCACACAATATTGAGCAATAATAAACAGAGGAGGATGAAAACTGCTGCAGCTTGAGAAGTGAGCTCAGGATATGATTCCTCCTCACCGGATGCCTGGAAGATGTCACTGAAATTCTCTCTCCCTTAGTGCAACCCGTGTGGAGCCAATATGAACTCCCAGCAAAGTGCTTAAAAACCCATTATTTATAATAACTGTTAAATGATGAGACATTGTTTACCCAGATCGCAAGATAAATTCTCACTTACAGAATGCTTGCCTGACTGTCCTGAACGTCATCTGGTTTTTATTTAAATGCAAAATGTAATTAGGCTCCCAATAACACAGCAGAAGAATTCAATAAGATAGGGCTTTTCACTTACAGTTTAATATTAACATTCTCCCATAAATGTTAATGAATAAAAGTCTACTGTTTTATACATTATCCATGGTGGGGAGACAGCAGGCTAGGAATGGAAGGAAAGCTAATCTTTTCATACCACAAATTACGATATATACCTCAAGAAGAACTAACCGTTCCCAGCATTGCTGGGGACCCGGCCACAACGCTGCTTCCTCCTGGGGCAGCCACCAGACCTGGTCTCATGGGACGCGCTCCAGGAGTCTCCCTCCCCATCGATCACGGAGATCCTCCCCCAGCCAAAACCCCCTTTGGGTTTCTTCTCCTTTTCCTTTGCCCTCTCTCCCCCTTTCTGCCTGACCATCTCCAACAGACACACTACGAGCATCAGGTACCTAACAACATCGCTGTTACACACGGATACAGCCCCAAGCCCTGATATTCTTAGACTCCACTGTGGATAGCAAGGCTAGATTATCGGAAAATTCAGCTTACTATTGGTCTGATATTCTGTTAGGGAAACGCACGGGGGTGATGAGAGATGATGGCTGGGCTGCAGACTACAGTATGATGATAGGAGATGATACGGCACCCAAACGGGTGGGAGAAGACCCTTGGAGCTGGCGGAGGCGGCACTTTGGGAGTCCATCAAAGGACTTGTGCCTCCTGATGCCAAAGTGTGAGGAGCAGCTCCTGCGGTGGAAGAGGAGCCTCTGCGGCCGAGAGGACTGAAAGCTGCAGGGCCGGAGGGTTGGCTCACACTGGAACATTCTAATTGTTTCAGCTTTTGACCTTCCATTTATTGCTGGCGGTTTTGCTGTGTTAATGCCTATTTTGCTGTTTGGTGACTCATATTTCATTGTATCTCTCTAAAAAGAAGTGTTCATTTAACAGTTTGACTGCTTAACAATTTATTGCATAAATGGATTTCCATTCTACAGCCTCCTCTCCCATCTCCCCTGGTGAAGGCAATGCATAGTTTATGAGAGCTTTGCAACAACTTGGGCCATCATCCTTTCACAATCCAGGGAACAGTAGATGCCCTTGGCATCAGCATGATGTTAATGCTCTGCACGGGCAGGAAGGGGAGCCGGCAAATTGGCCGCACGTTGTTCTAAGATAATGAAAGGCTCAAACTTTCAAACAGTTAATGCAAGATGCGTAGATCTGCACCACAGGGCAAGCAGAGATGGGAGCAACGTGTCCGCCTAACAAACCCCAACAGCGGGACCCTGGCGTGGCAGCGGGGTGGTGGCAGGTGGTCCAGCTGGCCACACACCTTCTGCCAGCGAGCACACGGCGTGCCCTGCGCCGTGACCCGAGCTGCAGCTTGTCCTTAACGTGAGGGTCACAGGAGTCACGAAAGGCTGCAGGGGGATTTCAGGGCATGCTGGCCTCCCCGGTGCTCAGATGGCAAAGCTGGAGCAGAGACCGACGGCCACAAAGGCAGCAGCAGAGCTGAGCGGACACTCCCGCCTTCCCCCAGCCAAGCCAGGCTTCAGAAGCAAACGCCAGCCAATGCTGCACACACCTAAAATGGCTCCTGTAAAAATCAGCAAAACACTGAAAGGCTCTCGGGGGCTGCTGGACTTGGGAGGAGGGAAAGGAACTCTTTCGTCTTTATTCCGCCACCACCTCAGCAGTTGCAACAAGTTTTGGCTCACAAAACATCTGTAAAAATACCAGTCCTGGTCCAAATGCTGGGAGACGAGGGCTCTTATACTTAGTAGAGAGATACACCTGCCATAAGTTGTATGCTACATAAAAATACCATGCAAAGGCTCCTAAAAAGTAATAACAAGGTAATCACAGAAACTAGAGATGGAAAAATCCTGTAGTCTCCTAGTCTCCTGCTCAGTGCAGGACCACTCAGCGTGGGGCAGGCTTCAGAACTTGGACTTTTAAAGGGAAGATTTAATAAACACTGAGAAATATTTCTAAATATTTAGAAAACTCAAAATAACAGATTTCCAAGCCAAGTTGTACAAACAGAAAATTAACTGAGAAAACTGTTAAAAGTCAACAGCTTTTGCGTGCACCAAAACATATTTCTTTCAACAGCAAGCGTCACCTCATGGGCATGATACTGCAAACAGAGCTAGAAGGATGCTCAGCCCTTTGCAGAATCAGGCCTAAATGAATACCTACCGCGCCTTTCCTCTTGCTCCCCATGAAATCAATAGCAGAAGCCTCAGTGATGCAAAGAGCTTAATGCTTTAGGAGGTACTCAGCAAAACAGTCAAATGTGAGCAAAGCCAAGCTGGCAGAACAGAGCTTTACATTTTCCTGTGGAATGCTGGAGTATTGCAGTAGGAAAATTAATTTGCTTAATCATTAGGAAAAAAAACCACAAACCAAAGCAAACTAAACCAAAACCCAACGCAATAACAAATCTCTAAGGAGAAAGAGAATTGTTTCTCTGTTAACTACTTTGAGACAAAGCACTGGAAGAAAAATGTCCAGTTCCAATAATGTCATAACCCAATTACAGCCTGCACAGAAGAGCTAGAACACTTGCAGAACAATGAGTAAGAAATTAAGTTTTAAATTGAGTGCTGGCCCTATCTTGTGTCACTTCTTTATATTCTAGTAGAAAGGACACCGCTGAGCTCATTTCATATACAGCAGCGTGAGATGCCTGGATGCAGACATCATTTAGTCATCTCATACATGTTTCTCCCCATTTCTTTCTCCGGGAGGAATGACAAATCTAGAAATGTGACTGCACTTTGTTTTATTATGATATTGATTTTTCTGCAAAGGGAAAGTGCATTTATCCCCCAGGTCTGTGTGCTGGCAAGAAAGGGTTAACAAAATGTTTATCACAAAGCTGGCTTCAGAGTTGAAAGTAATGTGATCAGTAATGAATTTTGTGTTACATTAGGTTGTATAAATGGACAGACAAGCGCAGACAACAAGTGGCCAGGAGTCGGGGCTAATCTAATGATGTAAAAATAGAGACAGCACCAATTATACTTGGGGCCAGCTCAGAGCTCCTGCAGGGACTGCAAATGAATAGGTACAAATCAAATTACTGACTAATAGACGCACTACAAGAGAGGGCAGTCAATGCTAAATACATTAGGGCCTTGTGACCTCTCTGCTCTGAACAGCAGAATCCTAAATTTGACTTAAAAAAAAAATCAAAGAAACTCTTGTTCGTTTAAGGAGAGAAACAGAACAATGTTATTTGTGAAATGATTTGAGACACTTAGATATTTTTTGTTTTGTTCCCCTACGACCGCGTTATGTATGTAACCCTTTGAAAGCTGACAGAGGGTTTGCTTTTAGAACAAGGAGAAATAGTCTTTGTGCAAAAGTTAAGACCTGATAACAATACAGTTATGTTACATACCAAAACATTTCAAAGCCATGTGCCTCTTTGTGGTGATGTTTTTTACTGCTACTTCACCGGCTGTGTCTGTATCAAAAATAAAATATTTCTTAAAAAATGCCTTGATTTAATAATAAGAGAAAGAAAAGGAATCTCCCCACACCACAATTGATAATAAGTAAATGCAGTTGATCAACTTGTTATCAAAAAGCAGAAAGCCAGAGTTGTCTCGTGGTATCGGTGCTCTTTTTAGAAACGTCAGTGGACTTTTTCTACAAACAGCAGCGAACCTAAATTCACACCAGAACCCTTTGTGGTGCCAGCACCCCCCGTGCCCCCCACCCCCCGCTGCCCCCTTAAATAATGTGCAACCTGGAAGAAATTCCACTAAAAACTCCCGGGGCTGGTGGCAAGCAGATTTGGAGACCTGAAAAATAGCTGGGAAGTAAAAAATGCCCTTGTTGGCCCTGGCAGGGCTGCACGACGGCGCTGCTCCAGGGACACCGGCTTGGGTGGGAGAGAACGAGAAGCCCACGCTGAAGTGCTTCATGTCCTGCGCTGGGCAGCTGCGCTGCTGCTGCACGTTGCACATAAGGAATAACTCATAAACTCACCTTAAAGCGTGTGCAATGCAAATGCTGCTCTGGTCATCCAGCACTTCAAAAACGGTGGCTCCTAGAGAGCCCTGAATTTTCATGTCTTTTAAAAGAGTCTCATCCAAATAAACCTTTTGTAGGAAGAACTGCACTGAATTGTTAGACTTAGCTGACGGGGGTAATTTAATCTCTGACCCTGGGATGAATATTCTGAAAGTTCAAAGGCTGCTTTTAGCATCAATGATATTTGATATGCCAGGGTGTTTGCTGCCCAAGCTGATTTTGCATTGAATCTATGCAGAAATCTCTTTGCAGAAACTCTCTTCAGAGGGAAAATCAGTTGTTGTGTGTTCCTACGTCCCGTGCCCAAGTTAGGATTAAGACCAACTGAGGAGAGGGAAGGGAAAAACTGTCTTGGAAAAATTAAGAGGAAGGAAAGAAAGAAGGGAGGAAGGAAGGGATGGAAAGGCACCAATCGAAGCTCTGACTATCCAGGGCTAATCCTATTCCTGAAACTAAATGTACAGGGACGCCTATGTACAGGTGACTGCTCATCTCTGAACACACCTTGTGACCACAGACTTTTCTCTTTTGGAATAAACCCAGGAAGGGTGCTCCATGCACGGATCAGGGGGCAGCAGCTCACTCTCCTCGCTCTGGCAGAGGAGCACGCTTCCCACCTCAGCCAGGCACGCCAGAAATCGTGGGACTTCACTCTTCCAAACTGCAAATGCCACATAAAGATTTCAAAAACGTTCCTCTGCAAAGCTCAAGGGTGTCAAGACCCAAGTTAGGCTCAGGCTGGTGTAACCACATGGCTTCGGCTGAGGACCAGGATCCCAACTGCCCTGAGCGCGGATCCTGGGTTTCGTACGGGCTATTCCCTAACAGCACATCTAATTAGCTCCACTTACTTACATCCCATTAATCAGGTTAAAGAGTTTGCTTCAACATATGAGCTTCCTTC
The DNA here is from genome assembly GCF_963921805.1 of Phalacrocorax carbo. Classification (NCBI taxonomy): domain Eukaryota; kingdom Metazoa; phylum Chordata; class Aves; order Suliformes; family Phalacrocoracidae; genus Phalacrocorax; species Phalacrocorax carbo. The sequence continues at coordinate 4,402,512 of NC_087529.1, forward strand.
ATCGCATTATGAGTTTGTTCATGAACTTTGGAAGGAATCCAGGCGGTTTCTTCCAAGGGCCAGGCGCAGGGCGCTCTGCGGCGTCTGCATCTCACCGCTGTGCCGCTGCCTTTCCGCAGGTGGCAGCTCACAGACTGGGAGTTTTGCAGGAGTTTTGGAAGAAAATGAGCCATACCTTTTTTTTTTTTAAAATTATTACTATTATTTTTAACCGAAACTTTATAATGGGCTTTAAACATCTTGCTTTAAATTCTTCAGACCTTGCGGGTTGTATTGACCATGATGGTGCCATACTCACATGCTTCCCTGTTTGGACCTGTAGCACTGGTTCTGAGATGCACAAATATTGGGGGGGGTGCTGCATTTTTTAATATAAGCTGTTACTGCAAGTATGTATGTATTCCTGAGACAGGATAGATAGTGAAAAAAGTTATTTTGCTCCACAAACTGCAGCGTAAACTGAGCCATCACAGGATACTGGATTTCAGGATGAATTTAAAAAAAGCAAAGGATTATGCCCACAAAAAGCAATTCTACTCTTGTACGTCCACAGAACAGTTTCGCCACTTGTAAAACGCCGCAGCAATGTGGATTTGGGTATGCTTTGTCAAAATAAATTAGATACAAGTACAAGTACAACATTCAGACAGCCAAACAAACTAACAGGGAAGACACAGCAGACAGGCATGGACTGGGATCGCGCACTGCAAACACAGTAAGCCCCATCCTGCATCTCCACAGCTGCCTGGACGCCAGGGGCTCTTTCTGGCAGAAAAAACCAGGGGGCTCACAGTGGCAGCAGCACATTTATCACTAAAGGAAGTTTGCAGTATTGCCTACCCTGACGAAATAACCTGAGCAGTGATGAATACTTATTTATTTTATATATTGACAATTCTCCCTTGGAGAGCTGTCTGTTGTGTTAGTCTCCTGAAGAATGAATCTACCCTTCTGTCACCAGGCTATGTGCTTTATAGTAATAAACCTGAGAGAATGTACAGAATGGGTTTTGATTTGGTAAATCCCGTGAAAGTTGAGCCTGAAGCTGGGCCTTGATTTAACATCCAGCTAAACCTTTCACCCAGGTCAAAGGAGGGAGAAGAGGCTGGGATGGACTCCCCAGAGTTGAGAATACCTTTCCTCCTGATGCTGCCGATGCAGAGCTGCACTGTTTCATGCTCACTGCTGCTGTCCACGAGTTAGTAACTCTTTCCTGGGACTGACTGACAGATCCACTGGTTTTCCTTTAGGCCAGCCTAAACCTTAAGCGGACGTGACTGGGGGTTTGGGTCCCTGGGATGTACACAGACCATGCTATACCTCCATAGGAAGAGCTCAGAGATCAGCATCACGGCTGTGGATGCCACCCTCAGCCTGGAGGGGATGGGCAGAGCCCAAGGGGAATCTGCCTCCTGGGCTTCAGCACACTGAACTCCCATGGCACAGACACAGGGGATGGCCACAGAAATCGTCTTCCACCCACACATTTCAGAAAACATCCCATCGCTCAGACTGTAAAGGCTTGGTCCCCTATTATAGCCTAGTTTTCAATATTATGCCTAGAAATGACCAAAATGCATTTGAGAGCTTAAGAAACGTACTTGTTGAAAGAATACATAAATCAAGAGGATTTACTGATTACAGTATTTTTGGAGGGAAAGATTTCTAGCCTGGGCTGGCCATTTCTGCATGTCCAGTTTGAGTGGGATATTGTCAGAGATATTTGTCTGCTGGAAACCCAGTTCCATAAATCACAATACTAGCTTTTCTTTCTTGAGAATGCAATGTGAAGCTCCAGCACATACTCAGAAACTATACTGGAAATGTAAATACTGTAGCTGCTTGAAAACAAAGCTTTGCAAGCAAAAGAGGTCACTGACCACTAACATTTTGTGAGTAGACCTTCTTTTTTTTTTTTTTCAGTGAGAGTTTGACAGAAACTGAAACAGCAAAAACATCTTTTTGCATCTTTGCCAATTTACGCCTTCTTTGGAATTAAATGTGTATCTAGGCTGACAGCTTATGTACAGCAGACTCCACTTAAGATAGACATGGGTCGTCTGGATAATTGGATGACAAGGGAAAAAGCTGGTTTCCCAATCAAGTCAACTAGCTGGATGACTGGAGCTACCATTTAGGTCACAAGGAAAGTAGATTTTTGGGGGGTCATTTTCCAGACCTGCTTCTTCTCCCATCCACTGTCCGACAGCCCTTGGCAAATAGTCGGAGTCAGAGGTGGAAAAGACCCATCAGACCATTTAATTCCCCTTCCTTGCAAATGCCAAATTATTCCTCATGTTTTTAGCATCCTCCAGTTTGATGTTTCCTGTATAACCAATCTTTGGGTTCTTTCTGCCTCTGCCAATATCCAGGACCACCGAACCAGCGAGGCACTGCCAACCCTGCTTTGCAACGCAACGGGGTGGGTAAGAAACAAAGACGCTGCGAATATCTACTCCCCAAAGGGGTCTGTGTACCATGAACACGTGTTTCCTCTGCACTACCGCCGCGTATCAGCCCTGATTACTATATAAATCTATGTGTCAGCTATGTCCTAACAGTTAAGGCATTAAAAGAATCTATTTATCTCTTGCCATTAAGTGCACGTCAGGACCAGTTGAGCACTTGATAAAGTCTTACTGTCCACCCTATTGCCCATTTTGTCTTTGTCCAAGCAGGGGACCCGAGCACTGCACATGTATCTATCTCCACATTTGGAGTTAGGAATTTTCATTAATTCATGTTTCATTTTGAAAAAGAGTTTGCAAGTTTCATTAAATCTCTGTAAAATGCATTTAAGGACTAAAGAGAATCCAAGGAGCACAAAGAGGGGCTAAAGGCACACATAACATAAAGGCATGCATAGTTAAAACAAGTCAATTTAGGATTATTAGGAGGTGGTTTATAACTTCCATAATTTTGCGTCCAATGCAGAAATATAAACACTGTCTTTGGAACCAGTACCGATACATAAATCAACCACCATCAAGCAAATTTACGGTGTCCTTCTCTGCTGAACTCTTTGCTATCATTTCATTAAGGGGAGTGGGCAGAAGAGAATTCAAGCAAGGAAGAGCCGGGCTAGAAAACTGAACGTTTTTCAAAGATAATTCAGTTCAGCCTAGTTTTGTTAAGATGTAAGTGGTTTTGGGGGAAGTGAAAACTATCCTACTTGTTATAAGCCAACAAAGACACCTCTTCTCTGAAGCAAGGGTAATGTACCTCTGAACTTATCTTCCCCCATTTATTAACCAGCGGACAGATGCTAGCACTTTACCGTGCTCCACAGCTTGACAAATGGCTGGCTGGCAGCCTGCCGCGAGCGCAGCCACGCATGCTGTAGCGGGCGCTAGTCGACTCCCTAGGCAAGTGCAGTTTTCTAGGTATCATCTGAGCAGGAGAGGACTTTTTATGGCCATCTGCTAAGAAGAACAGCTCAAGAGCCGTTAGGGGATGGAAGTGGAAAGGGCACGGGAGTTCACAGCCTTATCACCAGGTTTTGTCTGCTGCACTGAGTCACCACATGCCCAAATCCTGAGAATAAAGTATGTTAGTGATAGAGAGAATCCCACGACAGGCAGGAAAGCACAGAGCGTAATGAGAGCGAGAGGAGGGTAGTAGGATGGGGTGAGTTGGGTCAATGCTCGTGTTACTCAGTATTGCCGCTTACATTTGCAGCTTTGAGATGGCATCTATCTTACACTCATTATGAAGATTTATGTGTCTGGAGTAAAAGCTGGGAGAAATCTCTCTGAATTAATTTTAGCTCAGTGATGGCATCTTTATAAACAGTTCCTTTCTGTCTTTACACCTGCAGTACTGTAAGCCTAATCTTATGCCAAAGAAGTTGGCACTCACTGCTATCAGCTGGGTTTGGTGAAAATGGAAGGAAAACACAGACCACTGCCTCTGACAAAGCTCTCGGTTTACAATATAATATGTCAAGTCTCTGGGGCAGTCAGTCACCTTAACTTGGCACATCTAGATGCCTTCAGCTCCCAGAGGAGGTATTCCCCTCACCTTTCCCCTAACGTACACAGCCTAAGGGGAGCTGACTTGCTATCGGGAGTGGATACCATCCCAAAGTTCACTCTGATCACAGTATGGGTCAATAAGTGATGAAATATGTGCCTGTGTCCATTTTCACAGCCCTTTGCAGACATGAGCTGATTAAACTTCACACCAGCAACATGAGGCACCTCTATCCTCAGTGATAGAGCACTGGAGTCATGGGCACGTTAAGTGTCTCATCCGAGGCAACAAGCTGGTGAGAATTTGCACCAGATCTGTAACTAAGACCCATACTTGGTGTTCAATGAACTCTTTCTGTTAATACCAAATCTTAACCCATCCCTCCACTCCATCTTTTTCAAGATGGAAATCAGAGGAAAGAAAGTTTGAAAGGTGACAAGCTGGGCTCTGAAGAGTGCTTCTGCACCACTCAGCAGCTCGGTTATTGCTATTGGTACCTACATACAAGGGCTTAAAATCTGCTTCTTTGCAGCCTCCTCCTCCAGAAGGTGGGAGGCAGCAGTAGTTTGGTGACCTGCCGTGGGGTACATGCTCAGTAGCGACCCACCGGCAAAGCAGGGGGACCAGCCCTGATGGGAGGGCCCCCAAGCCTTCTCCGGCTGGGGCAGGGCAGAGCTCAGAGCAGCACGAGGCCCTCGGCAATACGTGAGGGCAACAGCAAAAGGAAGAGGCAGCTTCTGCTCCGTGCAGCCTTCCTGTAATGTCCACAGGTTGGAACACCCACACGCTTCTGCTAGGGCTTGTCCTCTTTATTCCTTCCCAGGCAAGTTGCCAGAAGAGTGACAAGCGAGCTGGCAGCTGATGTTAGAAGCCACCATTACTATTAGCTGCTGGTCACAACACAAATGGCGCATGGATCAAAGATGGGCCTGCTCCTTTTACTAGAGGGCGTTTTTTAAAACAAGTCAAAATTAATGGAGACAATAAAACCGCAGTAACTACGCTTGAACATTTCTGAGCGTCTCCTACCACCGGGCCCCTTCTGAGCAGCATAATCTCTGACGTGCTATTCCATTTACTTAAACAGATGATATAATTTATCAATATAATGGACGCTGATGAAGATGGATTAATTTGGATTACAGAACCAGCGCTTTGCAGTGGCTCTATTCAGGACACAAAATGAGGATGTGTGTGATTATGACATTGTTTGGAGCAGGGTGGGCAAGGGCAGCAATCTGCACAGAGACTCGGATGCTCCTGAGCTGGCGGGGGAGGGAGGGCAGCCCTTGTCACAGGTATAAGGTAAGGAAGCTTCAAGCACCAGTATTTTTCTTCAAGTTACTTTAGGCTTGTCAGACTATGTTTACGTGATCTACCAGCATTTTCTTTTTATAAATGACTTATCTCACCCTCAGTGAGATCCCCATAGAAGGTAATTAATCAGAGAGGTAGTGTACAGAGAAAAGGAAAAGCAAAACTTAAAAAAAAAATAAAAATCACCATTGGGTGAGATGTACGTGATCTCTGATCACACCTCTTCTTTGTACCTGTTCCTGATCCCACTATGTCCCTGCTGGGAGACTCGCACATTGCATCGGCCAGGCGCTCCCGAAGGCCCTCTTCAGTGTGCTCCATGGAAGACATGTGACGGAGACTGAAGTTCTCAGGCCAGCTCCCACACACCTCCAGCAAGGTCACGCTCCGGTCGAAGGCACCTTCAACAAACAAACGGGAGATGTTTGGGAGACCCTGGGACCAAACTACTTCCGTACATATTATTTACTGCATTGGAAAGAAAGAAGCCCTAGCATGTTGAGTTCCTGAAAAGCTAATTTTAGCACATTAGTTAAAATGTTGGTGTTAATAGCACAGCAGGAGTGAACAGAGCCCTAAGGTCTGAACAGCTTTGACCAAGCAGCTGTAAGCAAAAAGGTTAAATTGAAAATACAGACCCAGTTCTGGTCTCATATTAGAGAGAGTTGGGAAATCAGCATAACGACACTGATGGAAATGACCACAGAACCAGGAACTGTAACGTTGAAACACTGTATATACGTTATGAAGTACATGCTAGACAACTAGAAATTATTTCTGAAGTTGATTTGCCTTTCCCTGGGCTGCTGGTGAGCACTCTTCCCCCTGCTCATCTTCGACAATGGAAACAGTCATTTTGTCCTTGCTAATAGGCACAAATTTTAGCCAATATCCCTTTCTTGCTCTTGAGCAGGAAAGCGCAACAGTACGGCAGACTGATGCGGAAAGGACGGCTTGCTTTCTGCCTCATATTTGAAGTATGTCTACTGAAGGTAAAAAGCAAGCCCTTCTTTCCATCTGGGGTATCTGTGGTATTCTCTGTTTGTGCACTGTGAAACTTTAGGTCAAACGTGAGCTAACAGAGACTCCTTTATGAGCAGTGCTTTACCAAAGATGCTGGCTACTGTAACGGAGATCACGTACCTGCAAAAGACACTTAAAATAATTCCTTAACTTGCAGTTATTACCACATTCACAACAGGGTTTGATGCTCTGCTGAATGCAAAGATTAGATTCTGAATTCAAGATCAATTCGAAGTACAAATTAAAATTATTCTACTTTATTATACAGCACGTCTTCTGCGAAGGCTTACTGAAATCATTCCCACTTGGAACAAGATTACAGTTATGCTTTGTTGCTTCAAGCACACACTATTTTCTCAACTATTAGGTAACTGAATATGCAGCGTTTATTGTGCCTGGTTTCTGCAAGCCTACAGAGGGGAAAAAATGCAAATGCCAATGTTTCTCAAAGTTAAAAGTACATGAAACACGTCCTTGTTATCAGGCCTTTGGTTTTCCCCTTTGATCAGCCGTCAGAAACTATCTACACTTGTAGTCTGTGACTGTACAGCTTCACAGCACACTCCCTGCCACTGACAGGTGGTAATAGAAAGGGTGAGAGACCAAGCCCCGCGGCAGGCGTCCCTTCCTCTGATAACGTCCAAAGTACCGGGTGATAACCGTTAGTAAACACTCGGGCAGCCGGTTAATCCATACATCAGCAAAGAGGGGCAGATAATTTTGAACTCTAATGGCATGGACAAAAGCACCAGGGCTGGCATTCAGGGATTTATATGGGCTGCAATGGTGACTTCTGGCTCCTGAATTTCATCGGCGCGCACAACTTTGATTTATCTCTTTGCCTGGCTGCAGAGTAGATTCCTGGCACTAGAAAACCATCAACACTAAAATGGACCTCTACAAAATGGGACTGTGGCTCTTATGTGATACATGCACTTGAACTCTGGATGAATCCCAGTTTAAACCGAGAGGAGGAATGACCAAATATTTCAACTTTTAATGGGTCTTTGGATTTATAAGGTTACTCCAGTCTACTAATTTGTTTTAAAGCAAGGGTTCTTGAAGCTTGTTTGAGAAAATGCAGTGAGGAGGCGAAGTAATTTCAATGATGTTTAAGTCTCTGCAACATTTCCATATTGTCAGCTATCCTAACTGCAGGAGGAAAAGCAAAATTTGGTCTTTTTTCAAAGCTTCTTTTTTTCAAGTCATCTTTCTGTTGTTTCATGCGACCCCGAGACCCCCGCTCTGCATATACTCCAAGACCCCACTAATTTCAGGTATTCTTGATAGGGCTGGTCCCATACCTGGAGAGCTACCGGGGGGCTTTTAGATCTGTATCGCAAAACCCCAGGGTGGCAGCTGGGAGATGGCGAGCTCCTGGGGGTTTGCAGGGTTGTGCCAGAGATGCCAATGAGAAAATCTCTTCTTACTGGTGCTTGCCCTTATTCCAAAAGTGAGAAATGGGAGCATTTCTGCTCCTACAAGCAGACATGAATAATAAGGCAAATGGCTTTTGAAGCTCTGCCAAGATGCTTGCATACGTGTACAGGGAGAAACTTCATAGAGTGCCTGTCTCTGGCTCCTGAGATACTTGAGTGAGAGCAGAGGAGACAAGTGCAGCGTTACCCCTGCAATCAGGGCCAAGAGCTGCCAAAACTTCTTAGCAGCAACGTGTGAGGTTGCAAGTGTTAATGCAAATACAGGTTAGAGGGATTAACTGCACAGAAAGTTTTCTTGTAAAAAGCTGTGAGGCTGGTGAAGCTCTAGTTTTATCTTTCCTCGCTTTTTGCTCCTTCATGTTAGGAGCACACATCTGGCAATGCCATTCATATCCAGGCACCCAGCTATGAGTCACCGGCCACCACTGCACCCCACGGGTGATCGCCCTGCCTGTGAGTAACGGGCGGCGGGGGCAGAGGAGGTCTGTGCACCGTCATCAGCTCTGTCATGCAGTGGAATCCACAAAATCCTCCTTATTTCAATATACACATTGATAAAATGGGTTCCATGTAAAGCTGAACATGCAGATGTATCACCGAGATTACTTAGAGCGTGGGGGTAGAAAATGGGACCTTCTTGAGCAGGCAGGTCATTTCCTACCATAAAGCCCAGCTCTGTCCCTCTCTGATGTAAAAGAAAACTGTTCCAGGAAAAACAAGACCGATTGTCACGGACCTTCCTGCTCTTCTTGCCTTTGCATCGGCAGACAGCACACGTATCGAAGTAAAAGAATTTTTTTCAAGGCAGAATTAAGTCCTGGGTATTTTTACACCTTGCAAAATTCTTCTGAGAAGCGCATGAAATGGCAGACGGGCTGGTTGCTCCCCAGGAGCCTTTGGGTGCTTTGCCCCACGCACATTGTTACCAATGGCACATGAGCTGGTGGCATTAAACTTACACTGATAGCAGCTAACCATATCTTTGCTATGTATTAAAGTGTAATCTCTTTTTCTGGCTGGCTTGCTCTCCCCTTTTCAATCCCAGTATCTCAGTTGATAACGTATCAAATTCCCTATTGTCAGCCAGAGAGAAGTTTACAAATAAACCTCAGTGGAGTGTCCTGCTCTCAAAATCCCTGAAACCCGCAGCCCGAATGCAACCGCAGAACCAACGCGGCTGAGAAGGCTGCTGCTGATTCAAGGGATTACTGAAGGGTTGAGAGAAGGCAGACTTCGCCCTGTGCCTCTACTGACAAACCGCTGAAATCCCACTGACAGCCACCAATACCAGAGCTTGGTGTGCGAAGCCTAGCCTTTCTCCTGTCCCCCAGACCTGATACAGCTCTGATGCTGGAACAGGTTCCACCTAACAGGAGCAATTCAATTAGATCAAGAATGAAGGAAATTAGGCATTATTTTAGTCAAAGCAATTACTAGTGAAATCCTGGTGAAACCCCATTAAATCACTGAAAAAAATACCACTGACTTAAAATTGTGTCAACATTTCATCCTATCGCACGGTGCTTTCAAGCTAGCAGAACATTTACTTCTTCCCTTATTTACTGAAGATGAAACTGGGCAGAAATTAAGACCACGAGCCTCCTTTGTATGATACCCAAGCACCGTCCCAGACCCACGGCACTACAAATAAAAAACAACCCCAAATCAAACCGAATGGAACGAGCAGAAACCTTGGCCTGAACATCTAGGTCGAAGGTGCTTTGTTTTGCAATTCCAGCGTGTTTAGCTTTACACTGCCCCAAACACTCCGAGCTAATTCTGCTCCGCACACTGGATTTTCCTATTAAAACTTTCATTTTCTCCTGATACTGATCTCCCACTTCTGTCCTTCCACTGACATTTGCCTCCCAACGAGCACTGCCCTTTACTCACGCTGCTGCCGGATGGAGCAGGATCAGGCCCCCCGTCTTTCTGCTTAATGTTTCTCGCATTTTATTAATGGCAAGGACTTCTGTTATTACTCATACCAAATTACCTTGCTTAGAAGCACAGGATTTGTCTTTCGCATTGCAATTGTTTCAAGGCTTTTAATGTAAAAGGAAAATAAATTCTACACAAAGGAAAAAAAAAAAAAAAGCCCCAAACCTTGGAAACATCCTTTCATTTCACAGTTAGCCCTACCAACCAAAACCGAGAAAACCAGAGCAGCTTATTTTCTTCTCCGAAAAACCTAGTAGTAAAAAGTATTTTTACAAAATATTTTAATGCTTCTAGTGTGTTATTTTTCTAAGTCAAAATAGCTAAGCTAAATCTTTCACCATAGCCTTTAATTCGAAAGCCAGGGGAAATTTTTTTCATTAAACCTCTGGACGGCTTTGTTTAAAATATGAAATCAAGTAGCTCCATTTCCTGTCTTCTAAGGAACAGTAAATCAAAAAGAGTATGTTCTCCAAAAATACAGTAATGGTTCTATTAAAGACCTTGACAGTTTTGAGCCTCACCTTGCATATTGCAACATACGTGTGAGCAAAAATAACAGAGTAAATAGGAGAGGAAATGACCTGCCAATTTTAACCGATAAAAGATGCATCCTTCTCGTGAAAGGGGTGGGGGCTCAGTCCCTCGGGATGCAGACCCTGGGGCGCGACCGAGATGGTCTCAGCGGGAGACGAGGGGCTGCCCATCACCAAGCCCGTGCCTTTTTTGGCCCCTTCAGGAGCAGGAGTGGCCTTTGAAGGGACTCCCGATCCATTTGGCACCGGACGCACCGGTAACCGCAGCGTGAGCATGACAGAGCTGCCCAGAAAAGCCTCGGCCGGGAGCGAGAACCCCATGGGCGTGTGAGGAACCAGTGCATGGAAATTCCTTGCCCAAAGAAGTGAGTCAAATTGTAACGTACCCGTTTAAATATTAATGGTTGAACTTTCCTACAGGGTTTGCCAATTCACTTCCACGCCATAATTTTGTTACTCCAGGGGGAATGCCACAAAGCAGCAGCTCTCAGTACTTGAAGGGGGACCCCCGCAAATTCCTCATTTAAGCATGGAGGAAGCAGCATCTCCCCGCCCTGCCCCGTATCTGACATTTGAACACGTGCCCGTGCTCGGCAGCACGCGCTGCCGATCCTCTCCCATGCACAGCTCACGTGCTGCCTTCCCACTCTCCCCCGGCACATCAGCTTACATGTGACAGACTTTGCAACAACTCACCTCCGTGCACGGCTGTTAAATCAAGGTGTGAGCGTTAATTACTGCCTTTGGAAAGGACGGCAGGAGCTACAGCCTTTGCGAGTAACTCTTTCCCTGTCATCTTCCCTCCCACGGAGTTACTTTTTTTCCAGAATCGCTCACAGTTCTGCTATAAACAGGACATTACTCACCAGCTCTGTATCCTGTGAGTGCATTTAATTAATGGAGACTTCAGTCGGGGTGCCCAGTCCCACAGGCAACGAACACTTTCAAATCCCTTTGAACTTTTGGCTAAGCAAGGCTGAGAGGTTCCTGTGTCCCTCCTCAGTGCTACAGACTTGTAAACAAAAATACTGTTTATGCCTCTGTCATTATTTCTAAACGAGTTTTAAGCAAACACGCAGCTGCCAGGAGGAGCAAGCCCGGCGGCGGGGCGGCCCTGGGAGTCCCCGTGCCCAGCGGCTTTGCGGGGACGACGGAGGGTGGTTGGGCAGGAGGTTGCCCAGCCATCGCCCACGTTTGCTGTGGCACCGGCCGCAGCCGGGCTGCCGGCCAAGGCAACGGATGGCAACGTTCAGGATCATAGCCGTGCCGCAGTGCAAGCTCGGCAGGTCCTTAGGGACAGTCTCGCCCTCCTCCTCCTCCTCCTCCCCACCACCCCGACAAATGCTGTCTCCTCCTTTCCTGCACAAGGGGTTAACCACAGGCTCAGGAGAAGCGTTTCAGATGATTAGGAACACAGCCAGCGATCACAGCCATCGTGAAGGCTTTTGAATGCGAGCGAGGCTGCAATTTTCAGAGCTGGAGCAGTGAGATATTTTTATAAATACATAAATCTTTTCAAGGAAAAACAAATATAAAGGAAAAAATGTAAACATTATTGTAAAATGCATTATAAAATGTCTGTTGTTTGTTAATTTTGCTCCTTATTATCCAGTCTATCTGTACCACTGATGTTGAAACTTTGCCTTTTTTTTTTTTTTTAAAAAAAACCTCCCTTATTCATTTAAAAATAGTTTCCTGCATGTTATATGAATAAGCAAAACCTAAGGTCCTAAATCCAGGAGAACTTTGAAGTATGAAACCCATGGTCTATGGGAACTATGTTTTCATTAATCAAAGTAGATGTTTCTAAAGCCATCAGATTTATCATGACTGGATTTCATATGTGAAACCCAATATACACACAGACATACACTGCTTGTCCTTTTGGATTAGTTCTGACCTTTTACTCTCCTTTCTGAAGGATCTGCCTTTCCTCAGAGCAAGGCTGCCCTGTTTTACCACTGCATCAGCCAACGGAGCCTTGACAAAGTACGTTTTCAACTCTCTGCTTTCTGTGTCTGAGTATGAGTCTGGGTTAAGGTCAAAACATAAATGATTAAGTATATTTATTAAACTCTGCCTTTGCCTTGAATGCTCCCTGTGGCTCTCTATGCCATCCAAACTGCAGTTTCACACCAGCCCGTGGGTAATACACCTGGCCACCAAACGAGGGACCCGAGCGTCACGGCAGCGCTGACGTCAAGCCCCGGGCTGGCAAAGCTGAAGGAATCCCCCCAAGAGCCCCCTCAGCATCGCCGAGGACTCCTGCAGCCCTGGCCAAGCTCCTGGCTTCCCCAGAGGCACGGAGGTTAGCAAAAGGACACGGGAGATAGACAGGATGGTTTAAAAACTGGAGGCAGGATGCGACATCCATCCAAAGCAGGACTGAAAAGATAAAATGCAAAAAAATCTGCGTTTGGTGTCATCGGGAAAACTTATGCCGTGGTTTTGCAGTACCAGAAGCACAGGACTTTGTCATCTTGCTTAAAAGAACAAGATGCTGGGGGCGAGCGTGGGCTCTGCTGCGGGCACAGGCGGCTGCCACTACGCGCTGCAGGCGCCGACGGGGAAGGCACAGCTCAACTGCAACCTACGGAATACAGTGCATTGAGAAATAACAATACTGTATTCGTACTCTTTCTGCAGCTCTGCATGCAATTTGTTTAGTGGCCTAAAAGCAAAAAGAGATGGAAACTACAGCATAGCTGGATGCTATTATGATTTTAAAACCAAAATACCCCCTCACAATAAAAATAATTTCCAAGAAAAAATGGTTCTTTTCCCCATTGAATAGCAAGATTCTTGCATATTTTAACTCTTCACAGCGTTGCAGAATCGGAACGCTTGGCAAAAATCAGGAATGCTATGATCAGCCCCAAGCCCCCTTAGAGATTAACATTTCTCTACACTTAATCCTGACATAGAGCATCCTGAAGAACAGGGTTCTGCACAACGCGGGGCAGCTGGGGTGGGTGCGCGTTACCAGGTACGATGCTGCACAGCAGAAACTTCACCTGATGTTCTTTCAACCTCTAGGTCTGGAAATTTCATTAAAAAAGGATTCGCAAAAGATCTTCAGCACTTTTTAGTTTTTGCAAGGTTGGAAATGTTTTCTTGTGGTATTCACATACTTATAATTCTCAGTCCTGGTTAAAATTAGAAAATCCAGGAACTTTTTTTTCCTCCTATAAAGTTTCCTACTCTCTGAAGATCTACCACTTAGTTAAGCTTACAGTAAGATGAAATTAGGAAATTTAAACACACAATGAATTCCATTAAATCTCAGCCGAGGCTTTGTTAGACGAGTCTTTGTTTTGTTTTACTTCTCATCTGAATAAAAGCTGCAACTTTATGACGCTGAAGTCTTTGTATTGGCTTCGCTGGGAAAAGCTGCGTAAGATGCAGGAAGGGTACATCTGGTGTTTCGGTGACACTACATAATGATGCTTATTTGTTTATATGCCAAGGCATTTCTGAACTCACTGGAAGGGGGTTGAAGGCACACCCTGTCTTAGCGCGCTCACTTCGCGAGGCAGAGATACGCCAATTCCACTGGAGGAACTTGAATAATATATTACTTCCCTTAAGAAAACAGCGAGATTAATCTTGCTTATTATCAATCTCGTGGCATGTGCAAATAGGCACATATATATAGACACACACACAGATGTACAAAGGACACAAAATGGATTATAAAAGGTTCATGTTTACCCACAAGTAAGGAAAGATCTGACAACTCATCGGGGTTTTCTGGGTAACTAAGATCTTATGTTACACTTCGAGACACAAGTGTGGATTTGTCATATTGCTTGAGAATTAGTGGTAACTGTCTGAGCCAAGGAATTTAATTCCGATTGTTTCATTTGAATTAAAAAAATCTTAGTGTTGAAAAAACATTGGAACTGTGCTATATACCAATATATCACTCCAATTGTAATAGGAGATTCTTGTGTAATAGAAACAGAGAGTGTAATGCTTGGAAAGGCCAAGTTCATTGTGGGTACACAGTTCCTCCACAGCTGAATTGTAGGTGATACCGTAGCTTAAACCCGCTGCAAAGGAGGGGCGAAGGCTTCTCCATCACCGACCCACCTGGATGGAGCCGTGCAGCCGGGATGGATGTGGCCCAGCACACTGCCCTAAACCCTGCCCGGGCACCCTCACTGCCCTCCTGCTCCAGAGACAGAGGCTTCTGCTGGGCTTGGGGTAGTTTTTTCTTGATAAGTAATATGCACACAGAGAAATGTTCACAAACAAAGGGAGATAAATGGGCAGTTTCTTATCAGCCAGGAGAAAGTTTGCAGAAGAGAATCTGTAGGAAAGAGACTGAGCAGCCATCGAAGCTCCGGAAACGTGAAATTTGGTTTATATCACTAGGAACTGCTTAAGAATGAAACTGAAATATTTTTTGTATTATAAGAGGAAATATTTCTGTGGTCTCATATCACCTTTTCCAGATGAAACATTTCACAACCCAGCCGACATATAAACAGAAACCAAAATATTTTCCTAAGGTGCATCACTAATCCCACGCGGGGCCTCTAACTTGTAATTTATTTGTCTTACCTCACTATGAGATAATGTACGCATCGGTTCCAAGCTACTGTCTAATAAGCGGTACTTGTACACAGGATAAATAAATCTCACTTGCAAATACCAGGCACTCGCTGGGCGTTCGGGAGGAGCTCGGAGGGTGCTTTCTACTCTCCTGCCGGTCGCTGCCCAGCACGCGCACGGCAGTGCCCCGGCTCCTGCCCTCGCCTGCCCCTGCCAGCCCAAAGCCGCGCAGCTGCCCGCAGCGTCCGTAAGCATCTGCCGTTTGCAACTGCTTTGTAGAAATTAGCATATTTGCATCACCTATCGTGGGGGTTTCCATGTCCGTTGTACAACTCCTTGCCGTACACCTATGCTGCAACCGGCTTTCCTTAGGGAGTAACAGAGGAGCGATGACCTCCTCCTGACACTGTAACATTCAACTTATTAGAGTTCTACCTAATACTATGCGCACGGCCTGCTGTAATCACAGCTTCCCTACAAGTATTTTAACGTATTCCACAAACAGCACGAGACAGGTTCAGGCATTAAACCAGAGTGATGGAAATTTTGTGTTCGGGGCAGCTGAGTGGCCGCTGTAAGGACAGAGCACCATTAACATCAGGAACTGGTTTGGAAACTCTCTGTTGCTACTTATTAATTGGGCAACCAAGATCAGGGAGTGGAGGAGAGATTGCAAAACACACCTAGAGGGCCAAATCCTTTGCTGAGGCAAAATGAATTACCAATGCTGCTGTTAAGAGTTTTATTGCTTACACCAGGGAAGAGCTGGAACACCAAGTAACTCACCCAAGGTCACTTGGGCAAGTCTCTGCCAGGGCTGCCCAGAAAGAAATCTGTCTGAGGACACCCCAGTGCAATGGCACATCTTCCTAGAAGGCAGGGAAACACATGACTGGATGGGACCTCTGGAGCTGCCGAGTCCTGCCCAGCAGCTCCCAGATGGCCCTTCTATCAGCTCTGGGTGTTTTGGAAATTGCTCACTCCAAGTCTCTAGATCCCTCCAAGAATGCTAGGAAAACGTGTTTCTTTAAGGCCTACAGAGAAATGTGAAATTTAATGTTTAGAAAATAATCAAAATTTAAAAAACCTTAAACTTGTTTCCTTGTAAGCCTTCCAAGTCCGGGAAGATAAATTCTTTTGGCCTGATTCTGAATTCATTTAAAGCATGTGCCAAGTTGCACGAGCTAGTTATCTGAGCTCCAGCAAGGACTGGACCTACCACTGAAATCTCTGGTCCCAAGCCAGCTTAAGCATACATTTAATTTTAAGCATGCAAACAGCCAGATGACTTCAATGGTAGCATATATATGCTGAAAGTTACGCGTGTGCTTAAGCGTGCTGCTGGAGCGGGGCCAGAGCACTTGGTGACTCACAGTACCAGGGCCTGATCTCCCAAACCCTGTCCAAGGGAGGGATTTCACCCCAGCCAGGCAGGCTTTGGAAAGGCCAGGCAGCACCCAGCTGGTCAGGAGCCAGCAGACCCGTCCTCGCTGCCTGAAGTTTTCCTCTGCATACATTGAGGAGGTTTTGCCCTTGTCACTTATATTATCCATCAGACATATGGTGGCTGGATAAGGCAGAGCGACATTGCAAGGTGAGATGATGGAGTGAAAAAATTATTGCAACTGGCATGTCCTAGCCTAAGGCTTTCGGTCATTTAACTCATCTCACTCTCATCTTTGGAAAAGACCGTACTCAAAGGGCAGGAGATTTACCCTTCTACAGGCCTCATGTTTGCACTTGACAATCTGCAGCAACAACTCCAAATGCAAACAGGAGCTAGGCAAAGATGGCTCACTGGTTTTGCCTAAAAGCAAAGCTTTCAGGAATAAGCAAAAACTACTTAAAAAAAAAAAGTCACACAAGGACTTCTACTGCCTTGAATAACACCACCATTTTTTTACTTGACAATGGCACTCTGACCTTCTGTTACAGAAGTCAGAAGAAGTGACTGGAAGCATGTGCCTATACAGCGTTATTCTTATTGGGACAAATTAAAATTAAATATTTTCTTAATAATGTCCTTATCTTGGAATTTTTCTGTCATTTCCCATCTGATCACTGCCTATTAGAAAGCCCACTACATAGAGGTTTTTCAACAAACAGTAGACGAACATTTGTGCACGGGTTAAAGTCTGCTGCCAGATGCTCAGTGAAACTCCTTGACTTCAGATGAATACGGCTGATGTACACCCACCAGTGGAGATGCTGGCCGAAGGGACCATGTCAGATCCCCCATCCCTTGCATGCAGGCGGCTGCCTGTGGGGAGCTGCCTCGCTGCTTCAGCCGTACGCTTCCATATCACTGAGACAAGCGGATCTCCCGCGAAAGCAGGAAAGGACAGAAACTGGCTGCATCAACCCAAACAAGTGCAAAAAAGATCAGGGGTAAGAGGAAGGTCTGATAATTCACGCTGCGCCATTAATTTATGAAATGCAGCATGCTCTAATTTCGAAGCACAAGAATCAGATTTTTATAGCCAATCTTTTCTGCCTTCAATAAACCCCCATTTTGGAGCACTGATGGCAAGGACATGCTTTGCTGTGATTTATGAAACAATGCAACCAATAATGTAATTTGGGATTAACCATTCAACTAGAAACCACCGAAAGCCCAAAGGGACCAGGCACACAGAGGGGGATGAAGGAGGAACTTCCATGTCTGGAAGTCCAGATCATGATGCCCCAAATCCTTGCCTGACCCCACAGGCCCTGGCCCTGTCTGGCAGATTTCCCTGGATCCAGGAAGAACTGCCCCAGTTTTCCCAGCACCTTGGCCCCGTCCCAGCACATCTGGGATGATCAAAGTGGGTGTTTCTCCCCACCTGCTTCCCCAGGAGGGCCTGATTCAGCCACTCAGCTCTGCGCACACTTTATAGGCTGCTCTAAACACACTTCACAGCACCAGCTGGCTTAAGCACCACAGCAAACGTGGGACCATTCACACCCAGAGGTGGAGCTGCCCCGTTACGCACAGCCCCGCCGGCCAGGGGAGGAAAGCCCGTCCCTCCCCAGGGTCCCTGGCATCTAAAACCTGGTACCGTGACCTTCTGGGTTGCAATACCTAAATCCTCCTGTGAAACGAGCTTCAGTCCATGTGAATAGTTTGATTATTATAACCATGCTGCTTGCCAAGGCAAGACAGATCCCGAGAGCTGCATGCTACCATTCTTGTGGACAATAAATATTCCACTGGAATCATAGCTTGTACATATTTACAAGGATAAACCTGCTACTAATAACTACGAATCAAATGAGAAGATTCCAATTTATATGCCAAAAAGCTAGCAAAAATCTTCAGCCTGTTATAAACAAGTATCTATCATTATAAACTAAATTCAGCATGTAAAAATCCAAAGATGGAGTTTATTGTCTTTAATGGCTGAGAAATGACAAGTGTGTTTGGTTGAAAAGGAATTTAGTAAGAAGTAGTTCTGTACAAGAACCAAAATCCGTCTTAAAAACCCGAAAATCACTGCTGACAGTTTTACTGTAGAATTAAGCCGTTGTGAACTCTCAGAAGTGGGGCTTATCACAAGTTTCTGGGGAATTCAATACAGAAAAGAAATCTGATTATTAGGGAGAATCCTGTAACTCAGGTAGAAGCTGATCCTACACCTTTCCCAGTCCAAAACTGAGTGAAATCACTGACATTTTGCACAGGGGATTGCTTTCTGACAGCCTGCCTCGCTGCCTCGCTTTTGTCAGCAGAGCGATGATCTGTGAGCCCGTCGGAGCAACCACTGTTCCAACCTTGTGTCCTAACAATCTTCCCGTCAGCACAAAGCCACTGATGAGTACGCTTGGCACAAAGCGTCGGGAGGAAAAACTTGCTTTTAAACCACAGAGAAGCAAATCCAAGGGGGTGAGTGAGTGGGTGTCACGTACCGGCGAATGAAGATAACGAGAGGGGTGCATCAGGTCTGACGATGTGGCTGTGTCGATACCTGTAGAAGTATCCCCTACAGTGGGCAAGCTCAAGGGTGGAAGCTGTCCAAGGGGAACCTCTGAAAAACGCTGGACAGCAGCAAAAAACGTGACAAAAACCTTGCCAAATGTTTCAGCGCGCTGCTGAAAGGTCAAGGTGGAAGGAGCCTCTGCGCTGGATGCCTTGGAACAAAGACAGACTTTCCTGGAACAGAGCACGTAACTGTTCAAACATCAACCCATCATCTCAGTTGTGAACCGAGGAAATAACAATAATAATTTTACAGAGAGAGAAGAAAAAGGAAAGGGGGGGAAAGGAAGTAAATTCTTTTGCCAGTTCCAGGTACGCTGACCTCCCTGTCTGCAGATTAATTTAAAGCAAGGAATGAGGAAAAAAAGGGGGATGTGAGAGGAAGTAAAGAAAACATTTCCAAGTACAGTAAGTGACCAGAGTGGAAATGTATCCTGGGAGAAGTAACTTTTCCTAAGCACAGAAGTATTACCTCTGATACATTAAAAGGTCAACAGAGGCACGAGTAGTTTCATATATGGAGAATAAATTCAAAAGGTATGTTAGGGCACGTTCAAAGCACCGAGGGAAACAGTGGTGCAGCTCTGGTGTCTATCAAGCCATATTTATTGATGTTCTTGCTAGCTGAGGCAAGGTTTGGGAACATGGATCATAACACCATTTTTATACCCTATAAAAGTACACTGCGAAGTGATGAGAAATGTGGATTGTCGAGTTGTGCCAGGCAAGTCCATTATAAAGAAGGAGCGTACTTTTTCGTGAGGCTTTTTACAATGCAAAGAGTAATTCTTTTCTTGCTGTGAAAAAAAATTGGGAACCCTCCAAAGCATATGTTTCACAAATCTCCAAAAAGTGGAAAACAAGATTCCAAGAGGAGAAGTGTAGGAGGTGCGGTGTGAGAACAGAAGTTGGGGATGAGCTTCCTGCATGTCCCGCGCTGAGGACAGATGGGGCCGGCACCAGCCCAGGACCTCTGCTAGCACACTCGCAGTCTGCACAGGGGCTCCCTCCCCACGCCATTTGCTTCATAGCTGATCTTAGGGCAGGATTTGGGACTGCACTGGAAGCTGGTTATCCTTCTCCCTGCAACTACGGCAGATTTTGTTTAACTGCATTCAAAACAGGAGGTGAAAATAGAGATGTTTAAGACCACCTGCATTTTCTGCTTAATCGAGCAGAGAACTGCCTTCTCATTCCAAGGGGGAGAATTAGCATCTTAGCACCTTGTTTCTCCAAGACATTTGACCTTTGCAGCTCTACAAACTAAGGCACTGGCTAATTTTCATCTAGTTGGACACCGTTCGGAAACTACTGAGGAAGCGGGATACGTTGGAGGTGTTTTGGTGAAATATTTAAACTGGAGAGTTGCCACTGAACCGAAGGCACCTTTTCCCCAGAGCCCTGAAGCTCTGCCAGGGCGCAACGGAAAGAAGGCCTGGAGATGACAAAGACCTTCAACAAGTGCACAATTCAATCTTTTTCATGTCAGCTTTGAAAGTCAGTCCCAAACCCATGCCCATATCTAAGCACGTTAGCTTGTCAGGTGGGACACGGGAAAGCATCACCTAAAGAGACTACATCAGGATGATCTTCGGGTCAATGCAAACAAGGCTGCACGGATTTCCTTCCTGAGATGGTTTCCGATACATTCTGCATGCCACTGAAACCAGAGTGAATGGAAATAGTAAAGTAACTTTTCAGCTTTATGTCCGAGTCTTGTTGACACCACTCTGACCAGCCCAGTAAAGTAATTTGTCCACCTTATGCCTTAGCTTCTCCACCTGAGTGACAGGCATGAGACGATGCAGCGACTTGACTTCAGTTTTCCAAAAATAAATATCTGGGAATGCTCTGAGGTCTCAGTAGCCAGTCAGCGCATATCGCTGCTCACGAAAGACCCCCTGTAGCTAACAATATGACTTTGGAACACCTTGAAAATCCAAACCAGATGAGTGCTGTGCCCATCTACATCAGAAAGCTGCTATTTTTCAAACCATCCTGTTGTTAGGTCAGAAAGCCTGCAAGGCTGTAGCGTCTGCAGGCTGCAGCATCTAGTTTTAGGCAGGTTTAGAGAACCCATCCTAATACTCACAGCAGTGAAGACAAGCAGCCTAAACTGAACTGGAAATCTCACTGTTCATAAGGAATGAAGTTCACCTTCATGCTGAGAACAGGTGCAAGGTCAATATACCATTTAAGACCCATTTTTAGGGCTTAGTAAAACTTACGTGGTGCACAGACCTTGGGCTAGCCTTCAGCACGGGAAGGGATTTTACCCGTAATAAACTAGCAAGAGCCTGTAGTGCAAATTTCTGCAGGACCTTTGACAGGATGACAGCTACAGAAACACAATAAGCCAATAGGCTTGTAACCACCGAGTCCACCTACCCTTCTCATATAAATAATGGGTTCAAGACAAAGGAAGTAGAAATTAGATGCTTGTGGTGAATTGCAGAGAGCCAAAGACCTTATAAGATACCCAGTACTTACATCTACACTTAATTAGGAGTGAAACTGCAGACACAAGACCTCAACATGTGGTATTCACATGTGGGCTCAAAAATACTGTCAAAGCCCCTTTTCTTACGGTTAAAACGTTGAGGATGTGATGCAGAGGGAAAGTCTGGAGATGCCTGATCGACAACCCCAGCTGCCTTGTGTAATGACACACTGTGCTCTACCGACTCAAACGCAGGGGCTGCTCCAGCACTGTTTGTGCAGATGCCAAGTTTTGCCCTTGCACCCTGTGCAAGCCAGACGACTACAGAGAGGTCCCGAGATGTCTGTTGTATGTACTGATTGAGCAGTTAAACTTAAACAAGAAGAAATCTGAAATTCAGATGTTAGTGTCAAGACTAATAGGAAACAGGATGCAGCTATAATGCAAATACAGTGGTCCAAATTCTGGTCTCAGTTATGACCCAACAAGTCCAATATGAGTGCAGGGAAAACGCATTCTGTTGTACATTAATGAAGAATTCTGTCTCGTAGATTTAAAAATAAACTTGTAACTTTTTTTGACCCTATGTAAAATCCCAGCAAGATTTTTCTCCAGGAATAGGCAAAGGACAAAATTGCTTGTTATCCTGGTATTACTTGACTTCAGAGATGCCTGCAACAGAGTCAGGGTCTTCTGGTGAAATCCCAGTTCCACCGAAACCAACAGGAGTTTTGCCAAGGCATTCAGTGAAGGCAGGATTTCACCCCAAATCTTTAAAGGAATATAATTTTCTGAAGAGGAAAATACATTAAAACACAAACAAATGCTTTTATACAGATATTTAAAATGGATTTTAAGGAAGGTATCTAATTTAATTAAGAGTGCAAATATGTGGATGTCATCTTCACACTGTGTATAAACAATTCATCTTGACTCACATTTCTACAACACTGTAGTGAGCTGGACTAGCTCTCTGCGAACAAAACCAGAGACATCTGCAAATCGGATTTAAAATCTTTTTTTTTTTTTTAAACAAAATGATTAAAAGTTGAAGAAACACTTCCATATGGAAGAATCTTACCCCAACAGGTCACCACAAAGACACTTCAAACACAATAAAACAGGAAGTGCTAAAAAAAGCATAGCAGCTCACAAAAACCCCACAACCTTTTCCACAGAAAAAATATATGTCACCCTGGGTAGAAAAACCATTTGGCAGTGTAATGTGTCTTTAATCTGCTCAATTTGCTTATTATAGTAAAGGGTTAGAGGAATTTTCAAGTGGTGGCCAAAAATACTACAATGATATCCTCCCCTCGAAAAGTAAACTTTCTTAAAGTGAATTAACTTCTTCAACTTAAATATTTCAAAGCTGAAAGTACCCCCAATGGAAAAAAAAAAAACCCAACTCATGTCCACAAAGGATGGTTTAACTGCTCAAACCCAGGACCCAGGAACTGCTCCTCCGTGCTGGACTGTGCCGGGCACCCTCTCGGCTCCCGAGGCAGCTCTGCACCACTCGCAGGAGGTGAGCAGAAAACACCCAGATGAGCTTTCTATGTGCCTGTACTGGATTTCAGAAGGGAAGACGTACTTCGATGCACCACGGAATTCAAATATCCCGGTATTCCTCAACCCTAACCCTAACCGCCGTGCGCACAGGGCTGGGAGCGGAGCACGCGGGAGCAGAGCACAGGGGACTGCTGGCCCCAGAGCCAAACTCAGGAGCACCTGACGTCAGAAACAAACTGATTTTGAGCCTATCGATTTGCCAAATTGCAAACCTTTAAAAACCAAGATAATAGTAAGAGCAGATAGATATAACCCAGGAAAAAGACCTCTGAAGACGCGTGTTCCTTTTCTGTCCACCCTAACACAGACGGGGCACGGGGTGATTTTAGTTAACATTACTCCTGATGTTATCAACTCTTGTGACTCAAGCATTTGGTCATGCTGAACCTGATGATTTATAAAAATGCTACATCAGTTTTCCAGGTTATTTACAATTAGAAAACTGTGCATGTGACCAACTTGCAACCGCACGTGGCACGGATGGACACAGCACCATGGAAAGCCAGCAGCATCTCTCCTCCTGGCTGCCAGCACTACAGAGATGCCTGGAGGAGGCTGACAGAGATAATAATAAGAAAATTTAAGGAAATCAAGGCTGTCTGCTCCTGATATTTAATATCCATGAGTTAAGGACAGAAAGGTGCAAAAAGCTTAATAGTATTTGTGGCTGAAATTAAAACTTTAAAAGAAACTTATAGTGAACAGTAATGTATGCAATGACATCTGGGACTGTAATCAGCAAACTGCTTTCAAGAGCTGCCAAAGCAAACAGCCAAATAACAAATCCACTTTACAGATCATCAATCTGGTCGGGCACTTGCCAAGGTAAATAGTACAAGGCTGAAGTTTGCTTTGCAAACCAGTGAGCTGGGAGTTTAGCAAGGCCTGCTTCCAGGACAGCAATGCTGGGGCAGGGTCCTCGAAGTTTTGGCATAGAGAGAAGTTCAACAAGCCAATATTCAGCCAGTGATTCGGGGTGTGTAGAAAGATGAAATATAACCAACATTAGGGATTAAAAAACAAAATAAGAGAGATTCAGGTTATGTTCATAACTCATTTAATGATGACGACTATTAACGCTGGTACAACTCAAACACAAACCCTCAGATAAAACAAAGTTTATTGTAACGCTGCTTTGCAGATTGGGCAACATTTCATGGGAACTCCAAACCGAAGGCTGAAAAAAAAATTAGTAGGAAATGAACCTTCTTTTATTTTCAAATGAGATAAAATCTGGCTCCAACTACCATATTTTACATTTTAGGGAAGAGGATATAAAACATCAAACAGCGATTTTTTTTTCATTATGAATGCAAGAAAGATAATTTATGGCGGCTGCAAAACATTTATTTAAGAAGTAAAGCCTTTATGTTCTGTATACAATTTATAGGGTTGTAAAAGAAAGAAGTGAAACAACTGCAGCCATAACGTGCATTTATGAATAATAATTGTAAGTCCCTTTTGTTAAATACAACTTCTGCTTCAGAGTTCATTTTTCAGTTGATCGGGAAGTCCTTGAATGCAATCTCAGATTTGTTTAATGTTACGCTTTTCGCTCTGAAGAAAAGGGTAGTTCAAGACAAAATTGCTAGGCAATGTACGTCAAGAACTGCACAGAATAATAGCACGATACATGTCTAATATTTTTCAACTGGTGAGAGACGGCATATTCCTGGTGGAAATTGCCTCAGCTCTGTCTTCAAGTACAAATATTTGATTTTTGCTGCAGTCAGGCGGGTGTGTTGCGACATGGAGAGAGGAAAGCCTCCAGCCGGGCCACGCCACATATGGCTTCTCATTCCCTCACCTCGGGGCTAGACAGCAATGGACTCTTTCCCTTATTGCAACCAAAACCCCATTGCTTAAGTGCTGTGTTGATAAACACAAACCAAATGTGATGAAATTGGCCCAAGAAAGGTGACTATTAGCACAGCTGTGACATGACGTGGACGCAGAGGCTGGGGCTACGCATGCATGTGTGCGTGGGCAATTAAATGCACAGTTTTTGCACTCATTTGACATTTATCCTGGGGAACGATATGCAGCAGTGCTCAGCACTTTGACAGCATGCAGGTAATATGTCTTTTCAGCGCTCAGGAACCTGGAACGGGGTTGCCTCCAACCACGTTCAGGCTCCATACCCTAAAGCACCAGCAGTCCCTGCTACACGCCCTACGGTTTGATCATTGTCACCTGTTTGTTAGTTATGGTAAGTGCCTCAAACAGTTACTCTAAGTTTCTAGCTAATCAAACCACGATGAAGCATGGGAACAATTTAGAGCTGTAGTTGGAAATAAGTGGATCCCCCACAGGCACAAAAAATTTCTGATGACGAATCTTTCATGCTAATCAAGAGGTCCTGTATTCGTAATGAGTCGAGTCTCACGAATGTCCGTACAACGGGCCAAGTTCCCAGTGGGTATTTATGGCACAGCCTGCTTTGAAGGGCTCAGCCCTCCACTCCAGATACGGCATTTTTCTCTTTTTACCCCGCAGACCGTTCTGCTCAGCCTCCGCAGAGCACGCTGCCTCCTGCACGAGCAAACGCTGCTTTTCCGCGCCGGCCGCCACGATGCTGACCCCCCCCGCCTGCACAGGTCTGCCCCGTGACCGTCGACCGGCCATCCACCTCCATCCCTTCCTTATGCTCCAACTCTAATTAGCTAACGCTGACCCTCAGCTTCCCTCACTGAGACGCTGGATTTTACTTATGTGGATATTTTCTATTTTTGGGAAGTTTTCCCTTCTACTTCTGTCGCACTGAAAAAAAACAGCATCTGGTATCACAATACAAACAGATACGCCTACCCTAAACACTGAGCTTTCAGAGGCTTGGCAGGATCCCTGATCAGCGCTGCGAGGAGCTGCCGGTGGCCAAATACACTGATAAAAAGGATGTGTAACTCCTCAACACTATCCATGATGGAAACAACTGCAGCTCTCACTGGAGGTCAGGACGCACACGAAAACAAGCCTACATGTGTAGCAGATTACAACAAACACATGGCCGAGATGGACTCGACAGATCAAATGTTGGAATCATATGATGACACATGGAAAAGTGGAGTTTAGCAGGGGAAAAAAGCAACTGAGAGCCCATATGTTCAATTAGCAAGATACAAAGCTTTTGTTGTATACCAAAAATAGCAAATAAAAGTCTGTTGTCATTTTTGGATATCCAGATGTGTTTCATTTCCAGCTTCACATCTGAACGTGTGGACCTGCCTGAAGATGAAAGAGAGGAAAGTGTGGCAATGGCTGAAGGGTATAATTACATCAAAACTCTTCCTTCCAAGCAATGGGCGATTTCGCTCCCCGGCACCTTACGCAGGCCAGCCCACGCGTGAGCCCGGGGCCGGCTGCTCCGCCTTCAGCAGGCTTTGACCTGCCTTCCCAGGGCACGGACGGCACCTTAGCAGAGCTGTTACCTCGTGAACATTATTCCTCCTCATGCCGACAGTCGTACGGGCTGCCTGTCCTGTGCACCATCAGCTCGATCACCTTGGCTCCCATGGTGATGAAATGATATTCCCACGGGAGCCACAGGCTATGAGTGGAAATTCTCATTGATGATTACTTTGAAATATCCCATTTTTTCAAAGAATTCTAAGAGGATGAGGATTTATACCTCCTGAGCAGACTCACAGAGGGCAGAATTGTATGCCAAGTCACAAGCACAACAACAGCTACCTGGCCAGAGACTGTATAAAGAAAACACCAGTCTATAACCAATAAACACAAGTTACTTAGGTAGCACTCAAACAAAACCAGATGGTCTCTATTGCAGGTTTCCCTTTTCTCATTTTTCCCCTCAATGTTTTTGAATTTAAGTTATATTCAAACAAGGAACATTTGCCAATGATGTGACTTCCCAGGTGAGGCTGCCGGTGTGCCACCTTGGTCTGACATGCTGTCTAATTAAGGCAGGAATTTATTCAATCAGCCTTTAGAGAAGCGGAGGTGAAACTGTGGATGCCACCGACAGCGCTGTAGCACATACCCTCAGCCGAGCACTTGTCTTGGTGGTCACCAGCACCATCTCCAAGCCCACACCTCCCAAGGAGCAATGCGTTTATCCTCCAGGCATGGCTGTGGGGCAGTATTATTATCTGTCATTCACAAACGGAAAAACTGAAACACGTGGAGATTAAGTTACATGCCCAGGATCACCCAAGAAGCCTGTGGCTGAGCTGGGATTAGACCTTCGGGCTCCCCAGTCCTTGCCCAGCTCTTAACCACAACACCATCCTTCCTGAATGCTTTTATGTAGTTATATTTATCTTTATGTAGGGTCATCTTGGCTCCCATTATGAAAAGCACATATGGTTTCCAGTCCTCAAATTGCCTGGGTAAGGGTTAAATATTCAAATATAATGTTATTCCTGGCATTTATGGAAAAGTTTCTCAGTGCTGATTCCAAAATCCCATGGCTTTTTTAGAGCTGCTGCTCTGTATCATTGATAGTTATAAACGGGCTTGTCACTCCCAAGCCTGTGAATTGATAAAAATGAAGTCCTTTATTCGAAGGATTAAAATTAGGCTAAATGATGAGAATGTATCTACACGTTTGCATTTACTGATGTTCTAATAAGAATTTTATGATCACGTAACTGGCATCAACAGAAGTACAGGAAGAAGGAAAACCAGCGAGTGCTCCTGCAACAACCTATGCTTGCCCAGCATAATCCCACGAGCTCAAATTCCTTGCGCTGGAGTGCCTTTATCATAAATTCTCGAATCATAAACTCCCTCCGGATTGCAGTGAACAGCTGTAGTACACAAAAGGTTAATCAAAAAAGAAATTACACTAATAACCACCACACGTAAACAAGCACGTCTTACTACCATAATCTCCTTGGCACTGCTGCAAAAATTATTACTAGAAGGAATCCAAATGGCAATGCCACTTGTACTGGTCTGTACTGAGGGGTCTATTCCAGGCATCGCCTCCACCTGGGCGTGTGGTTAAACACTTTATTCCTGATTCAGCTAAGCCAGAACTGCTACCGTTTGTCTCACAGTCCCTTTGGTCACATCCAGGGTATGAGAAACCACCCTGTGATCCCAAGAGAGGGGCGGTCGCTCTCACCCGCGTGCGGGGGAGCAGCAGACAGGTACACCGGCCGAGGCACGATGACTGTATAGGCAGTAGTTGTTACACTCTGGCGTGCATCCGAGCACCTTAATTCTTCTTGTGTTACTATGGCATGTTGTACTGCTGCGTGTAAAGACCAGAAAGAAGAAGAAAAAGGAAGATTTACTATCACGGTCTATCTTCTAGGTTAGTAATGATTGATGGACTCTGTGTTTGTATCTGATTTTTGTTTCCACTCTGTGTAATGTATAAAGGAATAAGAGGAGTGAGTAATACATCTTGCTCCCAGAAAGCAGCAGACAAGCGAACCCATGCTGGGGCATTACTGCCAGCACCGTGCACTGCAGACGTGGGACTCACCTGGCAAGTGCCAAGGGGTAGGAGCTCCCTGTATCCCCAGGTAGCCACAGCGAACCTCCAAGTCCCTGCTGCTTCCCCACCGAACACCAAACTGCAGCTCGGGGGAGGTTTCATTACACGTCATCGCGTTTTTCAGCTCATTTAGAAAGGATGTGGAATATCTGCATGCATTGTTTGGAGGGTACTGAGAACCACGCCACATACGAAGGAAAGCTCAGTGTTTCTACCTAATCTGTACCACGTGCAGGTCTAAGATACCATGTTGTTTCTGCAACTGTTCACTTAATTATTTTTAAATAGATCAGCCACAAGATCCTTCTAGCCAAAACAAGGAGAAAACACATTCCACAGACTGAAGGCAGTTGGCTAAAAATCCTTGCTGCGCTCATTAAATATTGTGTCAGACATTCACCAGGCACCACGCTTTTTAAAGATCTGTCTGTTTACTCCATCACTACTAATATTCAAGATACATTTGAAGTAAATAGGTTAGGGAAGCATTTGATCTCATTGCTATGTAGCGCAGAATCCCGGCAGACTGAATTTCCTGGTACAGTGAACGATTCTGGGATTCCTTGAAATCTCGACTCGTTCTCATCTATTCCACTGGTACACCAGCGCTGCTCTGGTGAAACCAAGCTGCTGTTGGGAACAAAAAATCAGTGCAATTTACTTAAGGACCTAATAGCTACCGCCCCAATTCAGCAGCGGGCCAGGAACTGATTGGGACTATGCCATGTGCCTTGCTGACTCCAGGAGCCAAAGCCTCTGCCAACACCACTCGTGGGGCCGGGAGCTCTTACCCACTGCCCCGGGCAGTGCCAGGAGCGCCCATTCAGCCATTTGCCTGGCTGGGCCTTCTGCAAAAAATAAATAAAACCCCTGCAAAGCCACTTGGGTTTAGTGGTAGCTGCAGGAACATCCACTCTGGCACCAAAGCCAGTTTGAAAGACCGCTGCTGCCGCGCACATCCCAGCCCTTCCCCTTGTCCCTCGCTGCTACCCCCCTGCTACAGCGCTCACTGCGTGCTCAGTTCAGCTCACACATGTGTTAAGGAAACGTGCTCTACTTGATCACTGAAACAGTGCAAGAAAGAGGGGGGGGGAAAAACCCCAAACCCACAAACACCAAAAACTAGCAGCAGAGCTGAGGGGAAATGAACCATGGGGCTGGAAGGAGAAGGCAGGGTCAGGGAAGGGCTGGGAGCCTCTTAAACTGGCTTTGCTGCGGGATAAGATGCTCATATAACTACACCCTTATTAGTGTTATTTTTTTAAAGCTGGATCATTTCACAGATCTGCTTTAAAAACATGTCATAAATGAGATCTGCTGCAATGGAACAGTAATATGTGCCTACAGCTGGAGCCTGAACGGAGCTGTGCTAATTTAGGCCAGCTGAAGACCTGAGCCTGTATTACCCCAAACTTTGTTTCTCCAGTGTGAAGGGGGCAAAACGTCCCAACTGCCCATGCCCTATACTTCCCACAAATGTAACACTTGTCTAGAAGATTAATTTCCTCGGTACTAAAGATTTTAAAAAAATAAATTAAACAAACCCCTCAAAAGCTATTGTTTTAATTTAAGGTTTCATTTTGAAACAGTTGGAAAATTTCCAGATCTTCAAAGTTTTGCCCCAAAATAGAAAGCATGTTCTGCAACTAATTTTGAAGATCTGGCTATTTATTTATTTACTAATTCCATTATTACCACATCGTTCTTTAAAAAAATGCACCCCAAGGTGTTTCTTGCCATTCAGGGCGGCTCCTGTATTTCTCAGCCATCCTCCACGCAGGTTGTGATGCTCTGGCAGGGACGTGCCGGTAACTACATAAAGGGATTACCCGGCACTCTTTAACAGGGTGGCAGGTGAGCCCTTCTGCTTTTAAAAAACCTAAACGCCGAGAAGTGCCAGCAGTACTGATGAGAGCAGCGAACCTGGTGTCCCTGCAACCCCAGCTTCCCCCCGAAAACCGGGCAGAGAGGCAGCGACAACGGGAGCTGGAGCGGTGCTGCTGCTGTTGGCCGTGCCACGGGAACATGGCTCGGCACAAGCACGCAGCCCACAGCGTTGCTGCCCTGGGACGAGACAGGTCCCTTCTTACGGACAGACCTCTGCAGGGGAGGAAGCGAAGAAGAATACACACGCACGGACTATCTTGTAAAAGCCTCCGTATTTTCTCTTCAGAAGAGGCACAACTGCAGCTCCTGCCTCTGCTACAGCATCTGACGTGCAGCCTCAGGCAGGTCACTTCATCTCAGAAGCTGTTTTACAGCTGTCTCAGCTGTACAGACAGTTAATACCTCCTTGCACTGAAAAGCATAATTCACTAATGCCTATAAAACAGTTGGTGCTTTCCACATGCAAGTGTTAGGAGGAGGCGGAGTGTTGCTGCTCTTTCAAGGAAATGTTCTGCAGCAATTACATTGTGAGAGACACCCCGGCTTTGCCAAATGACAATATTAGGAAAGTATGTAGACAAAAGCCAAAAGAGAAAACCTTTTTAATTATAATTTTGGCACTTAAGCAACGATTCATATTTACAAGTCTTTATGCAAGCTACTCGCGCTCCTGCTGATGGATGCACACAGCTCGGGCTGCCGGCCTGGAGGAGCTTGGGCTGGGGTTCACACGGGGCTGGCACCCGCGTCAGTTATCCTACTGGGTACGTGAGATGTGCCTCCTATTTTACAGAAGGAGGAATGAGATGGAGAGGGCAGAAGTCCTGTCTCTCCCGTAGGACAGTGGAGTAAGTGGGTGATGGAGTCAGGGGTCGGACTGGGCTCCCCGCACCGGGCTCCGGGGCTGCCCGGCAGGACCTTCCCTCCCCGCCTGCTCACGTGCCTGAAAACTGGTCCTTGACTATTTATTAGCCTCATTTTTTCCGACCTTCTTGTTCATACCCTGGTAGCCGTTGGCCTAATGCTTAACGTGTTTTTAAAGCCATTCTAGTATTTATAGGTGTTGTGGTATTTCTAAGGGATTGAGCAGGCTTCCACTGAAGACTCCCATCAGCTGTGACGGGAAACAGCACCAGTCCTGCAGGAGAAGCAGGAATGCGACCAGAAAGGAGAGCCTGAATCGCAGCTGATGCCTCTGCCACCCGCCTGGGACACCGGTGGGCATTGGCACGACCTCCCCTGCCTTCACACACCACGGCGGCAAGTTTTAGGGCTTTGCAACATACGCGTTTTTGACACATTCTGCGTAAATAATTTGTTATAGAGACAGATTAAAGTTACAAGGCATTAAATCTTGCACCTTCAGCTTCACAGAAGTTTTCAGTACTGCTGGGCCTAGGGCTTGTTTAGAGTAACCCGGATGGGGAAAAATCCACAGTGCTCCCTTGATATATGTTAAAGTAAGCTGCTTTTCATTTCAATTTGGAAGAAGTTAAGTAAAGCAAACCCTCAGATCTAAGCTACGGGACTGAAGGAACAGGTTGCAAGGAGAGGAGGAAATTCAACCATATCCACATGAATGACTTAGATTTTGTTTCTAAAATTATATACGATTAACCAAAGACTTGCATTTTCATCTAGTGACTACATTAAATATAAACAGACATCAATCAGGGAAAAAACCAATAATTACTGTTTCTACCTGTTGAAGCCGTCGCTTCCCTGCCATTTGGCAGAGACCGTTCCATGGCATCCACATAATTCGGCATTTTGGGGCAGCAAGAGAGGTGGCAGCAGAGCAGAGAAGCCTCCCTTGGACATGCTGCTCGACACGGTGCTGCTGCAGCAGCCCTGTGGATCACTCCACTTGCATGAAGAGCCAAAGGCTCATGTGTCTTTAACTTACAAAGCGTCAATATATTATAGTATTAGCATAAAATTCAGGCCAGACCCTTCCAAAGCCACCAAGCCACTTCTTTTTCCTTTCCCTAGGCTTCCTCTCTGGAGCGGCTGGTGCTACGCAGCAAGCTCTCTGCACTCTTGGGGTCAGGCAGAGGATTTTCGGTCCAAGTTCAGACTCACAACACAATGGTCTGACTGGTGCAGAATATAAGCGCTTGTCAGCAAAGCCATCCTTCGGGAAGCTGTTTCAACACTTTGCTTTTGTGCTTAATAAGATCCTTTTCAGAACTACTGTTATCTGTGAAAAATCAGAATATGGAGCTACATTTCTTAGAGACGTTTAAAAAAACCCAAAACCCAAGTGAGGAACCCATAACAAATCAAAATGTCACTACCAGAAATGCATGCACTAATATAAATGAATTCTAAGAAACAATTATACTGGGGGGTGGGGTGTGCTGATACTTTCTAGATTACTTTGAAGAACTTCAAAACTAGACACTCAGGAGCTGGATTTGTCACAGGGACCATTTTGCTGAGTTGCACCAGATGACCAGAGCAGCAGAGAAGCAACAATAGAAAATCATCACCTACTGGTGGCCCTTCTGCCATTTATAAAACCTGACATAGTGACTCAATCCACTTAACAAAAGCATCCAAAATACCCGACCAAACCAAAACCCAACCAAACCACACAACATTCTTCAATTCTGCATTCCAAAAGGTTTTTTGCGGTTATCATTAGATGGCATTTCTGTTTGTGATCTCAGCAGAGACACCAATACCAGAGCAACTATGCAGAAATAGGATTTCAGGCTACTTTTCCCTTCTAAAAATGGTCCCTGCAAACCCGGGTGAGAGGTGGGCTGGACCCCCGCATCTGCCCCCTGCACAAACAAAGCCATCCTGTGTGCAAAGCTATCAATGCAGCACTCTTTCATGAACTCCAAATTCACTTATTTTAATAAAACATGCTACTCGAGCCATCTGACATTTATTATGCTTAAGCAACATAAAATGGAAAAGAAACATCTATGACCAGAAACAACCCTTCAACTCACTTTTATTGCCAACGTTCTGAAATTCCTCTTTTTTCCTTTCTTTTCGCTAATAACGGTGCCTCCCCGCTTCACCTTGCCTGCCGCAATACTGCAGGAAATTCCCCAAAAGGAACTCTAATGTGGATCGCAGCTGTGCCGTTTAAAGCCGAACAAGCCTTTAATTTCAGGGGTTCAGGTGGGACTAAATGTTCCCGTGCCCCGCCGCAAAGTTGCAAACACCTTCCTGCTCCTTCAGAACGTGCTTCAT
Organism: Phalacrocorax carbo; assembly: GCF_963921805.1. Classification (NCBI taxonomy): domain Eukaryota; kingdom Metazoa; phylum Chordata; class Aves; order Suliformes; family Phalacrocoracidae; genus Phalacrocorax; species Phalacrocorax carbo. The sequence continues at coordinate 4,435,828 of NC_087529.1, forward strand.
TAGCAGAACGAACGTGCAGGGAGAGCCATGCCCGCCCCAGAAAGGCCCGCAGCACCAAGGGGACGCTCTCGGACGCGAAACCTTGCTCGTCGGGGCACTCCTGCGTCAGATTTGGGGGCCTGGCAGGCGCAGGCAGGCGAGCGGAGGAGCTATGTCTTTAAGATTGCAACCCTTTGCCTGTGCCTGTATATCACCGCTCCATGCTGTGGTGGCTTTTCTGCCTGCTGCTCAAATTTGTCCAATTAGACACGGCCCCACAGGGTGGAATTCAGTGTGAAATGTGTCTACTGATGTCTGCAAATTAACCAACACAGACATGCTGCTTTAAGGCCTGTAAGTGACAGGCAGAGAAATGCCTGCCCAGGACAAAAGCAGGAGGACTGGCTGTGTAAAAGCCTGGATCAGCCTGTTAAGGGATTCCCAGACTCAGCTAGGTAAAGTGTGTGAGCTGCCGCGGCACTTCGCACCTCAAGCTGTGCTGTCTCACACCACTGACCCCTCCATGGCGACATAAGTCTCAAGAAGAAGCCAGGATTATCTGTCTAAGAGTCTTACATGTGTCATGTAAGGTCAGGTGCCAACTGCAATGTAAATTAGTAGTTAAGAGTATTGGTAGCTAGACAGATGCTGGGAGCCTCAATTAGAAAGAAAAGTCAGATTATAAGTAATTAAGAGATACAAAAAATGCTTTAGGGGCTAAATACCTAAACTGCCTCCAGTGTATTTTTTTTTTTTTTAAATAAAGCACGCATTCCTGAGCTCTCCCAGATTCCGCCTGAAACATCTCTGCAGACTCCAAAGCTGGTCTCCATGCAGACAAAAATCCCTGGCATGCTGGTGTCAAAAGTACCAGAAAGGGAATTTTGGAAGCAGGGTGCCTTTATTGGGCAGAGTGCAACGCAAGTCATATGTTTTGCTTCACAGCTGCTAGAGAAGGGTGAGCTTTTTCATCTTCTGCCATAAACAGGTCTAACAGCTTTTGGAATATGTGTGTAACTTAATAATTTCTGGTTTAACTATTGTTAAAGAGGAAGAGTGACAGCTCTATCTCCTTTGAGAACAGCTATTGCTGCCGTATCTCTGAGACACGACGACGTGTGCAGCTAACGACAAGCACATGCACCTACAAGTTGCTGGTGACCTGCCGACCTGAATCCATTTTATAAATACAAAGACCTATAATATCCGCGGCACAGTAAAAAAAGTAAAATCACGAGTCCCATTTTAGAGATGGGCAAACCAGTGCAGAAAGTCTAAGTGATACAGCCTGGGGCTCAGGTGAACCTGCAGACGAGCTAGGAAAGATCCCGCAGAATCCCACCTGCCTATCGTCTCACACGCCTGTGTGCGGGAGCGCCCGCTTTAGGCACACAATATTTTCTTTATATCCAGTTCTTAGCGCCCTTTCCTTGAAAGATCTGCCACCAGACATTCAGCCAGTTGAGAAGAGCACTTTAAAGATATGCTTGATTTAGAGGCACCGAGATTTAAGAACCATGCTTAAATGCTTTCCTTAGCGTGGAAGAAGTTAAGCGTATGCTTAAGTATATTATGGAAGCGAGGCCAGAGCGATTACCCTGGCGAGATTGCGACTGCAGGGACCGCTGGCCCCGCGGTGTTTGTGGGGCTGGGCTCTTACATTTCAGAAAGCGTTAAAACACGTGGAAAACCATACACTTAGGTTACTTATCAGGCTGCTCTGGCTTTGAAGAAGCCACTCGGTATTTTTAAGTGTTTTTCTTTTTTTGAGGCCAAAAGACTGTAATGGGTTCCTGAGAGCTCCACGAGACTACAGTAGCACCTGCAAAGTACTAAGGAACACTTATGTCAACAGAGCGCTCAATGCTAAGGCAAGCATTTCAAAATCCTGAGAAAATTAATCCAAAATAGTTTCGTGTTTCAGTTTGCTGTGTTTTCAAAATACCCCGTTCAGGGGGGGGGATGCAATTCAAGTTATCTTCTTGTTATTTTACAAATCATTCCATATTTTCACAGCCATAAATCATGGAAGGAATTGACAATCTCCTGACATTGATTAAATGGCAGCTGATCCCTTAAATTATATTACCGTTATTTGTACAACACCTAAGGTTCCCAAATGCTGTTATGCCCTGGACAGCCATATAAAAACCCTCTGGCCACAGACCTCGCTCACATTTTATTGCACAGCAAACGATTATGAGCAAATAAGCTCTAGCAGAAGAGGGTGGAACTGGAAACACGGTTGCTGCCATGCAGATATAACACTTGCATGGGGTGAAAAGGAAGCATGTGAAATATATGGTTGATGTCAAAGGATAACCGGATTTTTTTTTTCTTCCAAAAAAAGCATCTTTATGGTAAAAGTATTGCAATGCTACCGTGTGACCTTCCCATCAGAAGCAAAGGCCCTGAACTGTCCTGTTATGTTGAAGGATTCTAAGACAGAAGCATCAATCACTCAGATGAATGCAACTGTCTCTAGATTTTTACCTTTTTATGTTATTTACTTGGTGGAAAGGAATTTTCTCTCCCTGAATTAAAGCTCTGGAAAGTTTCGGCGTCAGCACAGCCCCTCCGTCCAGACCTCTGCAGCCTTCCCAAGGGTGCGGCACAGAGGACACTCATCGGAAAAGCTGTTTGGGAGCAGGCAGGGAGGAGGAGCTGCTGGCACGGCTGCCGAGCACCCTTACAGCAGGAACAAGAAGCTCTTGGTTATCGGCGGTAATACGGCTAATTGAAGACCCTGTCTTATGCTCACAAGTTTTGCCACAGGACACGGAGCACAACAAACTTCTTTGTAATTTAGATCACAAGTTACAGAGATATTATCCTATGACGATAAAACTTGTCTTATGCAAGAAGTAAGAGCCGAATACGGGCGAGGGAAAGACTGGAAAGTATTGTTAACATGAACCTTTGGAAGGGTTTCTGCATATTTTTGTCACCCTTTTGTCCTTTCAGAAGCTGTGTGGATAGTTATGGCAGGGCTGACTATGTTATCTTATGTACTAAATCCGCCTAGATCTGTAGATGATGTCTTAGGGGGTGAAAAAGATTAATAAGGAATCACTCCAATGGCTTTAGGACAGCTAAGAATCTTAACCCATTTAACCTCCCCTAAAACACACAATCAGATCAGAGGAAGTTGTAGGAAACTCATTTCAAAGACTCCAGGCGACACTTTTTAGGTCAGATTTACAAAGCTCATTAGAATGAAGGTCTGTTACTTTAGATTTTAATACTAAGACATACTAAGAAACCCTCTTGCCCCATTTAGGAAACATACAAAGCGAAGAATGCAAATTTTAAAAAGAAACTTAATCTTAATGCATGTGTTCTGCCACCAAATCTGAGTAAAACCTTCCTAGCTTATGTTCTTACAGAAAACGGGAGAAAACACATAAAAAAGGGACAACAAATGCCTATTTATTTACATCTTTTTATCCTTTGAAGTAGCACATGGGATGTACAGAGAGTATGATTCTTTGCAAATTATATTTGCTCTGGGAGAAACAGTACCATTTTGGCATATAAGTTACTGATTTTTTCTTGCCCCTGACACCTTCCTAAAAATCTGCTGTTCCCAAAGGTGTGAGGGTGTTGAGGAGCTGGAGCTGCGACAGCTTTTCGTGTATTCACAGCCATCGACACCGACTGGCATCTACTCGCGTGTCTGGGTTGGGTCCACAGGCAGCTACAAAGAGAGGGGAAGGAATGATGGTGGTCAAGGCTCCCGCTCCCTGTTTTATGCTGAAGGAGCACAAAAATGGAAGGCCATCTCTAGCTGATCTTCTGTGCGATAAGACAGCGCCTCTTAAGTAGAGGAATTAGGACAGAGAAACAGAAAAAAAATGTAACAGAAGTATGTAATTTCATAGCCTAATATGATTGTACATATCTAGCCAGATTTTGGTCGAAGGGAAACGGTATACTGAACTTGAAAGAAAAAGGAAGAGATTACTTTATGTAATACCGGAATGACAAGCCATCAGAATTTTGCGGTTAATTACACGGAAAAAGTCCTATTGTAGAACGAGGTAGATGGCTTGGCAAACTTTAATTTTAATCTTGTGATATCTCCTAATAACAAAAGGTCTCTATGATATATCAAACAAATTTATAAATGTATGATCAATGCATTTGACATGTTATTTAATTATGATTCTTCATGACAGAGACAATATGAAAAACTAGTGTCAACATTCTGACAGTGGAATAAATAAATAGATGCAATTATTTCTTATACTGATCCCAGATGAATTGTAATGTATCAGGCCAGACTGCAGACCAGAGTTCTAAGGTTTCCTTAATATGATAGAGTTTGATGTAAGGGGTGTCATGTATCCAATATTTTGCTGTTTTATTAGAATAAAAAGCTCTCTGGGGATTTCAAGTTCAAATGGTCACAAGTCTCCCCCTCCGTTGCTATTGTGCTTAATGCAAGGATAAGCACTGAAATATGTTTAGAAAAATGCTAGTACAGCTGGAACAAGCAAAACATTAGCCTGCATGAATCTGAAAAAAAAACCCCAACCCTGAACGATGGCGTTGTTCAAAATTTACTCCTAGATGTGATTTTCCGGTGATTTTTCTCTACCCTAAGCACATGCCAGTCATGGAAGAGAGGTTTGGACACACGAGATACCCGATGTGTAAAGGCAGTCCTCAGGGCTAGGCTCAGCCCAGAGCTTTTTGCAGGATAAACCCACTCCCTGCGGCAGAGCTGAACATTCCTCCTTGAGAAGAGAAACTAGTTGCAGCGGTGGGTCGGGCTGAAGGCAGCCAGCACACTTGTGGCCATTATCACACAGACAGGAAAGAATGTACTATCTGTTTCTTTGGCCAAGAGAAATTATAGTTAACATTTAACATGAGGGAACTAACTTCAAAGGAAAGCCAGCTGGATTTGAATAATGGGAGATGAAAATGCTAACACCAGCACAAACTTGCAGGTGGTCATATTTGGCTGAAAATAATACATCCGCAGCAGAGGAGCCTGCTGCAAAGCAGTGCCTGAGACAACACTGCTGTTTGCCGGGGAGCGGGGAACGGCTACGGCGAGCTGCTCTGTTTGCTGAACATGAGCGCGATGGCCAAGCATCCCTGCGCACCCTGACGGGGCTCATTTTGCAGCCTCGGCAGTCAGGGTGTATTACATGGTCGGAGAAGCCCGACCTGCCAGAACACAACGCTCTAACAAACAGGTTGGGAACCGATGGCAATATAAGAAAGAAGAACAGAAAGAATAATAAGAAATAAGAAACCAGCTGCGTGCTCCACTAATACAGCACTGCAAGGGTTTTCATGCATCGTTCCTTACAGTAAGCGGACCGGCAAATGAAATAAGAAAAATTCACCAGACCTACAGAAAACAGATATTCAGTGTTTCCATGAGATTCCCCACTAAAAGCTGCAGAACCATGTCTTTCTGATGGACTAAGTCACGAATAAAACATTGCGCCTTGCGTAGCCTCATCGGAAGATCTGAAAGCAAAGCCCGTGCCCTTCGCACTCGGTAGGAAACCACTTGAGCAGGCAGGGCATGATTCAGCTGGGTTTATTTCTGAAACTACCCAGGAGATCCTTTCAAGCCTGTTGATACAAAAATGCTGACTTAACATCTCCTTCCCCTGTCCGCTGGCTGCTTCTTACACAGGAGAGCAACTGCATTTCAGTCAAACACTCATGTTCCCACAAATTACATCAATTAAATCTGCTCAATTTAATACAGGTATAATAATGACACCGATTATTACTAGGAGAAGGCGCTAGAAGTATTGAGAGTATGCAGAAATCCTCTATGCAAGTGATTTTTGCTAGATTTTTCATTGTTTTTAAAGGCAGCTGAATACTTTCCAACATCTCTGTCGACATTGACCTGACTGGAGAATTTATAAACAAATAGCACCTATAAAACTGGGACAAAAGTAACTATTCACTGCCTGTACACAGTATAAAAACTGATCAGCAAATGCAGCAAATTTGTTTCTTCTCTCCGACTTCAGCCTCAATACCAGAGATAAATGGCAAATAAAGGGTGGCAACAGTCCCTAAGGGAATAAACTCCAGCTCTATTAAACCCAAATGGAAGTGATTTTTAAAGGCACTGCACCAGGAATGCCTTTTCTCTGGTGGCCACAGATTTAAGGGTTGTTTGCAGGACAGAGCCGTTCAAAGGTCTGAGACCTTGCAGTAATTATTTTCATGATGTGATATGCTGATTATTTCAGTACAAAATGCCAGAAATAAAATAAGCCATAGTTCTGTCCTTCCTCGGGGTCCTGCCTCCAGCAGGAGTTACTGTTCCATGGGGTTTCTACAAGAAACAGCTATCGATTTCTGAACATTTTTGTAATTACACAGCAATTGCTTATTTTACTTTTTCAAAATACCTTTCTGAGGCAGCAAACATTTCATTCTCAGCCATTATCAGAAGCCAAATAGACCTGAAAAACTGGCTTACAGAAGCCTCCAATACTGGTAAGAATCTCAGTACTCGAATTTACCTGCAGATTAAGCAAAGGGGTGGGCCAGCCTCCTGCCCTCAGCCTCAACTCCCTGTAAAGCAGACTGGGTGCAGATAAATCCTGTGACCTGCCGAGCTTTCTGTACGGACAGAGCAGGGCCAGAAATATCTGCAATGTAAGGAAACAAAAACTGTGCACCGCTGCGTAGTCGGAATTAAAAAAGGAAAAGGGATAAGGACTAACATATAATATTAATATAAAACGATTTTTAGCCGATCTTGCATAAAGCGTCACGGTTAAGGTTTGAAAGACTTGTTGTGGTGCCTGTTTTTAAGTCTAAAACAGCGTACCCTTAGTCGTTAAGCAGATGATGCTAGTTTTAACAAATGAAGCTGGATTAATTTGAAGTATTTAAAGTGATCAGCGGTCCTTAGGTTAAAGAACATATGTCATTTTCTTCTACGTTTCTGTTTTGATGAAAATACACTGCCAATCTGGGCTTTTCTACAGCTCGGCGTGCAAAGAGGCTACCTGAACCCTTGGCTACCTGCCCCAGTACCTAGAAGCTGTCGCACCAGCAGCTGCCGCAGGATTAATGGGCAGCAACCTTCAGAGAGATGGATTGAGGAGGTCAGGGAGAGACAAACGGCCGCGACACGTGTCATGTATCACTGTCTGCTCTGCCCGCCCCGGCTCCCCACACCCCCATCCCGCTGCTGGGAAAATGGCAGAGCTCGTCCAAGCGAGCCCACTTAAAGCACTAATGGGTAAATGCATAAAACTATTAAATGCATAAGAATCCTCTTCACCAAATGGCAAAATATAATGAAAGTTTAAACTGTTAATTGAATAAACCTCTTAAGGACAGAGTGCATCAGCGCAGGGTGTTTAGCAGTTTGCCAGTTAGGTGTTATGCTACTTCCAAGCCAGCGTGTGCGACGCGGAGCTTTGTGGGACGCGCGCCCGGGACTGCCCGCGTTTCGCGACACTTGGACTTAGCGCCGCGATCGTTGCTGCGAGCTGCTCTCCTCCAACTGCTTTTAAATGCAGAAAGGCCTAAAAATGTTTTTAACTTAGGGTCTAGCTAAAGGCAATGAGCTCGCACGGTGCCGCTGCTCCGGGTACGGCGCCGCGTCAGCCTGGCGCGCAGCTGCAAAATCCGCCTCCTGCAGCCTGAATTAAAGACACAGCGAAGGAGCTAAGAGCCAACCAGAAATTCTCCAAGCTGTTTTGTGAGAATGGGTTGTTCTTGTTGGCGAAAGCGCGACGCTTCGCCGAAGCCTGCGGTTGCTTCGCGAGCGGAGCCGACCGCAGGCTGCAGCACCGGACCCGCGCACGGCCGCGCATTTCAGCATCCTGGCCTTGGGTCTTCAGGCAAGCGTAGTTCAGAAGACTGTCAACTAACTGCACAAAGAATCCCACAAATCCTGCATTTCGGTGGCACGGACCCCATCGCATGGACTATTTTTGACACAAAATCTTGTCTTTGATATTTCAAAGGGCTAAAACCTGCACCGCGATAGTGATAATTGATGTTTTGTAGTGATTTCCTTGGCAATAACTTGCTTCTCTGGAGATAAACGCTGCCTTTGGCCTCACGGTTTATCCTCATAGAAACAAGATTACTGCCTCATAAAACAATTGCAAAGCTACAGTACTATTATCCTTTAAACAGTAAAAGAAGAAAAAAAATGATTTATGAAAAATACCATGATCCTTCATAAACAGAGCCTGACTGACAGCAATTTCAGAGACAGTAACTAATCTAATGTTGCATTATAACAGCACGAAGAAGTAGATTTGGCCACCGAACTGAAGTCATTTAAGATTAGACCAGCTGGTTTAACAGTTAGGAAATGTTTTTGCCTATCTGAGTACAGGCTACGATGAAAGTTGTTTTATGATTTAACGTCTCCATTGTAAACAATACGATTTTTTGTGTGAATCAATGGCTGACACTGACAGGACAGAAAACTTACCGAGCTGAGGGTAGCTTTTAAATCCAGCTTTCCAAAGCTAAGCTAACAAAACCAGTCAGACTCCATCTCAAAATAAATCTGCATCAACACATGCTAAAATAAATGTTATGCAATAATAGTCCATAACGCTACCTTCTTTTTCAATTGGTACAAAGGCTGTATGTATTCCTACCAAGGAAGAAGGCACCTAACCATCCTCCATACTAAACAAACAACAAAGAAAAGGGAATACAAGGGGAAAAAAGGAAAAGAAGGGGGGAAAAAAAAAAGGAAAAGAAGAAAAGCTATGAGAGATAAACTGGGAAACATTAACAGAGAAAGGTTTTAGTTGCAGATTTCTTAGCATTAGGTGTTAAAATACAGCTAGAAATTCTTGGGCAGAGAGCACCTTAAAGTCAGGCCGGAGAGGTTAACTGCTGGCTTTATTGGCGTCTGATCTTTGCATGGCTCCTTCCCATTGCCTTTATTGTGGGGTCGCCACCGGGTTGCATTCAAGTGAAAACATTTTGACCGTGTCATCAAATCTTTTGCAGAGCATCCAAGCTCTTCTGCTGCTGACAAAGAGGTGAAACGAAGGGGCGTGTTTCGCGGTGTCGGCATGAATCGCAACCAGGCAGCCAGCAGACATCTTGCTGGTTTTCAAGGGACTGCAGACATCTAAATCTCTGTGTCCACAAAAACAAAGAGTAACCACAAGGAATCTGACGCCAGCCGGCAAGAAGGCTTAGCTTTCCATTCAGGGCTTCGGCTGCCAAATGTCAACGGTCCGAATGTATACGGCAGGGCAGGAGATCTCCTTACGCTACTTTTTTTAAGTATTAGCTGTGGGCTATCCAGTGATCTAAAATATCAAAATATCTTAAAAAGAAAGGAGGTTATTGTAACTGGGGTGCCTAACTGTTAGACTTCATGCTCGGGTACATCTTTTTATTTTAATGATTCTATCAAGTGCCATTTTTGCTCCTGTTTTGCTGTTTTCCAAAACCTCTTTGGTCAAATCACTGGTTTGTTTTTGCAGGGATTACACCCACCCAGCCAAACATAGCTGCTATGTGAGGGGACAGGCCGTGGCAGTCCCCCCACGGCAAGCGCCGCGCTAACGGGGGAGAGGGCAGTGCTGCAGCTTCGGCTTCTCTCACCTTTAAGCCTGTCTGTGGGATGAACAGTCACTATTTTGTTATTTTTCCACATTATGACTTATAGAAATCACTCAACAAATCAGTTGGAGGCATTTAACCCTAATATGCCCACGCTCACACTATATATACTAAATATGTACCGTACCCAAATATATTTGTTTCTCTGTCTGCATCTGTATATGGCAACTAAGGAGAGCCGCCTTGAAGGAAGCGCACCAGCGGCAGCGTCCTTTTCCCTACAGAAAGCTTGTGCCCTTTGAGAGCTATATGCTGTTTCAAGTCTATTCAAATTAGTGTACATATAATAATTATTTGCATGGTGGTAGCAGCGTCCCCAAAATGAGACCTCCTATATGCATAGAAGAGTCATAAGGCAGTAGATAAAATCCTTAAGTGTAATGAAGTTTCAGACGTTGCAAGCTGCGTTGCTAGTCCTGATAAATACTCTTAGCTCAGATTCACAGTAAGAGGTGCTCCCTACTTAGCAAAAATTGTAAAAAGGGACAGGAAACTATTTCAGTGCCCAAAAAATAGAGCCTCTGGGATGGAAGGTCACTAAATAAGACCAATTGCTTTGTGACACTTGAGTCTCCAAAGGGGAATCCAGGAAAACAGTGCTGGATCTGGATCAAGATGCTATACTGCCACGAGTACACTGGGATATTGTTAATGGGACATAGGGAACTCAAACATAAATAGTGAGTGGGATTTTCCTTGCATTGGCTACAATACATATGTTTGTCCAAGAAAAAAATAGTTGGAGCAAGAAGACATGCACGTCTGGTGTTGAAGAAAAGCTTGTTTGTGTCAGATACAGTGGAGAAATTGTTCAAGAATAGTTCATCTTTAAATGAAGATCACCCTAATAATGCTGCCAAGGTCCGTGGCAGCTTGGATTTCTAGCGCTGGAAGTGCCAGCAGCACAAGTAAAATCCGCCTTGGTACGGGCTTTAAACATAGATATCTGACATTTTGCTGCACTTTCAAGAACTGGTTCAACTTCTTTCTTTGTCACCAACGGTGCCATTGATCCTCATACTTCCTCGGTTCCCTTGGGACTGGCTGGCTACCATGTACACAAGAAAAGCAACCACAGTATAGGCAAATGGCAGGTAAGGAAACAGGAGTTCAATTCCAGTTAAAGGAAGGGTTCAGAAAGAGCACCATTTGTCATAATTAGGGGCAAACATTCCGAATTTGATTTGGGGTCATAATCAATGAATACAGTTCGGAATAAGAGATTTAAAATGTTTCCCATCTTCATCTTACGTTGAATATGCAACTACACATACACACGTATGTGTCTCTCCTACCATTTACAGGCAAACAATGTCCCCTTACGGCAGTGTTGCCCCCTAAAATGGCATTGTGCTCAACCTCCTCGCCACGCTCGCGCCTCTCCAACGTCTTCTGCAATGAAAGGCAAAGACTCCCTACAAAAGACTAAGTTTAGGTACGGATCTTATGAACCCTGAGATACTTGTAATTCATTACCAACGTTTTTCACTCGTGACCTCTTTAGTTGGAGTTCCCGACTTTCTTAATTACGCATTTCTAATTTATCATAATCCAAAGGGCTTCAAAAGCATCGCAAATTCTGACACACGGGCAACGTATTCCAATGAAATATCTGAGCTGATTCATATTCTTTCCCCTCTGACACCAGAGGTTTATGTAATTTAGGAACAACAGAGCTGCTAAAATTAATGGCTGAGGGGCAAGCCATTTTCTTTGTCATGTTATATATAATGCTTTGGTTCAGCAAAAGAGTAGCTGGATTATTTTGATTCTTTACTCATAGTTAATTACAATTAAAAGTAAGACTGTAATTACGTTTCTTGTAAACTTTGGCCTTAACTGCTGAGCACAGCAAAACAGAAGGAGGCTTGGTTAACCTCAGTGGAAAAAAAGTAAACGTTTTCTTCTGAAATAGCTGGAGCATGGGCACTCAGGAGGAACGCTTCTGGGAGGGTGAGACAAAAGCAAACCGAGAGCCAGTACCAGAGCGTCCGCTTCTGGTCCGATCATTTATAAACCAACAAAGCGTCAGGTGGGAGGTGGGGAAAAAAGGGACGCCCGCCCCAGCTGACGCCCCGAGCTGCCCGCTCTGCGGGAAGCACAGATAATCGGGGGTTTCCAATAGCCGCAGTTTTCAATCAAGAGAATTCAGTACAGAACTCCCCATTTCTAAATCCCACTTTTTATTTATTTTAACGTTTTACTGCTATTGTGTCATTAGGGAAACCCACGGCTCCCTGTGCCTGCTGGAGGGATCGCCGAGGGTTTAACTGCTTCCCGTTCGCCAGGGGTGCCGCAGGATGAACCAGCCACCCACCTTCCGTCCCTCGCTCACCGTTTGCTGACGGGAACTCGGCGTCCTGTGCTGCCATAAGGATCAAATATGATCCTTTATTTCTCTTTCTGAATACAGAAAAGGCATCTCAAGGCATTTCTAACTTCAGCAAAAGGGCTGTCTTGTGCGCACACGGGAGCATCAAAGCAAGCAGCAGCCTTCCAGAAATGAAGGAGTTCTAACGCCAGGTGGTCGTGCCCCTGAGCGGGCCCATTGAGAGAGGTTGCCCTGGCCGCTTCTGAAGCTGCAGATCTGGCTTGCCAGGAAAGAACAATCTATAGGACAGGGAGACTGTATTTTAGTTGCATGGCTATATCGGTGCCAGGCCCAACCCTGACTCAATGCACAAGCCAAGAGCTGGCACTCGGAGCCGAGCGGGAGAAAGCTCAATGGCTCCCATTAACTCTCCATCCCACGACGACAAACGCACCATTGTAGCTCAGTCGCCTTAAGACAGACAGACAGAAGGAAGGAAGGAGGAAAGGAAGGAAGGAGCTCTTGAAGACAAAGTTGTTCTTTGGGTAGTAATTATAGATATTTAGAGATTTGAATTGATAGTCAGAGGAGGAACTTTTGATTTCACAGTGTGTAAACACTTCCTGATCTATGATTCAACACTGAAGATTTTGGAGAACACAGTGAGCCTTGCAATAGCCTCTGTCATAAGCACCATTATTTTTGATTATTATTGAGAGCATATCTAAAATGTAAGTACATTAAAAATTCCATTTCTCCAGAATTAATTAATTTTTTGAACAGCCAATTTCTCCACTATTGGTTGTTTTTTTTTTTTTTGTCTTTTTTAAATCTTTACAAGCATTTCTATATAGATTTAGAAATAATAAGTGTAGGAGGGAAGAAACATAAAATAACCCAAATCCCTGCCCAACAAATGCTGCTAGTACATAAACTTCATAAATACAATGTTGGCAGATTCCAATATATAAAAAGGTAGCTAAAAAAAAGTAAGAGCCATAAATAATGCCAAGTAATAAAGGAGGTGAATGTTTTTGTTATTAGATTCTTTCATTGTATAAATCTGTTTAATAAGCTGGCTAGGAATCATTGATAGAAAACAGACTGCTCGTGGTGTTACAGATCAACCTGTTCTAAATGTTCTTTCCTAAACTCTATGCCAAGCAATACTTTTTACAAATACAATTTAAAAATTGAATGTTCTTTCATCATCTAAAGATAGCAAATAGCACTAAAAGTCCGAATGCACCTTTTGAAGAACGCGTGACACGTGTCTGCATCAGCAAAGCAGAAAATCTTTGTTTTCTAAATGTTTAAGACGGTTTGCTCTGTGTTCAGAGTAATTAATACCATACATCTGATTCGTCAAATGTGATCAGTGTATGTGTAAAACTCTTGATTTAGAAGTCTTATTTCCCAACATATGTGTATTTTTGGAAAGCCCTATCATATATTTTTCTTCAGAAGTTCATGTAAAAAGTACGCAGTAACATTTCACTGTAATGAAAACTAAATGTTGTGAAATGTTATTGAGGTCAGTGATGGGTTTGTGACGTTAATCTTTGTACACTATTGTTTCTCATTACTGTGTGGTATTTTTGGTTTTCATTATTCCTAGAGGAAAGGACAGAAAAAATGAGATGCTATAACCCAAATAAGGAAAAAGGAATAAACACTAAAACGCAAAAATGAAGATAATACGAAAACAAAATAAAGAACACAGTAGGACGTTATTGGTTAATAAATTGCTGAATTTAAACAACGCCCCTCCCCCCAGATTAAAATGTTAAAAAGCAGACAGGCTTTTTTATATTTTTATCAAATAGATATCCTTATTTCTGCTTTACTTTTTTTTTTTTATTGCTGCATTAACTTCTAGAACAGGTGATTTAAGTGTGCAGCGCTCAATATCCTCAAGATCATTTTAGGTTCTGGCCTCGGTTTTGATCTTACGGAGCACAACTCAAGCAGCTCCGGTTTCAGTGTATTAAGAGCCGCTCAACTTTGGGAACTTCACCAAGTCGTGCTCAGGAAGACACTCAGATCTTCAGGAAAGAGTCCCTCCTCAGAATACATCAGAAATATAAGTTTTATCATCAGAAATAGAAATTCAGAGAGGATGTGATCGTTACTTTAATTTACAGTGAGTATATTTGCAGCCAGCGGTAAAACTCGGCTGAACTGAGAGCAAGAGAGCCTCTGCCTGTGCAGCCCACGCGCTGAAATTACTGACAAACGCCGGGCCGTGATGCCCTGCACATCACATCCACCTGGCCAGAAAAGCTCCCAGCACCTCCCCATCTGGTTCCTTCCACGGTCCCAACGCCGGAGCAGCTGGAGCCGCCCGGACAGGCAGCAAAGCACATCTACAGGCAAGAGCCCTCACCTGGAGACCAGATTAGAAAGACCTTCGACTAGTTTCAACACCGTCCAGGGGCTGAGCACGAAACAGACTTTTAAAAATTGAAATGACCCCTTTTTCAATTAACAGCCTGATCTGAAATTAGATGGCGATTTATCAGAGGGAGTCCTTGGAGAAAGTGAAGCAGACAAAAAGAGCAGACGTTTGGCAAACGCTGAGAATCAAAACTCTCTCTCGCTCATCAAACTAATGAGGTGTGCCCCGAGTGCTTGAGGGCTCACGGGAATAGGATACAGAGACTTTCACCTCTAAATCACTAGTTTAAATCCAGTTCAGTTCATCATGACTGAAAGTAGTTACCATCTGTGACTACCGTGGCCCACAAGGAATTTGTTGGTGGTCTCACCGTCACTCCTATGGGGTAGTACAGACAACGTGGTCCTCCCACCTGGGCTGCGGGCATCCTCACTGCTGCGCCGGCGGGGAAACCCAGGGGCTGAAGCAACATGGAACGAAGTGGCAGATCAGGTGCTGATCCTGCACCTCCAGGGAGGGAGAACAGCTCGTTTTGCCCTGCTGCGGTCCCCCATGGAGATACAGGGACTTTTTACCATACTATTTTTACCATACAGATGAGCACTGTTTACGCTACTTGCAGGAATGAAAAGGTTTCCTAAAGCGTCGTGCACAAACATCATAATATAATCCTGAGAGCTTCAAAGCCAATCCCAAAAACTAATCCCACAGATAAACAAAGCTAAATCTCTATTTGCCTGCAAAAATAATGAGCAAACATTAGGGATATCAGTGTATTGAAGGTCTCCAATCTTCTGAGGGAAGATCTCGACTTTTACCCAATTGGTACTGTGAAGCCCTAATCTACTGTAAATTACAAAATCTAATTAAAATGAGGGAAGCTGAGTTAGTAAACCCTTCAGAGCAACTCTGCTAAGATTCATAGCTGTGCTAGTCTTCATTTCAAAGAACTGCTTGCAAACCTTGTACTTCCTAGCATGGCACTTAAGCCATCTGCCTGGTCTAAGTGCTTCTTCATGTTGCATAGAATAGATTTAAAGCTCAAATCCCTACTTAGGGTACACCATTATTTGTAAAGTTGTCTATGACATGCTCAGGCTCTCTAAAATAAGTGTTAAACATTGTTCAGTCCCAAGAGACACCGAAACGGGTTTAAACTCTGTTGTAGAGAACCCCTCCACACAGACACCAACCTATATATTTACTATCAGCTTTAAGGCATTAACAAGAAAGAGGAACCATGCTCGCGTGACACTACATGGCCGTACAGAATGGACATCTCTGTGGGAAAAGGAATTAATCCGCAGAGGTGTCACTCCAACAACTGACGATCACATTCCAAATCAAACGCTACAGCAGCAAGACAAAGAGAAGATAAATCAGGTAGTTGCCAGAGGTCTACTGAATAACTGAAGGAAGTAACACACTGCAAAATAAACAAAGTTTTCATTTCTTTCCAGATACTTGCAGTGCAGGAATATTTAAATCCAGGCCCAAAGCATTTGAGCAGCTTCGTGCAACCCCTTAGGACTTCTCGTGTGGATCATGTTCCTCAGCAGAGACACCACAACTGAACCTGCTGTATTTGTTTCAAGATTTTCCAGCTCATGAGACTAAGAGCCTATCTGGAATATAACCAGGACACAGCACAACCCAAAAAGCATTAATACGTGACTCCCTCAGTACGAGGTTAATTCTTCACCTGCATTATTCCCTGCTTTTATCAGTAGTGTTTTATCTTCAGATTTTTGTAAAAATTAGCATCTAATTCCAATGACAACAATAAATACCAATCCAGTTGTGGCATCAAGGCCAAAAAGCCATGAGCCACAGCAACTATGAAACAATGTTTCTGTATCTCTTCTGCCATGATAGCAAGGTTCATACAACAGTTCAATAAAAACCCAAGTGCTCCTCCACTCCCACCATCAACCGAGTGCAATTTTGGTGGGTTTCTGAAGGTGTCCCTTGAAGCCACCCATCTTTTGAGGAAGATTCCTTGAGAACAGCCATTCTCCACTGTACTCAGTGGTTCATAACCAAAGCTTTGACTGACAGTAGCTCTCCGAGGGACCGTGGAAACCCAGTGCCGGTAGCGGTAAGTTTCTTCTTGTAGCGACAAGCACTTGGGGCGTAAGCAAACACTGGGAACTGATGACGTGTCAGATATACGAGTGTTTTCTTTATCAGTAAATGTTTGCTGACTGGGACTCCCCTGAGTTGATGTTTCCTCTTTTTCCTCCTTCAGATTTATTGATCTGAGCTGATAATGGGAACTCAACTTTTTTTCATTGCCAACTAGCAGAATCAAAGAGGAAAAGTTAGTGAACAAGTAAGCAAATTGGTGCTGGTGGAGCATTTGCCTTAAGAATATGAGGGTGGGAAGTGTCAGTGTGTTCAGGAAATTACATGTCAAAACTAGTTAAAACATGTGGAAGTGGACATTATTGGATGCTGAAATCACCCTGAAATTCTTAAGAAATACAAATCTGTGTTACTATGAAATAGTAAACCCAGTTGGAGAATAAAGTGGTAAGGAAACTACTCTTGCCTTCTTATTATCAAATGAAGCCTAAACATTTGGTAAAATTAGATTCTGAATTATTCCAAACCCAAGGAAATAATGGAATAAAGAGCCTTTATTTTTACGTGAAATGGTACTAAATGGAAATCTAGGATTTTCTGCGTAGCCTAATTGTTATTATTTTTAAAGACAAAACAAAACATGTTTTACTGAACCCAACAGCAAAATATCACAACACTAGGTTTCTTTTGGGACCATACAAGCCCCCTGTCCCAGCCATCCATCCTCAGTCCCCAGTGCACATTTCATCCATACTAGAACTAGAGGATCACGTCAAAATCATAAACAGCGATTCTGGAATAGGCTGAAAGTAGATTGTAGTATTGCAGAAATACAGCTGAGCAACCAAAATAAGGTTTAAATGAAAGAATCTAAAAGCTGTATCTTTAAACTGTGATTTAATCTGATTATAATCGATTGAACTTTAGGTAGAAGCAGGACTACTTGTAGGATCAATGATGGCAGGATGTGGTCTGCGCGGCAGAGTCAGGCAGCACGCCATGGACACAGACCATGCCTTAGTTACATGAAATGAAATTGTACGTACGTATTTGTATGGACAGCGTCATCTGAAGATGTCATTTGTAGAGCTAGCAAACAGACCTGTAGATCTAAACAAACCAGTTTAGAGATCAAACGGAAGGAGTTTTGTTGCAGAGATTCAGGTTCAAGGATACATTCTTCCTTTGCAGGAACTGATGGCTTGACACAATGCTTAGCGGACCAAGGAGCTGAACATAATACAGAATTTTACTTATCTCCTACAGAAACAGCACAGTAGAAGGGAAGCGCAAAGTAAATCCCTATTTGCTAATCTGGTAAATGTTATAAAAACGTACAAAAAAATCCTGATATTTGTCTGGTTTATCTCACTTCAAAGATCATGGAGCAGGGGAAGGGATTTTGGAGATGTAGTGAGAAGCTATTTTTAAAAGCAGTCATAGGACTGTGAAATAAGATGTAGGTTTTATGGAAAAAGCGTTACAGTGTTTTTGGCCATCCCACATCTCAAAACTAGATTCTTTCTAAGAGTTCTTACAGAGAATTAATGACAAATGATCATGAGACTTTGAAAAAGATCCGATTAAGAAATGAAACAGAAAAATTAGACACAAAATCGGTGGCTTCTGCCACCCTCAGGACTGGCTGGTGTCTTCCAGGTTTTGTCATTCATCCGTTTGCACTCATGCCTGGTCACGGCGCTGCATGCAGAAGGAAGCAAGGGAGGAGAAAGTAGAGGAAAGGAGAGACTCCAAAGTGGGAACAGAGAAGTGGTTTTACCAGGTGGCCCCTCAGACCAGAACACACAGCTCTGAACGGGACAGGGAAGCTCAACCCCTTTTTTGTCTGCGCCAGGAGCTTGGAAAGCACTCGGTGTCTGCCGCGCTTCGCTTCCAACGGAATCAACAGTAAAGCTCCCTCGACTTCAAAGGAAACTGAATTAGGCCAATGTCAAGAGCTTTCAGAAGTCCCACCCTTAAATCCTTAGCACTCATAACTCTTCCTGAAGGAAAGCAGATAGTCAGGCCCACATATACGTGCAGACACTGGAGACCTCAATTCAAGGGACTGCACCTGGATGAGCCCCAACAAGCCAGTTTACTCTTCTGAATAAGCCTGATCTTGCCCAATTTTCAACACTGAGCAAGTCTGGGTGTGAGAAGCCTCCCGGGGAGGTGACAGAGAAACCCGTCAGGAGATGCTGCTTGGGGAGAGCAACGACCGAGAGTGCCAGGACACGGCCCCACCAGCCCTGACAGGCTGCAGGGTCCAGCACCCCGGAGCAAGGCTCCCATGGAACAAAAATGTTACAGGGAAAAGACCGTTAAAAATAGTCTCTCTTTGGAAGATCTGCCGCAATTTCATTTCCACCAGGGCTCCTTTCCCCAGTGCCGGACACACACCTATCTCTGTGCGCTGCAGTACCTCTGAAGCTGCTCTTTATAACACTCTTTGCATCCAGGGCGTGCAGCACCATGCACAAAATTTGGCCACGAGCCTGCAGAGAGCAAGGTCTGCAAATGGCAGGAGGAACAGCTCTGGGGTACAGTGAAGAGGCTGCACACATCTGGTCTTTCAATTTGAATAAAAACTACTTTTTTTAACACAAAAATCTATATCAGAGCCAAATGAGAGATGCAAACATATGACTAAAATCTCCTTGCTCAAATGCAAATTTGCCCAGTAACAACACTCAATGGCTGCTCTGAAACCAGCAAAAGAAGTAATCAGAGTGTCTCTTCTCCTGAGCAAACCTGAGAATCACAACCACACCTTTAACACAGACTTTCACCCGTTTATTTTGTTAAGTAATGAGTTCTCAGCCCGCTTTGCAAGGAGGCTACAGGAGCTGCCAGGGCACACTTTACGCTGCAGTAGACCAGATCAGTGTGGAAGTTGCAGGTTCAACTTGAGAATGAGGGCATTTTTTTTTCTTGTCTGATCAAGGTCAAAACTATTAAAATACCCTTAGGTTCTCATTCTAGTGAAATGAACTGGTAATACATTTGGCAAGTTAATCTGTGGATTGCCTTCTCATATGAGACCAGCTGTTGTGTTTCTAAGTACAAGCAGTATTTACCTCCAATAATGAAATGACTGAATATAATATGAAAAAAAAAATATCAGTGTTCCCTTGCCTACTGCGCAGTCCTGGGTTACATTTACAGTTCTAATAAACTGATTTGTCAAAACCATCAGAATCAAGGATGATCATCTGGATACCAGATGAACTAAAATACATGTAATTATAAGTTGTCCATTTGTTCTCTTTTATCTCCCACATATCTCTCCTTCGCTCTCAAATACGTGTGCATGTTTATGTGTAACTAACCATTTAGCTATGGGCCTAAAATCCAGTCTTTTTATTACCACTTCTACCGTAGTATAACACGAATGAGTTCTTACTTCATAGCACATTCATGCAAACTAAAATCTGGTCACGTTACTTTAGCATTTTAATGCATAGCATGTGCACACAGACACACTGTACATGCATGAACAGAAAAACACAGATACACGATATACCTATACACACAGACACAGACCTACACAGCTGGACACAACATATTTCCAAAGCCAAATATAAATTCAGCTCATCTATTAAACATGTCTCATAGCTGAAAATTACAGAATCAAACTTTCTAGTTCACGTCATTCCCTAAACAGTAGCAGCTGCTTTTTTTGGTAACATTTATTATTATGCAGAGGAGTAGCTATAGGACCACCCTGCTACGCAGGAACCAGGGCTCATACCCCTGATCTACACCAGTCAGATAAGCCGATGCTGAACTAGTCTCTTTGTCACTTGCAGCCTTTGAATTAGGATGTTATAAAACACCAGAGGCATATTGGTGAATATTTATAAAGGCTCAATATTCTCTTTTTCAAGGTTCTAATACCAGCAATATTTCATAGCATGTATTTGAAGTATACATGGTAAAGAACAATCTGAACAGATGCACCCCCTGCCTTGCAGAAACTCTGACAGAAAAAACGGATATCAGGACACAGAAGAAATGATAAAGGAGGATGTGGGAGAGATTATTAGCGACAGCGAAGGAGGAAGGATTTCCTGGAAGACGCTCATTTTAAGAAGGGATCTAAATGACTGGACAGCGTGCTGCTGGAAAAGTGGTGGGAGACCTTCTGCAAGCCTAAAGAAACGATACCTGAGGGTGTGTAAGAAATGCCGAGGAGGAAAAGGCAAATGAAGAAAGATGTGGAAATAAAAAAGGGCATGAAAAGCAGCCTGGGAAGTTGCAGCACTAAAACATGACAAACTCAAATTCTATGGGATTCACCCCCTCTCTAGTAAAAGAGAGGGAAGGGATTGGCATGTTATACCAGGCTTCCTGCAGTCTGCCTTGGAGAAAGGGGAGGCCTGAAATATTAAGACCAGTGGCTACAGTAATGAAAGGGTTTTACTAAACTCTATTAAGCTAACCAGTCAAAATAAACAGTTTTCATGAACTTGGGGTCTAGAGCTCACGATACAAGTCTACCTGAAGCAAATACAGACTAAATGTACCCTAAATACTTATCTGCACGTGGGTTATTACTTCCATTAAAAAAATCACAACTACTTCAATATTAGAACTGTTTCAGATTGCTTCTAAAAGCACTGGCTTAAGAGAACTCATTTTTAACTAATTTTTTTTTTTTTTTTTACTAATGAGGATGTCTCTATACAGACATCTCTGCACAGAGTCATCTGGGGTGTCCAGTTGGCTTATAACCTCCTGTTCAGATTACAGCTATTAAACATAAAACTATTTGATGATGATGATAATTTCCAGGGGCTGCATAGTAGCTTTTATCTGTAGATCCCAAAGCCTTAAGAGAGTTATATCGCCACAGTCTCATTTTGAATAGATGGAAACTGAGGCAGTGGGAGGGAAATGACTTGTCCCAGTTCATCCAGCGAGCTGTAACCGAGCCTGGGTTCACATGGAGTGCCCTGCATAAGGGAAGCCGAGCTCAGCTGTAAGGGGAAGGGTACCGTACCCCAGAAAGCCACCCTTCAGTAGGCAGTCGCTCATCTGAGAAAGGCAGCAGGTCAGATTTCAAACATCTATGTTCAAACTAGCAACATTATCAACAAATGTTTTCCTTCTGTAACTCCTCAGGTGCACACAAATATGTGCAAAGGCAGGTAAATATTTACCAGTGAAAGACAGGCAACGTTTCTAGCGCTTCATACAAATGGTGAATAAAGGTATACAGCTAACGCTGCAGTTTAAGGAGCATGTCCTTCAAGGTATTTAAGATATTCATATTTATGAAGCTGTTACAATTGCTCTGAAACATAACCGCCCAATATTTAAGCCAGAGGTTGTTGATCTCCTTTACTGAGTTGCAACCAAGCTCTCCAAAAGCAGAGAACAGCTTAGCTACTGGAGGAAGTTGGCATTTCGGACACTGGAATTACGCACCACCGTAGACTTCTCTAAAAAAGAAATGTGCACTGCTAACAACAGACAAGAAAACAAACAAAACCTTCTGAAAAGGATTTAATTATTTTTAAACTTCACTTGTCATTCAAGCACAGGAAGGAGTCCTGCCTCCACGGAAGTCAGTAATGGTTCTGACAGTGATTTCCATACACCCAGGATTTCACTGTCTGAAGTAGAAGAGAGCTAGCAAAGTTCATGCTCATCGCTGAAGATCCATAGATTTTAGTCCAGCAAAACTCCCAGTACTTGTGTAAAGGTCTTTTGATCTGGCTCTGAAGCCAGTTAGTAAAACCATCATTTATACCAGCACAGCTCCGCTCCCTAGAGAGAAGTGGCTGCCTCGAGGTGACGCAGTCAGTAACCATCGTACATGATTTCACACTCCTGCTCCCAACGCCAAGCCAAACGCCCGCTCCCTATGCATACAGCTCATCAGAGGTTTGGCCTTTCGATTCCTCCACCACGTGGATGCCAAAACTTTCAAACGGCAGCACAACGCTCCTCCATGCGGCTGCCTCATGGCAGGTATTGCCCAGGCAAACGTACTCGATCGTGACAGTCGCAAATCTACTGTACGTAAGCTAATCCACAGAGACTAATAATGGTGAACGGAAGACTTTAATCACTGAGAGGAAGTGCTAAGGGCATTCAAAACACTTCTCAGGGTTGGGCTAAAAATTTGCAATCCTGGCAAAAAGCGGTCTTTCCGAGAGATTATAAATCATCTTCAAATGGAGTGATTTAGTGATAGTTTATCATGAACAAAAGAAAGGTCATTAGTACATAAAACCACTATGGGGCAGGAGCTTCACTGCCATTTCCTCAGGGTTTGAGGATGACAGTGAATGGAACAAAGTGCTTGAGAAAGCCAGACGAAAAGAGAACAATACTCATCCTTGATTCAGTTTGAAATTAACAATTTTGCAATGCTAGTTTTTCTATTTGTTGGCTACGTGGAATCAAGAGGGTGACAGATTTCATTGGATGAAGACTTCCTAAGAATAACCAACCTATGCCAGTGAGAAAGCCCAGCGTGCAAAGCCAAATGGAAACTTAAGCATCGTGGTATTTCAGTAACGGAGGTTCAGCCTCACCCTGCCTTCCTCCACGCGCACACCTGGGGACTAAGCTATGGACACAGTTCCTGTAAGTTTTTTAAGAAGTCAGTGGAGAAGAGAAGATCAACTCAAGCACCGTTTCTCAGGTGCTGAAACCCATATGGGACGCAGCCCGGCCTTCGAGCATTCGGAAACACCCATGATTTCTTCCAGTTATAACCAATAGCTCACACTTACTGCCTCCCACATGGTCATTTTTAAATACTCTATGGAAATAGTCATATTCTCAGCTTGTAACAGGGGAGAGTGAATTCAACTATATAACATGAAAAATAGTGGAAGAATCACAAATAAAACTGCTCTTCTGCATCCCTCTTCTGCTGTCTGACCTCTAGATCTCATTTCTTCCCCCACATCTGTGAATTTTTAATTACACACACCAATAATAGCCTAAAAATCCAGGGTTTATGTTCCTCCCCTGACCCCCAGTATTGGAAAACCCCTGTGTTTATATTTAAATCAGGCTTGGAAAGGTAATTTTCTAGTCAGAAGAAATTATCTCTCACAACATCCTGACTAGGAAGACAAAAGTGATGCCAACAGGAAAGCTGTGCGCTGAACGGGGCAGCTGGGAGTTGTGCAGGACGGGCGTCTCTGGCCACAGCATCTAAAAACTGCCTTGAGTATGATTACTACAGGGCTTCTCTAAATAGATCTTCTCCGTACACGAATCCCAAGTTTCTCCCTACACCTTTCTATATATTTAGCTCATTAGAAAGACCCTTTGCAGAGGTGCTAAAACAGAAAACCAGGAAGGAATACTTCAACCCTTCCAGATAAACTGCAAGACTGAGCTCCCCAAACTTCTCCAGACTTCAAAGACTTTCAGATATTGTTTAATCAATGATAGAGCTAGAAGGCCAGCTGTGTTCTTCTGTTTGTTCTTAAACACTAATCCAAGTTTACCAAAACTGAGGGATTTTGCATCTGGGGTATTTGGATTCAGGCCCACTCCTCTGGTAACCTGCCCTTGGCCTCTCCTTCCATGTCCTTGTCACGTTCCATCCTCCTCTCAGTTGGCCCTGGTGCTTTTTTAGCACTGCTTTCCCTTTCGGCGAGATCAATTATTGCTTTGTCATGCTTCACGACAAGATCTCTCTCCTCGGTTACCGTGCACGTCCACTGCATATTTAGATATGGATGACATTTATAAACTACCTATGAAAGCTCTTCAGGCCGTTCCTTCATAAATCTCACAATATATTTCAGTCTTCTGCAGCTTCCTGTCTTGTGTTTTAGGCATGAAAATAATTAAGTGTTTATAAGCTGATTATATTCAAGGCTGAAATATATGAAAACTGAACCTTTTCAGGATTCAGAGACCCTTGTATACGTTGCATTTTCCCCAAGTCTGAACGAGCATCAATCTTTTCTTTGCACCGCTTTGTCCTCTACTTTTTTGTATTTTACCATTTCCTATTTTACCTTTTGTGAGAGCCTGAACTGAAACAAAGAAGCATGAGAAGAAAAATAAAGCAAAAACCGTGTTAGGTAAACAATTGCTTGGGGGCATAATGTTGTTTGGAGTTGGCACTCCCCAAGAACAATGTTGTTTGGCCGGTTGACTGTGTGGCAGGAAATAACCTTTGGGAGCCCGTGACCCCCAACCGCTGCTCTTGAGAAAAACAACCTGGTTAAAACCAGGACTGATTTTTCCAAATTGTAATGATTTGCCTTCTGCCCCAACGAGGGGCTGAGGGCTCCAGTGACGGCAGGCCAACCTCCGTTCAAAGTGTTAAGCAGAAGAGGAATGTGTGATCTCTGTTTTTGGCTTTTGTCTCTCTTTTTTTTTTTCCCTTCTACAGAACTAGACTAACAGAAGGCAGCTTTTTTTTTTTTCCCTGAGTGAGTGTTTCACATTTTTCAAGTTTCAGTCAATTTTATTTCTAAATCCTTTCAAGATAACCATTCTGGGAGCAGGGCTCTTCCACAGGTTGCCTCAGCAAAGAGGAGTCTTTGTCAAAAAACTGCTATTACCATTAGGGAGTGAAAAATACACCGATTTTACAGGCTTCTGGAGTCAAGACTAATCTCTCCCCTATCCTGCCTCATCTCCTGGCAGAGGCAAGGGAAAAGAGCAAACCCCAGCTCTCTGCTCAAAAGCTGGGAGGTTGGCTGGAGGGTGCGATGGTTGCTCTGGGCCCCGGTTATCACGGCTCGTTTCTAACAGATGGCTCCTGCAACCACCACGGCCTTTTCTCATGGTGCTCTATCTGAGAGGAAGGAAATTGAGATTCCACCCCAAATCCCAGCACATAGTTTTGAGGATTCCCACATCTTCCAAGGATTAAGTCACCACATGTATGGCCTAAAGTGCCTCGAGGACTAGAGAGAGGCACCGTTTTTAGAAAGCTGTGGAGGAAGCACCGCTAAGAGGCTAAAATCCTTTGGAGTTTGCCCCAAAGACATATTCACGAAGGGATTTCAAGAGGAGGAATGAGATACTGCGTTGACGGTGGGGTGAAAGAAGGATCCAAATGACGTAAAAAGTGCTTGTGCTCTGATGGATAAATCAAGACACCTCGATACACGACACAGCCTGTATCTAGCTACAGAGCAACCCACTGCGGGTCCTCAAAGTGACAACACTCGCCAGTGGAGGCTCAGCAGCCTTGCCAATAAGTGCAGGACAAACCCTGCTGAGAGAGGGGTCAATAAAGGTAACTGCCTCCTGTTTGAGAAAGCGGGATAGTGCTAAGCTAGAATGATGCAAAAGTCTGAAATAAATGTCATCACCATGAAGTGGAGTGACAACATTAAACTTTCCAAAGAAATGTGAACATGATTATCTGGGGGGCTTTTGATTATGAGTTAGTTTTAAACTCTGCCACTAGGCCTACTATCTGTATTGCTCTTAGAGAATATATTTTATTCCCTACCCAAATACACCAGATCCCACTTCAGCAGGACTTCTGGTGATGGGAAGAGACGGAAGGTCCATGTCCACTACACAGTTTGACTAAAAGCTCCAGGTAATTTCTAAAATAAATTCCCTGCTATTTTCTAAATTCTTTTCAAGCCTTGGGAATATCTAAATTATCTCCCAGAAAGTAGGAAGACAAAAGCATAGACAAGCACGATATTATTTTCATAGGTGGAAGACAACAGGTCAAAATTTACCCCTAATATAAAATCAAAGCCAGTGGTTTTAAACCAGGAATGACGCATCCAGCATTTCTAGACCATCCTGACATACTTCTTCCACCCACCCACGAAGGCAGGCTGTGTATGTGCTGGCCAGACCCACCAGTGCTCCTCAAGCCACAGCCCATTTGCACGCACTCACTGCCAACCTCAGCGCAGAGCGCCGAAGTCCACCGGAAGCAGTCGATGATACCACAGCACGATCACGCTATTAATCCCAACAAGATAATCACAGATGTTGTGACCCACTTAAAAATGAGTTCGTTTTCCAGATATCCAATAGCAGTGGCTTTTTAGGACATTACCCCCCTGAAGGTTTATGGACAAATGAGTATTCAGCTTATTCTCCATCGTTTTCTGCACCAGTAATGCTACCCTGTAGTAAGTGTGAAATGAGTACATAATCTTTAAGCCATCTTGTTTTCAGGATGATAGATACTTGCTTGGCTAATAACCCCAACCTCCCTGCAGCGTTGTATTCCCTAAGAGCCAAAGCAACATGTTATATTTGACGTTACCTTGCCAGTCATAAATATGGGGGGGAGACAACAACGGCAAATGAACCCCAACCCTTCATGCACGCAAAAAAATGGCGTCTTATCTAATTCACCCCCTTTCAACCCCTTTTGCATGGGAAGAAGCACCAAAGAGAGACCAAGGAATTTCAAAGGGAGGGAAAACCAAGAAACCAAGTGGCAGAAGGAGCAAGAACACAGGAAGAATATGTTTATTCATCAAGTCATCCTTGCAACAGTCAAAAGGACCAAACCATGCAAAATTACTGGCAGTGTTTAGAAGATGGCACAGATGGCAGGAAGCTTCAGAAAGGACAACACCTTTCCCCACACCGGAGCTCGTTTTGCACGTACCCGTGTCAGCGTCACCAGATGCCCATTTTAAAGTCAATTTAATGCAATGCTGAGGCTGATAGTGGTAGCCTGGATTTCCTAATTCTACCTATGCTTCTGTTTTTTTCAAAAAAATACAATCGGCATGGAATTTTTTAATAAAAAAAGGAATTCCAAACACTTACTGTAACTATTTTGATTCTCCTTCTAGTACAGATAAATTAAAAATGAAAGATTTACTTGTTTGAGGGATCTCTAGAGTATTGGCTTCTTCTTTGCCCTCTTGCGAAGCAATGCAAACCTACATGTTAATTCTGAAATTTCCTTTACGCAATATTTCTATCATCCTTTTAGAAGAGAACACGTAGAAGTTCCTTGTAATTACTCAGAATAACTCAGTGATATTTGTTTTAATTGTGCTTCTCCTCTTTGAGCCCCTTTCAATGCAGTGTATTTTTATATGATAGCAACCTCTGTAAGAAGAACTAAAGAAAATATTGTTTATTCCTAAATTAGCATTACCTTCTACCAGAGAAAAGATGACCTTTCTTTCCATAAATGACACATTACTTTCAGGTAAAATATAAATTAACTTAGATTTTGATTATGGACGAGTACAAATTTGGACAACCTTTTCTCTAAACAGTGGCACCGCCCTGGCTGATACCGCTGCTCTTTTTAAGTCCGTCTAGGCAGCTGTCAATCACTTCCCAATTAAAGTTACGTATACAGACTGCCACATGCTTCCCTTACACGAGAACAGGCATAAATTTTCTCCCAAATTTGTTTAAAAGAATGCTAATTTAACAGTCTATCTCAACTCCCAAAGTAGCAGGGCTTTTAAAAATACATTCTTAAGCTAGACACACTACAGTATCCTATTTCCGAATCATTCCAATTCACCAATTACTTGGGGTTTAAGCAGTCACAAATCAAACCAGCTTTGGCGCACCAAAGTTTACAATTTTAGAAATCCAAGGCAAGGACTGGAATATTTTAAGTGCTTTGCACCTCTCAGGACCTGGCTCACAGTCATGGGTATCAAAGGAAGAGAGCAGAAGGACACAGTCAGCAACGCTGAAGTACAGCCGATATTCCATCAAGCAAAGCTGACTGCTCTTCCGCATAAAGAACGGCGACTTATTAAACCACCAGATATCAGGAAGAATTGAGGGGAAGAAAATAGCTTTTTTTTTTTTTTCTTTTAAACTGCATTTCACTTCTCCACGTATCGTTAAAAACTCCCTAATCGGAGCACTTCCCCTTTTCAAAATGGCCTTTCTTGGAAGCATTTGCTTACACCAGCAAACACCCTCCAGAAGCACACGCTCCGGCACTTCACAGCGAATGCTTTATTCGCTCTCTTTCCAACCCGAACCACCAAACTGGTCATTGCTTCCCACTTCTCCCCAAACCACTTTCAGAAAAGAGAAGGAAAAACACAGGGCGAGCGATCTTTCCCAGTTTTGCCTGTGTGTGGTATCGAACGCCCAGCCCAGCCTTTCCGTGCGAGGCGACGGGTCTGCTCCAGAACGCAAATCCGCAGGGCTATGGCAGGTTCTGCTTTTTCCGAAACGATCTCCCCAGCTGCAGCACATTACTTGTGGCAACTTTTCTTGGATCTTAAATGGGTTTTGAAGCCATGCTGTCAGCTGCCTTCATGTCACCCCACTATATTATGATTGAATCTCCTGTTCCTTTTATAGAGTTGTTCTCTCCTAATAAAACACTAACTGCTGGTCTGAAAGTCGGCTTCGGGACCACTGCTTACGGTCTTATGATAACCTTCTGCTCCGCTCTTTTCTCGGCTAAAAAGTACACTTGTGAAATGTTCATCGCCGAGGCTGTATTCTTAAATATGCATATATCCAGCCCCAGAAATTTGCTGTGTTTATACAATATCTTGACCCCACCCCCATTTCTAGTTATTTTAAGAGCTCATACTTTCAAACTGGGCAATAGTCCTGAACACATGAAAGAACACACAGAGTACAAACAGCTATAAATGAATATCTGCAATTCATTGCAGCAGCCGCCTACAAAGGTGATACCTTCAAGCTGTTTGACAGAATAAACTAGAAAAAAAGCTGTTACTTGTCAACTTTTGGATAAGATACATTGCAAAACAATATTCGTTTTCCCTGGCAAATGCAAAACCACATTTTATAGGTGTGAACTATTTCCAAACTTCAAAACTGTACCATAAATGAACTGTGAACGGGTAGAAAAACACTCTGAGTCCGGTTGCAAAGAAGCAAATGCCTTCAATTGTACAGAATTAAAATAATCACAGTTTACTTTTAATACGTTTAAAGACTAAAAATATTTTCACCTTCCATTCTACTGCATTTGAACAGAATCCATCAACAAAAGCTTATAAATCTGATATTCTTAAGGGGTTTCATGCCAATGTTGCGTTTAAAGTCATGAGACTAAAAGAAAAACTACATTCCTGGGGCATAATGCTGCACAGTTAAAAAGAAATGCTTTGCTGAAATCTAACTTGACAACATTTGTTGTTAGGATTTCCAGGACTTTCATCAGGGATGTTTCTCAAAGAATCCTGTCTCTCAGAAATTGTTTTTGTCGTGGTAACAGACTTGACTATTAATGAGAAAACAGTAAGAAGCTTTAGTGTCCTAAAGGATACTAAATGACCTGGAAGATCTGAAACACTTATGTGCAGAAAAAATACATACGTGCAACTCCTTTGGCTTCAAATATTTGTGAGCCAGGATGCAGTGTATTAAACGAGGTGACTAAATACATGTGGAAAAACGACAGCATTTTACGTATAAACAATCAATTAACTTTGCATATTAAAAAAATATCATGTCCTGCTTAATGTGACTTTTACAAATCAGAAGAAAATCAGGTCATAATAGTATATAAATATGCGGTGCCTAGAAGCCTCTGTATGTCCTCAAGACAGCGAGGCTACAAGCAAACACTGACATTTGACACAGATACAGCTGTTTAAAATATGTCTTCATCATACTCAGTCGGAGATAAAGACAGAATAAAATTCAGCCAGAATAAATCCAAAGTCAAGAAAAATTAATCTAAAACCAGATGCTGCAGAACGTGCAAAAATGGAGATGCAAATTTAATTTCGCAAACCTGGAAGGAAATCCCCGTGAGCGTTCATGTTCGGTCCACCTTTACCAAGAGCCCATGAAAGTTAGTCAAAATCAACAGCAATAAATATTTTGAAGGAGGAAAACTCTGTAAAGTCTATTCATTTTACTTTCTGAAATGGTGCAAAAATGTTACCTACTCCCTGTACAGTTATTAGTCTCCGTAATGTAACATAACAGATACTTTCTAAATCCTTTTAGGCCTTCTCCCCCTCACTGGAAAGATCATCATTTTTTTATTTCAAAGTGGATTTAATAAAGAAAAGGAGTGCTGTTAAAGTAATACGTGAGGCTTTGACATTAAGCAGTGCAACCCTGCAGAGTCGGCAAGAACAGGGTCTCTAATCTCCAGTGATTTATAGAGGGCTCTTCCTTCATCTCTGCACTCAGGGAGGGCCAAAAAGTTTAGAGACAGGCTGGCGTCCCCCTTACTCCACACCGCCAGCTCCTGCTGGCCAGTCTGCCGGCAAAAACCTTTAACCACTTCACTGCTGGCTTCCCCTGCACCCATTAAAGGGGTTTTTATTTATTTGTATTTATAGAACAAAGTGATCTCAGAGTTAAGTAATGCCTACAGAGGTAAATGTTTATGTCTGTCATCAGAAATTTATAAGCAGAGAAGGAGAAGCTAATAGGCAGAAAGTAAAGACCAAAACTATGTAGTGTTTGATGCTCATCTAAGTAAGCTCTGAAAAGCTCTGAGTAGAAACACATCTTAATTAAAAACTTACAAATATATACAGTTAATTTTAAAGCTAAATAACTGAATTACAGATACCAGACAGCCTATTACCAACTGGAGAAGAATGTTTGCCTTATACTGGCTGAACGTTACACAAAAGTTCAAAGAATATGTTTCCAAACACAAATGCAAGAAGCTATTAAGCTCTTGTCACAAGACAGAAATATCTCATTTTAATGGATTTCAAATTCATCATTTTTTAGGGAAATAACCCGTTACTTCTGCACTGTAAAACCACGGAAGCCTCTGCTACCAATCTGAAAAATTAAACCCAGTTCTAATACGAACTCAATACTGGGAGATCCACATCACCGCCAGGAATTAAATTGGGTCAGGAAGGTTAGATGTGAAAAGAATAAAACTTAAGACCTCAGTGAAGTCGTGCTTAGGCACTCGGTCACCTTTCCCTACATGGGTGACCTCACTCAGACCAATGGAGATTATAACCAGGTGCCTATAAAGTTAGGCAATGTTTTTCCCTTCAGAGTGGATGTACGTGTCCGTAGCCACTGATGGTCTCGTCTTTATTTAAGCTTTAAGTTCTTCACAGGAGCAACTGCCCTTTTGTTCTGCATTTTTACGTTACCTTTTACAGCAAAATCTTGGTCTGCAATAAGCACTTTTAGGAAAACTGAGGGTACAAATGAACAGGAGGTATACGAGTCCTAAAGGGTGTAGATAGACACACAACGCAACAGCTACCCTGCCTCCTGTAGCATCAGCACCTCTGCTCTCACACTCGTAAACACAATCCTAATTGGTTTCAATGGAAATTACACGAACACGCAGAACAAATTTAGGTCCGGTTGGGATGCTATGGGTTTAATTAAGCCTTCCTCCATATACGTACTAGATGGGTCATTTATAGACTGTCTCCTCCTTTTCCCAGAATCCCAGCAATCCCAGCATGGCAGGGCTCCGTATAAAGAACAAGAAAGTTAGGCTAAAATTCATCACAACATCAGCAGGTTTTGATGTTCTCATTGTGGGGAACACACAGAGAAGCCATGAAACGTGCAGAACTGCCCTGCACTTTTCCAGACCCGTGAAGGTAGCAACGGTATCTTTTAGCTGCCGCTACTTGGACTGGAAACTTTCTGGCCAATGAAAGCCAGCCTTGAAAACTGAACCCTGCACAGGCTTGCACTGGATGTTTCAGGGTTTTTTTCATTCATGCCAAATTACTCTACACCATCTTCCCTAAAAGGTTGGAGAATTGAAATATTCACATACTAACTTAACATTCATTAACTGGCATATTGCAACCTATACAAAATACTGGCGATCAGGATGCATTACTTTTAAGTTTGCTGAATTTTCTTTTGAGTGACTGAGCTCACTTCTTACCCCTCCTCTGGCCAGTGAGGCTGAATTCCTCTGTGTAGTTGTCTCAGGGACAAACTTGGGAGACTAAAGTTATTTCTATATGGACAGACTCCACCCTGCCCTCAGGGTGCTCTTCGCTTGCTTCAAGCGGCGGCGAGGGCAGGATGGCCAGGCTGGGCTGGCACACGGCTGTTATTAGCTGCTGTACAGTGTTTCTGTAGGTTATTATTGGGGGTGTTCCAAACGTTCATTACTCTACTTCTAAGAAGCGTTCGTTTGCAATCACTAAATTGCAAAGGGCAATCCTTTATTTTTACCTCGGATTCCTTCTGTTTAATCTGATGAGCAGATGCAATTTAGACAGCGACGCTTTAAAACAAAAGGAAAAGGTAAACATAGGATGTTACTTTATCACAAAGGTTTTCTGTAGGCTCTTTCATGACGCTACATGCTGCATCCTAGACGTATCGATGGATACTCAAGCAGGGCTGTCAGAAGTGTGCATATGAACACCCAGCATGACTGGGTTAGAAAACACATGCCACGATGCTCCTTCTCTTCCCATTTAGGGAAAAACAGCAATCTGACCCTGCTGGGTACCAGCCATACTGTACAACCAACCGTTCTCTTACAGAGAAGCTCACGTACAAGAAGGATTTAAAAGCTTCAGTTAAGATGCATTTTCATGCAAGGAATGGTTTAGAAGCATCCTTCACCTTCTGTAATGGTGTCTAATGACAACCTATTTTAAGGTATAGCTTTCTTGAAGCTTATTTGCACCCTGCAAGCAGCATAGAGGCAGCCACAAGCTCTTGACGAAGATGGAAGAGAAAAAAAAACACTACGGACAGCAGGAAGGAGATGGACCCGCAGCACACCAGCCAGGTCGTGCCTCACACCACCTGCACAGGCACGCCCGGCGGCCGTACGGGTCCTCATCCTTCTCTTCATGCGTGTGAGCAGCGTGAAACTTCTGGGGAAGGAAGGGTGCTGAAGCTGCCTGCAGATCCTGCCTTTTCCCTCCTATCTCCATGCACAAGCATGTGCCTACAAAAGGAGTGGAAACTTGGCAGGCTGGAACGAAGAGTGCAGTCAAGGGTCGGGAGCAGAGACAAACTGCTCCCGTTCTACTCCGTGGGAATTACACCAAAAAGGTAACAGAAGCTGGGGAACGCGCTGCCTGTTCCATGGAGCCTCCCAGCACTGTCCCTGACAGCCCAACAGGCAAGAACAGGTCCTTCACAAGGATGGACCCTGTGATCTGTGCGATCTCCTCTAGAGACCCGCTTTGGAGTGCTTTGGTTTCAGTTCCCAGCTCTAAAAAGGACTGATCAGGGTCACAGCCATTTCTTGAAAGCATTCAAATTCTCTGTAACGGGCAGGGTCACTACGTGCAGGCACAGCGATGAAAGGGGCGACTGCCAGATTCAGCCCTTCGCTGGGCTCCAAAAAGGTGTCAAGAGTTAAAAATTCTTTTTCAAAACACACAGTTTTAGAAGACTTAATCCTTTAACACTTCTACTCCCTGGGTGTTTCTGTGGAGAAAAACTTGAAATAGGAATTTCAGGTCTACAATCCTGAAGCAGAAAGTAGAAGGCACTTTGATTTTCTTCTGCATTAAACCACTTATGTGAAATAGTATGCAGAGTAGGTAATCAACCCTTAAATCACCAGGTCCTGATGCTCAGCAGGGCTATGACAAACTGATCTGGCAGTAAACAAGTCTTATCAGGGTGCCCACAATTAACTGCTGTAACTAGAGAAAGTAAATCACTCCACCCCAGCAGACCTGTGATTCCAATTTGCACCTCATCCAAGTCAACTAGATCTGCATTATTTACACAGCCACAGATCTCAGTTGTACCTGCTGTCAGATGAATGCTTGTATTTAATATAACTGTAAAAATAATACATTTAAAGTAATACATTTTAAAACTAGGAGGAAAAAGGATTTCCTAAGATGCCTCTTAGGGGTCTCACAAAACAGCCCACTAGGTTTTGAACAGGTAAACAACCTACGACACAACTTCTAACTCCATTCTGGAAGTAATTTTTACTTTCCCGTACTGAAGGGATGAGGTTCTAGACGAAACACCTGGGAAGCCACAACTTCCCTCAAGGCTCCTGAAGCAGCAATGATCTTGTTTTCTTTGTACAGCTCCCGGCACATGTGAATCTAGTGTAAAGCTGGTGCCTAAGGACACTACTCCAAAATAAATCTGAAATGCAAATAACTTATTTGAACTGTAATACAATCACGTTTCTTTTTATAGTAAACACAAATCTCCTTCTTCATATGTGATAAGATGTGATTACAATAAAGTAATTTAATACAAGACCTACCTTCCTACATATTATTGCATTAAGGAGAGCAAACTTTCAGTGTTATTTATTTCAAGGAGAATCTCCAGGAGGCACTCTGGCTCTGGAAGGATTGTGTCCTAACGTGTATTTTAGAATTAATTCTTTAGTCTCCATATATAAAAGTTGCTAAATGAGCTATAGTTAGAGCTATCCATAAGTGAGTAAGTTCCTGAACACTCAGACCAATCTGAGAGATGGCACGTGGGAGACATCCTGAAACAACAAAAGCAGCACATCTTCCATGAGATAGAAACAGACTCCCAAAAGACATCTTAAATTTTAGTAAGTGTCCGCACAACTGCTATAAACAGGCTACAAACACGAGCAGCTTCAAGTCAACCCAGAATGAGAGGTTAAAGGGTAAACAGTAATTTGCTGGGTTGCTGCAGAGATCACCTTTACCTACCGGCCCCCCTAAATAACCTGCTAAAACAATGAGCGTGACAAGCTATCCTGACACTGTCGTGATTCAGATTTCAGTCTCTGTGGAGCTGCTGCAATTTGCCACTAATTTTTGAAGAGGGGAGGCTCTGGGCATAGAAGGGACTAGCAGCTCTCTAAGAGGCGATCCTGCCAGCAGCCACCAGCCAAACCAAGCAAACAGTTAACGTTGAGGGAGACCAGAGAGCGGAAAGCAAAGTACTGCCCTACCACAATCATCCAGTCTCCCTACAAGATAGCCAACACGATGGCTTGTGGCTACCTGCCATACTCTTTGTTGCACAACAGGAGACTCGAACAACTCCTAGCCATTGTGGCACCATGGTTTAGTATACTATTAGGAACATATTTTGCAACCCACATAATAAACACTTTATCCAACTTAGTAAAACAAGCCCTAAGGCAAAATGAGCGTAAACACAGGCACAAAACAACTGATATGCGGACAAATACTTGACAGTGTGAGTATCAAAATTTGCCAAGTGTCATTCTTAAAAGCCCATGACTTTCTAAAACAAGCTATGCTTTTTATCTTTGGTTTACCCAAGATTATATGCAGCAGCCAATAGAGTATCAAAGCTTAAACCTCAAATCACTGCAATCTCCTATCCATCAAAACATTTCCCATGGTTTTATTAGCACTAACAATGAAGTCAATGGGAGAAGAATCTGGCCAAAACCAAACCAAAAATCTCACACGCCGTATTTTGCACAAAATGAACAAAAGACTTGTGAGAAAGACAGTATCACCTAGCAGGGAACCACATGTGGAGGCTATATATTACCCGCTCCCTCTCCAAGTAAAGGCTGATAAAAAAAAATTTTAAAACCCCGTGAAATGCAAGAGGACAAAACCAAACCACCCCTCCTGTTCAAAGAAAAGCCAAGGATTAGATAGGCAGATATAAATAGGCCAAAGCTCAGTGTGTCTGCAACAGGTACCAGGGAGAGAGATTTAAAACTTCTTTTCGACAAAGGGTTAGGGGTTTGAAAACCAGCTGGTGATGTGTCAGAAAATCAGTTTTGAAATCTCAAGGAGCGACTTGGAAAGGACACAGTAAACTACTCTTGTCAAGCAGGAGGATGTTTTATGCACCAAAATTAACAGCGGTGGAGAACCCTTCCCATTACATCTGTGCTTCTCTACCCGAGCCATGATTTACCAGCAGCAGTTACGACTATCGGCGTCGTGGTGCCAATCAGGAAATACCTAAAAACATGCTGAAAGGAGAAGTTGTTCCAGCCAACAATGATCAAAAGAGAGAAAGGTTCAAACAACTCCCTTACAGACTTCTTCCGCCTCTCTCCATTTCTGCTCTAAAATCGTGACTGGTAGCTAAATGTTTTTTAGTGCTGGAAGGCAAAACCTCAACACTAAATGAGAACAGGATCACTGCTGCGATTGCTGTTACCTAGAGAGGAAGACAACATGGAGCACGGGCAATAGCAGATCACCGTCTCTTTTCCCCAAAGCGGAGAGCTGATGTGATGGGTACGCTGGCATCCATCTGGGTTCACTCTGGACCTCCGTTTGGTACAGACAAACGTTGGTATTTAACGACCAGCACGTACCCATCGTGGCTGTTCATCTGTTTCATCTGATGAACCACTTGCTTAGAGTCCTGTTACCTTAATATGGCAGAAAAGAAACACAGCAGCTGTAGAGCAATCGCGCTGCTACGTGCTGGGTCGGAATTTTCATGCGAGAGGAAGGGCAGAAAGCGGGCAGGAGGGGTGGAAATCTCTGCAGCTGTCTTGAGGTGAGCTGTTCTGCTCCTAACCAGAGCCCCGAATGGCACGCGGTGTTAGCAGATAAAAAGATGATAGGTCACAGCGAAAAACAGCCCCCGCCCCGAGCAAAACTCCATGGGAACTACAGTAGCAAACAACGGGCCTGATATGGGATAAGTTGAGCTGTTAATAATTTAATGTCAAAGAAGTAATAATTATCATTCTCTTACTCTTGAAGGCGCAAAAGACAAAAATCTACGAAGCTTATAGGATAAAGTTGTATTTTTGTGGAATGGGCAATAAATAGGTGAATCCATGAGCTAAAAGCAGAATATCTGCAGCACTATCACTGCTAACAGCAGCTTGCTCCTATGCATCACAACCGAGTTCTGATCCATTCACACTGGCTTTTTATAAAACGTGACTTTCCCATTTTCACCATCAGAAGACCAAATGATAATCGCTAGCTTTAACTATAACTCTAGTTAAAATAACTCTCAAAGCCTTACTCCCAGCAGAATCAGCTGCACAAGGATCAACTGTGCAAGGTAGAGCCAGTTGTTTCTGCAGTTGTTCTGAAATAAAGGGGTTCCTTCTCCACTGCAGATCCCCAATTAAACGTGAGGTCTAACACCAACTGCTCTAGATCCAGATCCAATTGTAATGTCTTTGATGCACCAAAGTCTTCCTTTTAAAGTCTTAACCAGAGCATCATCGCAAAATGACTCCAAACCCTTTTAAAATTTGTTTGTTTTTCCCTTCTGCATCCTTGGATGCCAGCATTCCTAACGCCACGCAGCCTGACGACACTCCCTTTTTAGAAGTTTATTTGAAATAACTCACTGTCATTTAGTATCTCTCTTTCAATTAACAGCAACAGCTTATATAGAAAGACTACCTACAATTTATGTCATGTTTCTTTGCTTATAGTCTGTAGAGAATGAAAAATGATGAAAAAAAAAAAAGAGAGGCTGTAAAACTAGCAAGATACTGCCTGTCTTTTAGTGAGTATAGAGCCTTTAGAGAGGCAAGTTGCATGAAATATGAATAAGAACTTATATCACTATTCAACTGTATAGCCATTTGATAGTTCAAATTCCTTAGGACTATCCCTCCTGGATACAAGATGAATTGAATCAGCAGCAGATTTGCTCTCTTTTGTAACCACTCCAATGTTTGGTAGATTTAACTCCTTTCTATGAATGGGCGTATGTACGTGTTACCAACACACGAGTAAGTATATAAAACACTGATATAAAAGTGATTTAAACAACATTCACTGTCCTTTGAATTAGGCACTTTTCAGCTCAAATTCCTTAGGATCTAGGGAAGCTGAAGACTGTCTCAGATACTGCTAAAATGCAGTGAAACAGCTGTGGACTTGGGGGATCCTACAAACGAGTTTTAATTTCCAGCAAAGTTCTGCAGTCGTAAGTCTCCTGGCCGTGGCTGCCCGGCAATCCCACTCCACCGCGACGTCTAAGCTTGTGTGTTTATAGTATCCGTAGCCAGAAGCTGCTTGATGGAGCTTATACTTGTCTAATTACAGCTTAGCAATTATAAGCAGAAATCCAAAGCACAAAATCAAACATTTTGGTTAGCTACAGAATGTATCTTCTGAACACTGAATCAAGCAATCAAGTGCCTTACAGTCTCCTCCAACAAGTTCCTACTGTCACAAACAGTGCCACGTTTTGGATGAGACCAATGCCACCAGCGGCAGGCTCCGAAATACCAACTTGTAATTCCAAACTTTATTTACAAATTCAACTCTATAGTTTATTCATGGCAAGAAGTGCTTTGAACTTCTAAATGGCCAAGCTGAGCAAAATGGTGGAAGTTTCCCCTTTGAATTTCTGAAGAGTTTACAGGCTGCTGGGTTTAGAAATCATGTTTCTTCACAAGAGGAAGAGGAGAGGCTGCCTAAGGACATTGTTTATTAAAGCCTTTTGTTCAATTTACAAATTGAAACAAATAATTGCGGAGACATTTGCAGCTATGGAAAAAACGTGTTTACAAAGTGGAATAAAATACAGACTAAGTACATTTGGATTACACTAGATCAAAACATACAAGTTTCTAACATAGCATAAAGGGCGGTCAACACTAGGAGGACAGAAGGAAAGGCGCCACTGAGTCATGCTTTTTATAACAATCTGGTCACTTAAAAGATTTTGGATAGTTACTCTCAGAGTCCTTAACACGCAAGCCACACTCAGCAGTGACCAGCCCTTGAGATCAGAGGCAATCCGTCCTAGGGACACCTACGTGCTCCTAACAGACAACAGATGCTTCGCAGGAGGTGAGAAAGACCCCTGTGTTCCAGCTGATGTTCCATAGGAATGTTTCCTGGTAATGTTTTACTTGTTTGTTGGTTCAGCCTTCCTCATGCGGTTTCAACACGCGAGCTCTAACTGGATTCAGAAGTTGAGAAGCCCTGTTAGACCACCTCACCCCTCCCTTCCACAAGTGCGGTATTGCTCTTTACAGAAACACTTGTCTCACCTTAAATGTCTTACACGGTGAGGTTGCTACCACTTGGAAGATTATTCTGTAGTCTAACACAACCTGGAAATCCGAATCATTTCTCCAGTGTCCAGAATATATTTTCCCCAAAACATTAGAGTCTGTCTGAGCTGACATCTCAGTTCAACATCTTAAAAAAAATCACAGCTTGTCTTGACTGCACAAGCCATAAAACTCCTAGTTGTTTTATAAAGGTCCTCATATTTGGCATGGAGCGAAGCACTTGTAGCTGAAATAAATCTAGAAGAGCCCCACCAAGGCAGTGGAATTAGATCAGTGGAAAAATGGCACAAGAGGGACGAAGTGCTCCTAAATGTTAGCTCTAAAAAGCTTATGTAAACAACTATTTCCTATAATGTCTTAATTAATAGCATGATGACAGAATCAAGCTCTGTCTGTAACACTAACTGGAATTTCCAATAAAAAATATCTATCACCATTAAGAAAATATGAGGAACAGAATTAATCAACCAAATTCTCCTACTAGTTTACAAACTGCGTACAAAGGAAAACAGCCATTACTGAGAACTGAACGCGATGACTAAGGATCGCTTTTGTAGCACAGAAGTATTTTCTTAACATCAGTAAAATATGTTAACTAATATTATATTTAGTTAGCTGAACTCCTCCGGGGATTAAAAGCCCACTGTGCCTAACAAAACTTTGTCTTGAAACAGACTAGCAAATGTTATTTTAGTACAGAGTATTTGATAGCTAATCGTGCTATAAAACTATAAAATAAAGTTGTGTTTATTGGTACAATTAATCCTTCCATAGCCCACAGGGCTACATAAGAAAATGGGGGGATGAGGGAGTTCAGACCAAGGGGGGTGGGGTGAGAAATGAGGGATTATTGGCAATAGGGAAAGACCGGGATTGAAGCAGTGGATGTGACTCACAGGAACTATTATTATTATTCCAGTTGCAACCAAGAACACCATCTCCATCTGGGAGTGCCAGAGAGAGGAAGAAGGCAAATGCTTCACGTAGAAGCAAATTCACCCCCAAGCAGAGCTGAACGTGTGCTTGAAGATTTATAGAAGTCCACGAAGCACTAACACACCACCAGTACCCAGTGCAGAAGAACACCCCCACCCAGTTGCACTAAATATATTCCCTAAGATAATGGAAACCGCAATTCTTTCCCACTGTCTGAATACGTTAAAAGGTTTTCCAGCTAAGAATAACCTGGAGTAAAGCATAAGAGAAAAAAACATTCTGTGATGGAAGAAACATATGCTTGAAATCTAGCTAGCATGTTAATTGTGGTTAATATGTGAATCAAATTAGGAATGTAAACAACTCTAACACTCAGAGCTTATGCAGTTACTTCCTATTTTCATTTTTACAGCTTTGGCATTAATAACCAGCGATTGCTCAAGGTTGCCAAAGGCTTCTCCTGCGCTTCAAATATACGTTACTGTATGCTAACGGAGAGCAAATGTTTATATGCCAACATCTCTAGTGAATAAAAAAAAAAATATGCACCTGAGGATGGTAAGGAGAGAACTGTGCAAGTTTTGTTGAATATGATTTTACACCACTTTGTACTAGTCTAACCAACCCCTACGTAGGACATGACGATTGAGAAGAAAGTCAGAAGTTTACTGCGAATACCTTCAGAATGCCTCTGGGACGTACATTTTACACACAAGCAGCTATAAATCTCCAGTGATTTACACACTGATCCACAGAACCGAAAATCACATTTGGTGTAACAAACTATTCCCCAACTCTAAAGGAATTCGGCCTCCAGAGACCTGTCTGGTTCTCCTAAAGCTACGCAGCGAGTCAGCACCAAGGCTGGCAGCAAAGCTCCTGCTCCAGGTTAGATTACATTTCCTCCCTTATTTTGTCTCGCCCATCTTGACCAGGAAGACAACAGGCGGCTCTTCCACGGGTTTTGCAGCAAACGTGACTTGCATTTCTGAGGGTGATCAACTACGTATAAATAATTTTTCTCATATCTAAGGAGTGCCTATGGTTGTGACGGCAAAAAGGAGAAATTAATGATAAACAGCACATGCTGTGTTTTTGTATCCTTATCTTAAATGCCAAGCTGGATTAAATACATGAGAACTCTGCTAACCCCACCTTGCGTCACTGTGTGGGATTTGTGGTCACCACTCACTATCCCCGTGGCACAGCCACCCGAAGGTCCCAGGCCGAGCAAATGTTTGAGACATCTTACTGATACGGAACAAAAAGCAGCCAGCCCCAAACGCCCCTCTGAGAGTCGGGAAAGAGAAACTACAGGTGGCAAAACTGACGCGCAGACTGGCCAAAACCATAAGGTAACAGTGAGACAGGAACACTGATTAGTCTCGCGAGCGGTAATCACACGTTTCAGGAATGGCAGCGTCCTCGGGCAGTTGCTAGACTGGCCACGGGCTCAGGTTAATATTTGTATTAAGGAAAAGCTGTCAGCCTCAATCAGGATTAGACCAATGTTGCATTAGGTACGGTGCAAACAAGTAGTTAGACAAAAGCTCTTCTCAGGAGAGCTTCCTTCTAAATTACAGTAAGTATTAGTATTATCATGACAAGTAATTGAAGTTACAAATAGTATTCCCAGCAGAGCATCTCTGAACAGTCCTGGGTATTGGCGGTGATATCAGCCTGCTGACAAAGCTGGTGCTAGCAGTAATTACTACGCAGGAAGAATTGGTAGACGGTGATTTTTCTAAAACAAATCATCGTGTGATGGAGTCATTGCATTATTTCAAAAGATAAAAAATAAACTTGTGGGATGGAAATAAACACAACTTTTAAAACGAAGCTAATAACATGAAAGTAATGAATTTGGAAAACAGATGTGGACAAAGGAAAGCAAAGGCTACAATACACTCCACGCAATCTGGGAAGGAATGATAAAAAAATTTACAAGCTGTTTTGAGTCCTGAATAAAAGGGGTAATCAAGCCAGGCTGAGTTATAAGCGGGAAGGGTACGGCGTCCTGCAGCAGAGACTAAGCAGAACACCTCAGCCTTCTGTACTGTATGTTGAGGCTTTCCCGTGTTGCTGGAACTCCAGCCTAATCCTCGGTTCAGCAGCCCATAATTCACATCACGTACTGTAAGGCCTTGTCACCCTTTCTTTTCCCCATGCTTGTTTGATCTTTTGCATTCTGCTGGAGCAGCACACTGCTTGCGTACTTCTGTCACTGACAAACGCTCGGGCAAGAGGTGAAATAGTATGAAAAAAAATCAAATCAAAAGGTAATGCAATATCCTAAAGAAAGATACCTCGTTGCAAGACAAAGTACACACAGAGATTATTTCCATGATGCCCAGTTGCCTCTCCTGTTAATCATGATTTATGATAATATCTATGCAAGAGACCCATCGGTTAGCGAAACCATGTTACTCTGTACAAAGTGGCTTCTCAAAATGGCACTGTGAGAAAGCTCTCCTCTGCAGTTGTTTTACTTTGCCTCTGAAAGCTTTCAAATTGAACTGCTAAAGTTCAGCCAGCATCTAATTTTAACCGTGAGTTCCAGGAGAGAGTAAAGCTGGTGGGAAGATTACAGAGTTCCTTGAAGCTCTGACCTACAACAGGAAGAGAGTTGTCAGCCTTCATGTCTCTCACTCTAAATCCCAAGGGAAACAACACTGGCAGAACGTTTTATAACACGTTCCCACTGTAAAATTTTGTATTTGAGAAATATGATGCTTGCTCACTCCTTCTCCTAGACCTTTAGTGTGTCAGTAAAAACAGATGACCTTAAATGAGTAATTTCAGTATTGCCTTTACACCGCAGTTCGGATGCTTAGGGTTCACAGGGTTCTGTTTACAAAAATCACAGGGAACTGATATTACACAAGAGCAACACATGCACCCGCACCTTTAAAATATTTGCAAGGAGCTGGCAGCTTGTAGCAATCTAATAATGCCTTTTCTTTCTGCCTTCTCAGGTTAACTCTGTAACTCAAGAAATACCCACACGGAAGGCTGCAATCTGTGATTTTCATAAGGAAGGCTAAAAGGCTTCTGTCAAAGGGCCAAAAAGCAGCACCTGCTAAAGAGCTCAGGAAAGAGAAATTAAAAATAAAATAATGGGATTATGATCTCTCAGCTACTGATATCAGACACATTTTTTTAAATTCTAGTCATGGATTTTAGACACTGCACAGTGATACAAGCCCTGCTCCACGTTGCTACTGACTGCCCGAAGGATCACAATTTCAGGTGTTGCACAACATCAGGAAGCGAACCAGGAATATAGCAGAGAAACTGAATACGTTTTCATCCTGCCAGCAGAGAACAACTTTCCTGACAGTAATGAAGGTGTAGTGACAAATAACCAATAACTGGACAGGATATGAATAATGAATATGAGAAAACTGGTATTCCAGCAATAGGTCTTCAAGTACACAGGCAGCTGAAGGAATTTAGTCACCCTGGAACAGCTTAAAAAACTCTTTTCCCCCGCATTCTCACTCCTCAGCCTTTCAGTCCCTGGGAACGCTCGCTTGCTAGCTGAAGCCCAACAAGCCAGAAGCAGAGGAACCCCTGCAGCTTTGAGCAAACCCACGTCCCACCAGTCACCGCCGCGGCACTCCTGATGTGTGCACAGCCACTGTGGGAGCGAAGGGAAGAGCGGCTCCCTGAACTTTCTCCTCTCCTCTATTCCTTCGCATAATGAAAAACAGAAACACCATTCTGGGACTCAGAAGCATTTTGAGTGATCCAACAGTTGTTACAGACTTCACGTTATCTGCTGCTGACCCTAAATTGAGACGTCTGTACTCAGGGATGATGATTTTTGCGCTCATGAATAATTAGTTTTGCGGGTTTTAAGAAAAAAACCCTTATCTTTTAATCAGAATCTAAATGAAAAATGCTAAAAGCTATTCCCTAACATCTGCCAGTTTAGCATAGATTTAGAAATAAAAATCGAAAGGTATAGTCTCATCTCAAGGAATTACGTGTTCAAATCCTCGTGTATGGAGATGAGAATGTAAGTGTTAACATTCAGAGACTTCTGCCGCATATCCGAGGCATTAGGATGGCTTAATGAGTCACTGTCTGAAACCAATAACAAGTTAAAGTTCCTCTCTCACATACACACACGCACACGTTTGATTTTGTGTATAATTACTCAGCTCTGAGTAATGACAATTTATTAGATTTTTCCCATCAAACGTCTGAGTTGCTAACGTACAACATGTTACTAATACACAATGCTCTTTCCAAGAAAGGCAGGAGTTATTAGCGTACCAAGTGTTAAATGTAACCATGCGTTTTATTGCTCCTCATCTCTCTGTAAAAATATTTTTGACGTGAACTTAGTGGCTGTGAAAAGCAGATTTTTCTAACCAGGGGATCCATTCCTAAGGGCGAGAGAGCAGTTCGATAGCCATGATTACAGCCTGTACAAACAATCAGCACTTACTTATACAGTCAAACAAAGCACGGCCAAAGGACAACTCTGTCTTGGAGGAGCGACTGGAGAGCAACCATTTTC
This sequence comes from Phalacrocorax carbo, assembly GCF_963921805.1. Classification (NCBI taxonomy): domain Eukaryota; kingdom Metazoa; phylum Chordata; class Aves; order Suliformes; family Phalacrocoracidae; genus Phalacrocorax; species Phalacrocorax carbo. Next base: position 4,480,505 of record NC_087529.1, read on the forward strand.
CCTTTGCATTGAATAGAAAATACACTGCTGTAGCATTTCAGAAGAAGAAAAGCTTCTCTGCCATAATATTCTACCTAACGCCTGGTGGGCTTCCTCGGAGCTGGCTGCAAGGTAGAAAGGAGGAAACGTGGACAAAGATATTGAAGAACTACGTGGCGTGCTATGTCAGCAGCGCTCTTCATTTTGACCTTTTCCTAATGCAACATCGCAATGAAAAAGCCACCAGGCAAAAGTAAAAAACAAACCCCAGCAGTTACGGTGTTATGAACTAAACTACATCCGTACCAAAGTGCCACGCTGATTCACGGGGGTAATGGAAGCATGTAAATAGTATTGCTGGGCTTACTGAGACTCCTTAACTTCTCTGAATTTCGATCTGCTAGCCAAAACCCAAACCGACCCGTGCACGTGGCTCAGCCAGAGTCCTGCAGAAAGCCGGCGCCACTGACTTCAGGGAGATGGAGCGGGAAAGGACACAAAGCCCTCTGGCCACACGCTATTCGAGGCTTCGCTGGAGACCACACAGTAAGCTCCTAAACTGGTCGGACTTCCAGAAACTTGGTACACATTACTAGGATTAATTAAATATGCTGTTTTCCCTCGTTATTGTTAGTAAAAAAAGCAGCAAGACTATCACATGGAGGAAATACTTAGGAATGAAAACGAGAATTCGTACGGTTATGTTGAGAAGAAATGCTTCGGTGGATAAACCAACGCCGCTTTGAGTGCAGGAGCAGAGCTCGGGTGCCCACCCGCCACCGGCAGCTTCTCCCCGCACCCTCTCTGCAGCCCCAGGCGTCTCGACGGCTTCCCTCGCCCCACGCCAGCACGGAGCCTGGCGGACCTCTCGCCCGCAGGCCTGTGCTCTGCTCCCGCATCCTGCCACCCAAAAGCCTGTTACAGCCAAGGCGGGTTGGAGCGGAAAAGGAGGCCTGGAAAACAAGCTGGCTGGCAGCGGCCCGGGACCTGGAGGAGGCATCGCCTCTTCCACGTGCGGTCTCACGGCTCACAGCCCCGCCATGCCACCGCGCCGGCCGCGCTTCCCCTCGCGCGCCGGTTCTCCGCGTGTTTAATATGGATCTTGCTGGGACGACACCCTCGCGCTCCTCAGTCCCCTGACCGAGAGGTACGGCTCGCGCAAGGCCCGCAGGAAGGCAAGAGGACGAGCTTCCCGGGAGAAGGGTGCGACCTCCCCTCCCTCTGCCACCAGCGAGCTCTCCCCCGCTGAACGGCCGCCCTCGCCCCACGGAGCCGATACTGCTAACCACGGCAACGGGACCGAGCGACCGCTCGATTCCCATGCTTTTTTTATTTATCCATTTCTATTTTAAAAAGCAGCCTGTTCCCTTGGCCCCGGCATGCCTCCCTCCCCTCCGGAGCCCTGGGTTATGTGAAAATGCGTGTGCCAAGCGGCGGAGGCGTGGTGGAGCTCCTGGCTCGCCGTGACATGCTCCTGACGTACTGTGTGGTCAAGGAGCCGGGACTGGGGGGCCTGAACGAGGGCCAAGCCTTGCACTTCAGCTTCCTGACCTGGCAGCCATTCAGAGAGACCCTGCTAAGTGCTATTTCCTAAATACACTAGCTTTTCATAACAATCTTACCACATTGCTTTCCTTTACAAGCTCTCTTAAAAGAGAACTGGACTCCTTCTGGTTAATCTACACAGACTGCATTTGGAAGCCATCAGAAACTGAACTCTAAACAAAACGTTATTAATGTGTTGTAATCTGCCCTCAATGTTCCAGATGAAAAGAAAATGTTTTATAGTTTTGGAGTATACATTTTAATTGCCTTTTAAGAGTGCATATACTTTTAGTGCTCTCCGTTATAAAACTGCAGTATCTGTTTCTTGATAACTGTTGAATGATCTCAGCTATTTTTATTAGGTTTTCTCCCCCACCCTGGTCCCCTTCCTTAAGCTACCACCACTGTAAGGCTTTTTCAGACCGTTCCTGATATTAGGCTGGCAAACGGTTTCAGTCTAAGATAAACTCCATTATAAACAACCTCTTTACCACATCCCCTTGCTATAAAAACACTCAGATCCAGAAAATTAGTTCTTCAAATGAACTTAGAATCCAGCTACTTTTGGTAAAAATCTGATCTAAATAAGGGCTCAACTGAATTTCCCAGATTTTTGGCCCTTCCCTGCTCGGTTTACTCTTGGTGCCTCATTCCTGTCGCGGCTGGAAACGCTTGGCTCAGGGAGGGATACAGGAACTCGGAGCAGAGCCGCGCTGGCGAACCTCGCGGCAGCCATGGGAGATGTTACGGCTGCCTCCCGCCCCGCCACGGCTGCCGGAGCTGGCAGACGGCGCCCGGCAGCACCTCCGCCCAAGCCACCGAGAGAAGGTGGGTTCGCGGTAAGATCCCACCTGAGCTGTAAGCCCTGATTTTCCTCGCGATGCGAGGAAGTGGGGAGCAGAGTCTATGAGGTTTTATTGTGCTGAAGAGCCCTCCCTTGAAGCAGACGCTGCCTTCTGCAATAAGGTCTTTTAGCACTTCTGGGACATATGGGGAGGGGATCACAAAGTTACCTGGCACGCTTTCCGGGTATCTCCTTACTAGAAAAGTACTCAGTAAAATACACAGAAATCCAGGGTCATAAAACTAACCATGGGTTTGTGGATTATTAAGTTGCAGTTTCAAAAGAGGAAGGGAACCCTTAAAAATACTCTGCTTCAGGAAAAATCAGGCATCTGGACATCACTGTTATCATATTTGTATCAACAAACATGCTATAAAAGAACAGCTCTAGCTATCCAGTTTTAAATACGCACTCCTTAAAATACCAGAGCCTGCTTTGCTAGTATTCGGTTCCTACACACCGTCACTGTTGGTTTCTTTTCAAGACAACTAACTTCCTCAACCCCCCAGCATTAACTCTAACTCCTCCTGTGATGTCTCCAACACCTCCCTAGTACCTTTTTGACTTGCAAGATATTATTACTTGATATGATGCAGGCCAGGATATTCCGCAGTGGGAACCGCATTCAGTGTTGGAGAACAACCGCTTTTCAGAGTTCTCCTCTTATGCAATTAAAATATTTTAAATGGCAAAGCCCCTCTCTCACGTTGGATTGGGATTTGCATAATGCAACAGTTTATCGTTGCTCTTTTAGTCCGTTTTATCTTCAAAATTATCAGCAATTGTAATTTTTTAATGTTGTTTTTAAAATATTTTTCAGTGTGCAGATGTGCTTGTGAAGATTAATGGACTGGGAACACTGAAGTCTTGTATTAATCAACTACGGGGAAGGCAACTGCTAAGTAAAATTTTCCATAACGCTGCGCACGAGTTTAACCAGCATCTCTGCAGAGTGCAGAGAGAGCCTCCCTTGTCTTGGAGGATTTCTTCTGGGCCTTCTCTGAGGCAGTTTTAACTGAAGTTTTGCAGTGATACCAGCCACGGATGACTCTTGCTGCGAAGCTGTTCTCTGAACACTGAACAAGCCATATCACGGGGAACCCTGTCAAGCGTTTATCATGGTCCCCGTTACTACAAATAGCAGATTCGTTCCATGTGCCACTTAATCTTTTGCACTGTGATGGCAACAGTCATCCCTTGTTGGAGGCTTATCTCTCCAAAGTGCTCCGGAACACCGCGACCTCAGGCCAAGGGGTGCAGAGCCACAACAAGCCCAACCCCAAGAATCAGCAAAGTTATCCTCAAGATCAAATTCCACCCCCATTTCCTGGCAGAGAGAGTCCAATCACAGATACTTTAAAAAAAGATTATACGGAGAGAAATTTGCTTTCTGTAACAGGATAATGCAAAAAAAACCCCTACCCCAAAATACTGACTGAGAGCCAGCATGCAGGCACACATTTAATCACCGACTAGGTTAATTACACCGATTTCGTTACTAATTGGATCAGTTTAAACCTGCTACATTGAAAGTAACTTGGCAGACAAAAATGTTACCATAATTACAAAAACAACTGGTTTCTTGAATTAACTAATTCCACCAATTAAGTAATTCCACCATGTGAAAAGCAAACTCAACCGTAGCCATTTGGGTAGTTTTGACTCATTTTCAGCAACGTGCTACTTCTCAGTGCTGGCGTCTACAAAATCCAGCACCCATTACTCACGGCAGTCGTTTTGGAGGGAAGACCTATTCACGCTGGTTGAAATAACTGAATGGAATTTGCCAAACTGATGGGAAAAGTTCTTTCAAAAGGTCCTGGTAAAAGGAATTGGGAATTGTAAGGAATTGTAGCATTGGGAATGCTACAAAACGCAAAACTTTCCTCCAGCAGCGCTCTGAATTTGCCAAAACCAGACAGAGCTGGACATCTCACCAGAGAACCCTCTTTTCTCTGATTGTGTTAAATAGGTTTGTCAGGGCAAACCGTGGTGAATGATAAAGCTGCTGGTCGGTGATCAGCTCTGCTCTCACCAACAGGTACTACTCAGGCCTACTGAAATTACTGTAAGGAGTAAATATAAGTAAATTATACCGTTCTATGAAACAAAAAGGCAAGGAACGTTTTATTTTCTATTTTTAGCTTCCTAAACCAAACAAATTCTACAATTCTTTTGAAAAGTAAAAAAAACCACAAACAAATCCCTGTTTTTCATGGCTGACATTTTCTGTTCAAAGACTAGAGACCTTTAGAGTAAGTATTTCTAAGAACGTGATCCTGACAAGTTGCACGTTAATACTGATTGAACAGTTCCTATAGGCAGTAGAAGTACTAAAGCGTTTTCTTCTAGAAAGAAATTACAGAGCTCGATATGAAACAAAGGAAACCACAGCAATTATATTTAGCTGATCTCTATCTCACGCAGTTTCATCTCTAGGGTGTTACTGCTATCACGTCTAAAGAAGAGATTTCATGTGAAATTCTGGAAGTCGAATGATGTTCCACCTACCAAAACATCTAATACAAATTAGCATTAAGAGGCTATCTTTCCCTACGTATAGCGATGCTGAACATTCATCTGCTGAAAAGCAGCAGGGACATTAAAAAACACTGCAGTTTGTAAAAGAGCACTGCTTGGGAAATAACCTTTTGAGCCACTGGAAAAATTCTGAGTTCAATCAACTTTATTTCCAGTACAAAAGCAATTAGATTTTTCCCATCAGAAATCAGATGAAGAAGTAAATTAAGATTTGCCAGTGATGGGAATTCTTAACTTGTGGCATAAATAGAATTTCCTTATTATTTTCAGCTATGGCCGTCTATGTAAGCCTCCGTTCCAAACACAATTCGTGAGCGAAAAAAAGATGTATTAGAGAGTTAACATAGATACCTACATGTAAATTCAATTTCCCCCCTTCTTCTTAAGCAAAAGCTACTTTAATTAAGCTTAAAACAACAATCAACCCACAGGAACCAACAGACTTGGTTGCTGTTCCATTCACCCAAGATGACGACTGTACTGTATCTGATTTAAACAAAACCCAAACCATTTGCATCCCGGTTAGCCTCAGAAGGCTACTGCTCTTTTTGAGTGTACATCAACCATTCCTGAGAAAATAAAACACAGATAAAAATGCAGCTTTTTAAGGGATTCTTGTACACTCAAGGAAACCAATTTATAATGCATAATATGAATTAAAATTAAATAAACTGAACGGAATTCTGCTTGCTATAATGTATCCGGAGCATCAACAGCGGCTCCTGGAGCAATAGTCTCAGTGACAAAACAGTTCAAAACTTACTCTTTTTCTTAAATAATGGGCATTTTTGTAAAAGGTTTTATCTTTTGACTTCTAGGATCAATTTAAAACACTCTTTACAGGAAACAGCCTGAGAGTGTCCGTAACTGGGAGATTGTCTCGTGGTCTCCTGCAGCAGCTACAGTACATCAGATTAGAACGAGGGACGGTGACTCCTTTTCCTAATGGCGAGTACAACTCGCACTACGAGGAATATTCTTTCCTTTCCCAAGTGTAGCTCTAACTGATGAAATTTTACCAAGGACTTCTTCTCACTTTGACTCATACATCATGAACTTTCTTCTTTTCTTTCGCTGTGATTTAATCTGAATAGTTTTAAGGTTAAAGTGAAGATTAATTCACAATAAATCCACGACGTGAGAAAAAAGAGGGTGGGAACGATAGTTCAGGAAGACGTTTGCATTGGCAACTACCTCCTGCCCTGCTTCCCCTCCTTCACTCCCTTGCTGATCCAGGAATTAATCTACCCAACACAGGAGGAGGAAAAAGAGATGATGAACTAGATGAGACCACAGATGAGAAAAATTAAGAGAGGGGACAATTTCTGGATGGAATATTGGCCACCTACAGCCTGATCCGAGACTGTTTCTTAATTAGTGTTTCAGAAAATATTTGAAAAGCAAGTCTGCTGGACTGAAGCTGTCTCTTGCAGATATAGCATGTTGCTCTCATTTATCCATGCATCATTCCCGTTGACTACTTCTTGGCAGCTGAAAATATATTCAGACTGTCTGAAGACAGGTTCTAAAATTTTAGATTCCCTCTGTCAACAGCAAGGTGATCATCTCGTCTGCAGTACCTAGCGGATCAGCTAACCCTTCTTTTCTGCTTTACTACCAATGGTATTTTCTTGATGGGTATTCCAGGTACTACAGACGTTTGTATCTAGGTTATAATCCTGGGTCCTTTAAATCAGCAAAGCAGTATTTCAATCATCTCACGATGGCATAAGGTGAATCTGTTCAATACAGGAAAGAAGCAAGGATAGCAGATGTAATAAATAAAGGATTTCTTCTGGCCAGAAACGAAACACTTTTGCTTGAAATTAAACACTGTCGTGCAAAAGACTAATCAGGGGCATCCCCGCTTTTTCCTCAATGGCATGGCTAAGAACTAAGCAACATGCAGATCACTGGGAGTGCACAGAGCAAGAACCGGACTCCTTCCCACAACTGGGAGAAGAAACCCTCGATTGCCTCCCATACACACAGCCGGTAACCTCCGAAGGAGACAAAGTCCAAACATTCGCGCTCAGAATCCAGGCTCTGGTTCCTCCTTCCGCAGCGTTACCTCCTGTAGGCTCAGCGGTCCCCAACGAGAGTCCAGACTTTTATGGAAAGCGGCTGTTGCCCAAAGCCCTGGTACAGAGAGAGAAGTTCTCCCTTGAGCCATGACCATGGAAAACTTTTGAGTGTTTGACTATAAAGCCCTTGTGTCGGACTTTGTGCTGAGCGTGGAGCCGACAGAGCCCAGAGCTCAGGGCGACGAGAGGGCAGGAGCCGATAGGCGCTGCACCCACCACAGCTTTCATGGGCCTGCAGCAGACAAATTCTCCTTTTTAAAATAGCTACAACTTAAAAGGTCATGCTGTAAAGTCATTCGATTAAAATAGTAATAAAAGAGTAAACATTAACTCACAATTTTTCCTTAGGTCTTTCTTATTTCCAGTTGGTATCACTTCTCCCAGACTAAGTTGCACCTTATGAATCTGCAAGTTTATCTTGATTAAAAAATCTTTAACTTCTCGCATTTCAATGCAAGAAAACTAACATCCTTCCATTCAAAAATACCTACTCCTGGCTCTCATAACTCCCACGGTATCTTGATTACAACAATTACACATTATCCACATTATTTGTTACTCCTACTGAGACAAAAGTACACCGAAACACGGTAAAACTGTCACAACAAAGGAAAGAAACTTCCACGCTTTAATAAATGCTAGCTTTTATACTACGCAAAGACGACGAAAGATAAAATTCCTGGTATAGCCTGGTAAACATTATCTAGCTGGTGGGCTCTTGCAGACATTCTGGATAGACTTGATTGCTGAAGTTTCAGTCATTACTGCTCGACAAGGTTTTCAGAAAATGCAAACAATAAACACTTTCTTAAAAAAGAAACTGAGATAAACCTATACATTAAAAAACCCGCCGGGCAGATCAGGGAGAGCTGTACACTGGCCCTGCTCCATGCGAGTTAATGCAAAGGCATCGATTTGTTCTAGGTGAATGATAAGGACTCTCTGTGTAATTTTAGGAGAACAACTTTCATTTTCTGATTGGCAACCAGAGCTATACATTACACAACCAGAAAGCCAAGGTTTGGCTTTGGAAGTGACTAATCAAAGCCAATCTCTCTCTGTAGGATGAGAGAAGGGAAAGCAAGTCTGCAGTGCTCAACGGCAGTTTGTTAAAATGAAACGTTAACTTTTGTCTGTGCATCCCCTGCCACCCACCCACCCCAGACCAGCCCCACGGGGACAGCAATGGGGAGAGGCAATCTTGTAGGTCTCGGCAGATTCAGCAAAAAGTTTGCTAATGGTTTGAAAACAGTATTGAAGACAGTTTTCCAGCTCATCCAAGAGGTGAAAATCAGACCAACTCCAGGGACCATCTAGATCCTACACGGTCACAAGCTCTTTTCATAGCAACAGGAGACACAAAAAGAAGAGAAATGCAGATAAAAACACAGCAATACCGTCAAAAAGACAGCAGCAAGATAAAGGAGATCAAACAACAAATTGCTTGTTGTGCTCTTGTTCGTTATCTCAGAGAAATCCTGGAGGGTAACGGATGGCCACTACGAGTGCCGCAGCACCCACCGGCGTGCTGGCAAAGCAGCTCCCTTTGCCCTGCGTCCCACAGAGCATGGATACAACTGTTTAATCGCGTTTATTGGCCCGAAATAGTATGTCTAAGCAGTAACTGTAATATTTGGCACTTGGCTCTCTGTATTCAAAGAGTTAAGCTATGTCCTATAAAGATAAAAATCTCCACTTTTATTATTTTGTAAGGCTGCCTAACAAATGAGGATCCAGCTGTAATTGTAACATTCCAAGCTCCGAAAGTGCCAAGTTTTACTAACTATAATTTAACTGGTCCAGTTGATGCAGTCCAAATTCTTGTTTGGATAATCAGCCTTTGTTTAAATATGTACCAAAAAAAAAAAAAAGCATAGGCCAGCATTAGCCTCTAGGCATGTCATGTGAGCTTATTACCCTGGAGCTTGCAGTAGCAGACACTCATGCACAAGAGGAGGATTATTTTGCTAGTTATTACTGTTACGGTAACATATAATCAGACCTTCTCCCCCCCAGCCCCCACCCTTTTTCTTTTTTTTTTTTCCCCCTCCACAATTCACAAAAGTCTTCTTTCCAAGTTCAAATAAAGTTTAAAGGTGAAAAGGTCAAGAAAGTTTCATGACTGGCTGTTGAAAGAGGGAGAAATAACCAGGGTCTCCAAGTTTGCATATACTAAAAGCTCAACAATTTTCTATTTTGCTGCAATTCATAACTGTACAAATCCCTTTTGTTGGATCTGTTTGGACTGAAATTAAACACTTGTTAATAATTTATAACTTAATATAATTAGAAAAAAATAATAACTGTCAAGCAACTACATTCAATACATAAAGCAACTTGAGTGGCTCATTAGCTTATTTGTCAAGGCAACAATTTCTATATATTTTAGCTTATTTCTACTGGGAAGAGCAGTTAAAGAGCCACCCAGCTTGCTTGGAAATCATTTCTCCACCAGCTGGGAGCAATTCCCAAATTGCTGCACCTCACCCACATCCAAGTGATATTGGCTCATTTTAAAAGCAGCTTAAGTCTGACTTCAGGAGGTGCCTTAACAGAAATGGAGGAGGGATGGCCAAAGCATTATGCTGCTACGCAGACAAAAAACTCATCCCACAGCAATATGCTGCACATCATTTGCTCTAAATTTTACAACTGAATGAAAGTGTGTCAGTGTTTGGCCAAAAAACTGACCGTCAAAATGAGTCGCTTAAGAAGCAGAGAATTTTGAATTCCATACATGTGCTGGTAAGGGCCCTTAGCTCAGGGGAGCATGAGGCCGGACACCAAGCTGCCTGACCGTTCAGAAGGTGCTGCTTTCCCCATAGCTTAACACAAACAGTAGAAATACTCGGGTTTTTTTACTGAGTAGTAAAACTAAAATGTCAGCAGCCAGGGTTCTCCTGGAAAGCAGAGCGCGGCCGCCTGCGCTGGGCAGTTTGGGTACTTACATTTGACAGATACTTAAGTACTCAAATGTTTTCCAAATAGATACAGTTCCCCTAAATCATCAATATTGTTGCAAGAAATCTACTACATTAATGTGGAACAAAGCAAATACAACTGCATTTATTGAGCCAGAACAACAACTGATCAAAATCTATGTAATCTCACTTCGATCATGTCAATATTCATCAGCTAGAATATCTAGCCCACTCGAGATAAAAGTAGCCATGTAAATGTTTGTTATAGCTGATAAACTAACAGCTGTGATCCTCTGACATAACAGATCACTGAGCACCAGAGCGCCGGTCTTTTTTTACCACTTTTCTCTCCTTGTGAGTACCTAGGCCAATTCTGCTTTTGTTGCATATTAATTTATGATGTTAGAAAATGTCAAGTTTAAGTATACAAAGCAGGGAAGTCCAGATTAAAAAATAAGTCTCTGGTCTCAACTCAGCCAGTCTGTCCAGATCCTGAGCTAGTGTAAACTGATTTGAAGTCAGCGGTGCCAGAACAACTTACATTAGTCAGGGATCTGCTCTTGTTTTCATCTCTTTATCTGATATAATTTCTAATTTACTTACTGAATAAATCTCTTGTCTTTTCATTCCTTTCAACTCCTCCTCCTCCTCCTCTTGGTTTTGTTTCTTCTGTCCCGTTGCCTGTAAACTGAAAACTGGACACATCTATTTGCAGAGAAGCATCCTCCCCCGCCCAGCAGCTCCCTGCATCACCTCTTTTTCTCTCACCCAGTTCTTCCCCTCCTAAACCTGCCCTGTTCTGTTGCCATGCTTCGCTTGTGTTTACTATCCATCCTTCTGTAGTATTTCAAGGAAGGGGAAAAGGGCTTCAAATACTGCACGTTATTTAACAATCACAACAGTTCCCAGAGTATTGTTTAGTCCATGTTGAAGCTGAAGAGCTACCCCATTTCTACTGTACGAACAGGAGGTGGGGTCTTTTAAAGTGACCACATAAATGAGAAAGGCAAAAGGAGAAATGGTATTTTTCTTTTTTTTTTTTTTTAAATAAAAGCCTCTGATGCTTCTCTCAGGAATCAAATGGTGCCGAAGAGGAACCAGAAGAAGATGTCACGCTGGCTAATTGGAGTAGGTCCTTATAATTAATCTTTTTTTAGTTCTTTAATCATTAGTTAAATGTGAAAGGTTTCCTTTTCTTAAGTGAATCTCCTAAAACACATGGGAAAAAGATATGAATCGATAAAATTGATCTCTACCATATTTTTACTTGAGAAAGGATTACAGGGTTGGATCTTAACATTATACACCTAAACCCATTTCTTGTTCCACTGCCTTTATAGTTCCAAAAAAAAAAAAAAAAAAAAAAAAAGGTACTTTTTGGAGACAAAGGCCTTTATCCTCTTAAGTGCTGTGGATTTCATGCCAATCTCCCAATATAAAGCAGACTTCAGACTTATACCCAAGAGAAATGGTCTCGGAAAGATTAGATTTTCCACTGCAAAATAAAACCTGTGTGTGGTGAACCATACCAGCCTCAACACCACCTTCCTCCTAAGTGCATGTTCGACATGGAGAAACACACCCGTCCTATCGCCTCTCTTCCAAAACTGAAGTGGCTTTATCCTTCCTCTGCTGTTGTGCCAGCCAGTTTTTCCACATGTAGAATTTCCGGAATTGTCACATGTACATTAAAATCTGTGGATTCATCTATATTTTTCTTATACTGTACCATTTTTAAAATAAAAATACAATATTTAACACAGAATACAGAAAATGGAATACATTGCTCTTAATATTAGCGTACAAAATTCATTCTCATTCGTGACGTCATACAGATAAAACCAGTAGGAGTGACATATGATGAACACAACTGGATGAAAAATTCTTTTAAAGCAGCAAGACATTTTTGAGAGTTGCCCATCAAAGACGTGCACCTCTAATAGGAATAGTATATTACGGAGGATTAATTTTGCTAAGTATCTAGCAGCTCAGCAAAGATGAGAGGAAACTTTCTTTAAACTACCCATTTGGTAGAAAGGTATTTTATCAATCATCCCCATATTAGAAAACACAGATTTTCAGGATACCTCAAAATCCATCACCAGTAATAAATTAGGACATGCAAGGAAAGGAGAGAAATATGGACTTAATACAATGTAACTGCTGAGGATTAAATTTTAACACCACCAAAGCCACACAAAAAGAATGAATTCAAGAGTCAGGAGATTAAAACTGCATGTAGTCGGCTCGGGATTGGTATGCTACAGATGGAAACTTTCTTGACAGCACACAGTTTCAATTCCAGTTAGGATATACTATGATTAAATGCTCCTACAATTTTTGAGTACATCACTTTTTTCCTACCGGCTACTGTAATACAAAAGCCATCTCTTACAAACATACAACTAGTAAAAAAAGTGCAAGTAAAAGCCATTTAGGTTTCCAGCAAAGACATAAAAGCAAACCAGCTAATGGACATCCAGGGTAGTCAAATCATTTCTGCAAAATCCATTAGTTACTGAAAGTTCTGGAGGGCTCAGTTTTTACAGTAAAACCTGTAAAAACTCAGTATCCAGTTTCTCTATTGGGACACTGAGGTGTGAAGATCCAAATGATGCTGGAACTGAACCTGTATATTTGAACCTTTTGAACTCCATCTGCCCTTCATAAATTACTTTACCACTAGCTTTAACACGTTTCTAACCTAAGGTGCTAGAAAAATAAGGAATCATTAAAATAACTGAAAAGGCAACTAACTTTATAACGCTTCCAATGGAATTTGCCTTTGTTCAAAAGACACGCACCTACAACAGAACTGCGGGAAGAGAAAAAGCTTCCAGATAGTCCAGTGGAAATAACATCTGTCTTCGTGCTACTGAAAACAAAGCAGCAGAGCCCCCCTCCCCAAACTCAAACCCATTTAAAGTAAATGAAAATTGCACTGTACAGAAACAGACAGTTGCTCCTTCCCATCTGGAAACACTGTCAAATGGCAGCAAATTCCACAAAATTCCCAACTGATCCAAGAACTTATTTTTGCATCTCACACAACCAACACAAGCTAGCAGCAGCCCTCCGCTCAACGTCCCACCGGCAGGAAAACATTTCAATTATTCTTCCATCAGAACTACAAAGAGGTGACAAAACCGAGGCACGGAAGAAGCACCGAGAACACAGTGTCGCTTGAAGAGCTGTTTTGCCGTTCCTTTTAGCCTTCTCCTTTATCCTGCAGGACGTGGCTGCCACGCAGCACGGGTCGCAGCCAGCAGCACAGGGAAAGCAGCGCCCAAACTCTGTTTTGCAAGGTTATATCCCCGCCTAATACAAAGTGTGAAATTTATATCACTCGGATCTATAACAACCGAACAGTTAGCTGCATGTTTTAAAATAAAAAACTTTCAACAGTCCTAAGTTTCCTACAGCCAAATCTCACCCCGTGCATGCTGAGACAGGCACCGCCATCCCCTCTGGCTCCTAACGAACCCCCGTAGCAGCCAGGCAGCAGAGTGCCTAGCAGAAATACTTGAGTGTGGCGAGGAATCTGGGCATCGCTTGCCTTGAATCCCATGGCCCCGCGCTTCCAGCGCCTAGGAGATATGGCTGCACCTTCAAGTATGAGAAGCAACGCCTGCTTCGCTGCTGGGGAGCAGAGTAAGTGCGGGGCCCGGGGTGTGCGGCCCCGTCGTGGATGTGGCACCTCACTGGAGAAGGCTTCACTCAGCAGCGGGGGCCACCTGGAGATCCTGGGGGATGCCCTCTGGCACCGAGGACCCATGCACGGCGGGTGCAGATGACTTCTGGAGCTTCTCAGGCCCACAGGGATCTGCTCCCTTCCCCTCTGTACAAGGTAGACTGTGGATGTTGGCCGGTTTGGCTGCTAACCTAAAACCTGCTGCTGGGTATTCTACTAGCATGTGAGAAGCAAACCTCCCCCTAAGGAATTTACAGTCTTCTTTTTTTTTTTTCTTTCAGAGGCATCGTCATCTTGACCCAGAACCCTAGGTTTGAACCTTGACTCGTGCAAAGGATAATGCTCTTGCCATCCCTCTCTGCAATTCCAAAATCAAAAGCATCATCAGAAGTGGCGCAGTAAAATAAGCTCTTGCACTTCTGGTAATTTTTCCTGCAACAGTTCTGGCTGCGTTCGGTGTTACGCAGCCCCGGGGATGTGCCGCTCTGAACAGACACGACTTCTCAGTGCAGAGGCAGGGGCGGGCTATCATCTTACTGATCCAGAGAGAACAAGGAGGAAAGAGATTCACACTTCCTCTGCAGGAGAGATCGAAATAGTTCAGATTTTAAAAATCAATCCAACTTCAAGACAATGCCCATAAATATTCTTAAAATTTTAAGCTGCCTTAAGCTGAAAGAAGACACCCCACAGGAAGGCTAGGGAAGACCAAAGAAGGGAACGTCGGTAAAATGGCAGCCCAGCTGCTTAAGCACAACGTTAGCTTCCTTCTGTTGGACGTGACACACACAAACACGGTGCGCAGATTTCTCATCATTCTTTTTGAGACTGCCAGCATGTTTACAGGCAGCCAATCACGGGAATTTAGGAGAAAACCTAAGTCTTGATTTGAAGTCCAGGAAGAATGGAAAGGCTGGTTCACCAACGAGACAGCATATTGTCATGAGCAAAACAATCTGCAAAAAAGATATTACTTTCTCCTACACCTTTCCTGCCTGCAGAGAGAGCTCAACATTCAAAGCTGCGTGCCTGCCAATGCCTGTACAGGAACTCTTCAGCTCTCGTCCTGCTTTCGTGAGGACTTTCTTCGGGTTCAGGAAAGTCATCTGATTTTTTTTTTTTCCTGTCTCAGATTTGTCACTTACAAATGATGAAACTGCCCATCTTCCTCTCGGGACAGCAATGAGGAGTAATTAACATCTGGATGGGCTTCCAAGAGGTCAACTAGTATAAAAACACTTACTGCTTTTCTCTTTGGATTAAAATGTTATCATATTGTATCTGGACGCTGTATCTCAATTTCTCTTTAAAATCAACTTGCTAAGCAGCACAGGGACACAGCAGCTCCTATTTACAGGTCACCTCAGGTCCCCTGAACCAACTATGCCCCGGGGTTTTAGTGAAACTCAGGAATTCCAAAAGCAAAGCACATTGCCCTCAGTACATAAAATGCTTCTGATTCATAGAATGACACAAATGTACAAGAAAAAAGGATGTCTGATTATTTTTTGTAATGGATGGCTTTTAGATGGACAGAATACACTTACGCATTTCTTAAACCACCAAACAGCAAGTGATTTTTAACAATGGCCTTGTGTGAAGTGCTACTTGCTTATCAAAAAGACTCCGAAAAAGAATTTCAGGGGTTGAACTCTCACTGTGTTTTAAGTCCTGAACAAAGAACGAGATGCGGGAGCTGCACAAGTGTGTGCTCCTTCCTATTGTGTGAAGGCAGCCCGTCCAAACCGCCCGTGCTCGGAGACACGATGCTACCACAACTGTGTAATACTTCGGATTAATGAAGTCTTATGAAATTATTTGATATTGAGAAATAAAATGAGTAAAGAAGGTAAATGACAAAACTTCCTGAGCAATATAGTTTTCCCATGGAAGTCCACGTCACGGTTTGCCTGTTTAAGCAATAAGGAGTACGATGCGTGCAATCGAGGGCACAGTTACACGTGTACTTGGAAACTACCCCCTCCATTAATTATGACTCCTAATGAGATGTGCTAACTGACAACGTGAACAGTGCTAGCCGTATGAATGAACACAAGTGTTCAAAGAACTCATCACTGAAGATCATGTAAATTAACCTGTTTTACTTCCCTCTTGGATGAAGAAAGATTTGTGGTTTTGCATTCCTTCCCCTCCAGCACAGACTGGCTTTCTTCTCCTTGCTTCCCAGCTCGGAAATGAGCTGTGTATCATTTATAGACTTCCGAGGTTTGGTAGAGCACTTTCCAAGGATCCCTTCGGAAATTGGCACCACATTTCAAGCCAGGGGGACGCAGGTATAAGCCTTTAAAAAAAGGCCAACAACCAGAGCGTTCATAGATAATTTTTGTTTAAATGCATTACCAACATAACCTATAGTGTTTCAAATAATCGAAGTATCTCACTCTCGTGCATGGGGTGTACAGTCATTACATCTCATAAGCTAGAAAGGACCTACATTTCTGACATTTAACAAACAGCAGACAAGGAACCAAACCCGAATCACAGCAACTCCCCCCTCGCCAATCCCAAACCCACAGAATTCAGCTATTTCAGAAAGCAAAGGTACGCACACCCAAGCTTTTATCCCTTGGGGCTCATTTGTTTTGGAATCACGAGCAGCATCAATAGGTAAAGGCACAGGCCGATCTCATCTAAGAGCTACGGGTTCATCTGCTGGGTACCTTACAAAATAGCAGAGATCAGCCCTGCCTGATGCAAACGTTAAGTCATAGAATAACATTACATAATGTACAACAAAATGTTAATTTACACGAAGGCAAATCTAATGCTTTTTTTCTCGGAAGCGCGGTAATATTCTAGACCACATTATATACACAACGAGATGGCATAAACGAATTAAATATTTTTAAAAACATATTATGCCATTTTGGCTTATATTTTGTTACACTAGTTGATAATCTTAGAGACAAGAAAAAACATGCTGCTGGTGAAGTATTAAATCACACCAAAAGAGCTAAGGTTTTTAGATGAAACAAGAAGCTGATTACACACGCACCGAGTATACCAGTCGTTAAGAGTTTCTGGATTGTAGGGATAAGATACTCTCTTTGCTTATTACTGCCTTCTTGATCCAAAGAGATTTAAGCAACTGTTTTCAATTAGATGTTTTTAAGCTAGTAAAACTACATCCATAAAGACATATTTATAGAACAACTTAAATCTAGAAGAATTAAAACGACTACAAAACTGATGAATTCCATTCCCCCACCCCCCCGAATCATTTACTGACCATTAACAAGCAAAAAGCACTGCAATTTTAAGAATTAATCCACTGTCGCAAAATTAAATCAGATACGCTAGTAGGGATAATGACAAACTGGTGGCTCCAGCGTTGTCAGTTTGCGGGTGATACAAGTTCAAGTCGTCTGTGCTAGTGGCCACTCTGTTGGAACAAACATGAACATAAAAAGTAACATTAAAAGTGCAGCAGCAGCGACTGAATCAGTTCTGTCACTAAGGATGCAGACTCGTAATTAGCGGCATCGGGTAAATATTGCATTTTAGAAATGGTCTGGCTAGTTCCAAGGCTGCCAGACCTCAGCGCATGGAAATAAAGGAAGACACGGTAATGAAAGTAAATGAAAGAGAGACGATACTCATTTCCCTCTACATTCCTGAACACAAGAGCCCAGCAGTGTGGCTTTGCTACACATGACTGCTTTCATCCCCATTAACCTATGACGAATATTCTGAGATTTACAGGAACAAAACTGAGCTTTGATAGTTTTCATCCAACAGTTGCTAAAACAAAATTTGCCTAAAAAACGCTGCAGCATGTGACTACAAACATTTGCGGGATGAGTCACCTTATCTCTGGTCGCTGAAGGGTACGCAGCAATGGCAGAAGCTCCCCCATGAGCCTGCTCAGAGGTGGCCGGAGCCGTGAGCAGGCACATCATCTCCTCTGTCAAAGCCAGAAGCATCTATAATCAAGCACCTACTAACATCTATATTCTATACCTGCCTGCCCCAGGGCTAGCTCTAGTTGGAGGCAAAATAACCAGTAAGGAAAGTGCCACAGCCACAGCGGGGCAGGGGCAGCATGCAGCCACGCTCTGGTCCTCCCTCATCCTGCAGAACCCATCCGAAGCAGCTCGACTCCACGTGGCATCCTAAATTTCAACTTCCCTACTCATTTCTGCAAGTCCAATTTCTTCCTACCTAAGCACATCATCATGAAAACTCTTAAAAGCACATTAACAGTGGAGTGACTTTAAGATTCAAATACATCATTTAAACATACATATTTTATATATTTAATGCCCTTCAGAATCAGGCCATAAATACAAGTGGATATTACAAATAATGAACCAGCATCGCAGCCACCTTCCGCCACGGCATGGCCTTTGCCTGGGCACCCTGTGCCACAGGCGGTGGGTGCTGCGCCCACGACAGCCCCGCACCCCGCAGCCTCCCCACGCTGCACCGCAGAGGCAGGAGAAGCTCCGGGACAGCACAGGAATCTCACAAGTAATGCACGAGCCCTCGCAGGGAAGCACAAGAGAGATTTCCTCTTCTGTTTTTTTAATTAAGACCCTGCGGCTTACATTCGCTTCACACGCTGAAGAAGCACATGCCATGTAAGGAACTTTTAGAAATCATTTTAGGTGAATTAACCCACAGAGAGTTACACATGGGGTCTAGTTTTAGGGAAACTCAACCCTGAAGCAAGGAAGTGCCCTTTATCGGCTGTGCGGTACCTTGCCCGTCCCCAGACATGTATGCTAAAAATGTATTTGTTTTACATGTGCATCCTTCCCCATCCTGACAGAGCAACAGTAACCAGCAACTGGCAGCTGAAATCTTCTGCTGAGCCTGGGTGGCCCTCTGCCCTGCCTCCCCCGTCGCCTTTTGATCTTGGGGAAAAGGGCAAAGCTGGGTACGAGTGCTGGGGAGAACCTGAGGTACCCTCCCTCCCCATGAGCTAAATGGAAATAAAGGAGACAGAAAGAATTCAAGCAGTGACATAACCTGTGCGATCGTACACTGTTTTCTGTCCCATGATGTTAAAGAAACAGAAGGCCGTAGCGATGCTGTCATCCTTTAAATCTCTCTGTATGGGTCTTGCTAGAGTCCGAACCTGCTTGGGTAGGCAGATCGTCACATACTGAAATCACATAACGCACCCCACTGAAGACGCATAGCTATGCCAGATTCACCCTTTTGAATTAACATGGCTCTGATTTCTAATCGGTTTTGACCTTGTTTACAACATGTTAAGAAACAAGATTAAAAGTATTACATTTTTGTTAATGGGAAACTTGGTAATAACAAGGCTAGTCCGATGCCTTTTACTCCCAGAAGCGTCTGTCTGCACGGTAAAGGATGGCTCCTGGATGAAAAAGTTACAGGATAAAACCGAAAGCAAAGTTTCATACAATTATATCCAAGCTGGCAGAGCAAAACTATGAAACAGAAGCGAACATAAAAGCAAGCGAAATAACATGAACAGTGAAGCAGTAAACAATTCTGCCTAAGGCGCAACACTAATGCAAGGCTAACTTCAAAGCATCAACTGAACCAACGAAGGTGACAAACAATATGCATAATAATGAACTGAAACCAGCACTTGCTCCCTTTTCTTCCCTTAATCAAGATCAAACCCAGGAGAAAGGAACGCCGCAGCAGCATCACCGTGCTGCGGGAGGAGTCACTGGCTCTCGCAGGACGAGGCGGGAACGGAACGAGGAGCGCAGAGGGATAAATGCGCTCAGCTCCTGTTCCTCGCGCTGAAGCTGGTGACGCACCAGGTACAGCACACCTCTAGAAGACGACTGTCTCGGGCTGTTAACAAGCAGGTACGCATGCATCTGACCCGGGCTGGTAGGAGCCGCAGAGACACAGAACGTCTGCAGCGTAGAAAACGTCACGTGTACGTAGAGCAGATCATAAAGCTCTCCCACTCCAAGCGTGGTGTCAAACAAACACTGCTAATCCTGTAATCCCAGAAATCAAGGTTAGTACATCTCAGAAATGGCTGTTTTGATAATAGCTTCTGGAATTCAAAACACAGAATCCCCAAGCAAGCTCTGGGCTTGCTCAAAAAACCCTTCAAACTTTTTTTTTTTTCTTCAATTTTATACATTGAACAATGTATATAAACTCGATTATAGCATTTTGGTTACAAGTTTCTTCAAATAAACTAGGCTGCGACATTACATTAAGGGAAGTCCACCACATCAGAAGCTTTATTCTGCCTTTTTTCTTCTTTTTCTCTTTTCCTAATTATAATTTATAATGAACCTCTTCCCCAGTAAGCTGACTCAGGGAAAAATCACTCTAAAAGACATCAGCTACTGACGAATTATTTTTATTAATTAAGTTAGTGAAACAAAAACCGCAGTGGTTTTCAGAGCGGCAAGTCACAGCAGAACCCACAAGCTCGAAGGCAGAAAGAAGTGCGAAGGTCTGGGAACGGCTCCTCCATTTACTGAGGGGCTGAAAGTCCATGAAATTCCATGAACCCCACAAAGGGTTTTTTTCTCTCCCTTAACCTAAGGGTTTGGTCATGTGAACGGCTGCTTTGGACTTAATAAAACACCACAAAAGCCACTGTCCCTACTGCATTAAAAACTGAAATAATGGGTATTAAGCAGAAGTAGCTTTTATAATACACTGATATTTAAGTGGTTCAGCTTGCGACAGGGTTGAAAGCAGAGCAGACAGAACAACAGAGTTAAGAAAAGCATTTAATCTTGGCAAGTTTCAAAGACCTTTAGACTTTCCTTTCAAGTTTTAGTAGCCAAGAGAGTAAAGTTTTTCTTTTCACTTTGGATTTTACACCGAGGACACTGAGGAGGATCTCTGGGTTTAGCACACGTGCAATAACCGGCCGCCACGGCTCCCCTGCGCGAACCCCGACGCACCGGGCTGCTCCGCGGGGCACGCGCTCAGCCCCGGGAAGTCACACCAAGCAAGATGAGCTTTCGTTGCTGGGGATTTCTTCCTTTGAACATGCAGTAGATGGAGCAATTCATAAGATTTTCGATAAAACTTTGGGATAAAACAGCGATACTTTATATAAGGATCCCTATTTATAGCCTGTCTCTTCCTTTGGCTATTCGGCTCTTCTTCTGCTTGCCCACTCGCCAGTTTAGCTATTTTATCCAATCTCACATGCCTTTTATGGCAACAACTGAAATACCTTAAATTTGCACATGCAATGAAAAGGAGGCTTATTCACACGGTGAGGACATGCTGCTTCACGCAATGCTGGTTACTGGAAAGTTTAACTTTTGTTACAGAGGACAGAAATAAAACAAAACAGGAAAGTGGATATTTTTCTTACTTTTTTCAAGTGTACAGATTTTGGGTAATTTTTTTTTCCTGTGAGACAGAATAGATGGTTTTCTGGGGGACTGTAATACCCCTCAGCATGTTTTCCAGCAAGAATGCAAAAAGAAACACTTTTTCTGAAGAAGTCATAGAAACTGGTAAATTGAAGACACAAGCCCTCATTGAAAACCTATAATTTTTAAATTAAATTTACATGTCAGTGGATCTTTTGAGCTTCGTCTGTATGTTTTTTATAATGTACGTTTCTAGTGCGCTTTCCCATGGGTATTATGCACTATTTCTAAACTGGGATTACTCAAGTTGAAGTGTGATAAAGGGCACATTATAGTTATATTAAGCAAAACAGGGAGGAGAAAGCTTTTACATAGTCCAAAGAAAGCTGTGCTCAGAGAGCCTCATTTCTGGTAACAAGCAGAGCAAGGCAACCGGTCAGCTAGAAACTGCTGCTATCAAATTAATGCTTTGTCTTGAGAAAGAGCGATTTCCTTTATCCTTTTGTTTTTGTTTTCTGCTAAAAAATAAAGGTTGTTTTCTTCAAAACCATTAACTCTTGCTCTGGGCTATCATTGGAAAGGAGCTGCGAGCAACAAAACAGAGAAGAAAGCTCCGTACCATATGTGAGTGTAACTTGTACGATGACTCTTTGGAAGAGCTAACAGAGGACGGGGGATTTCTGAACACAGTCTGGGCTGCCATCTCATCATGCTGCTCTTCCCAGTGGTTTCACAGCCATGTTGTTATTCTTCGCAGCTCACCCAAAAGATGCAGGAACTTGCTTAACTGGCACGGTCTCCACAGTGCCCGGCCCAAGCAAGAAGTACTTGTCAACAGTGCTGCAGCCACATAAACAAGCAGCAGCTGGATGAGAAAAGGAGGGCATGTCAGCTCAGAGCGGCAGAAAAGGTTTTTCACAGCAGCTATTTGCAACCCTCCAAGGAGCTGCAGAGGCTGCCCATTAAAACCCTGTTAAAACACTTATGATGTTGTCAGCAGTGGAGAGCTGAAATAGGACAGTGATCACCGAGATGCTATCTGCCTCAAGCAGTTCAGTGGTACTGTCAATAATATGAGCAGGAAGGTACAAGATGAGCAACAACCTAATTTCTACATCAAAATTTCATAAACTCCCTCAGCGGGTAAACGCTAGAGATGTGGGCAAACACAGGACAGCCAATAACCCACCCAGAAAAGCCGCCCTTTGGTCTGGAATCCTTCCCAAAAGCTTCGAACCTTCAAGTTAATTTACACTTTGGAAGCAAAGCAGTGTAATGGCAAGGAGAAAGCAGGAGGTAGGAGGTGGCGGCTCTCCCACCACTGCTCTACGCCACTCATCTGCGCCACAGCTTTGCACTTCTTACAAAGCCCAAGGATAAACCGTAACAACACTTTTGGGTATACACACTTCCAAATATCCCATATCTATACCCGCAGTTTCTCCCCACTTTTCTATGCTTTGATTTTTGAAGGCACGGACTCGGCAGCCACTCCTTGGGGTAGTTTTTGCAAATACAGTCCTACCAGGCAAGAAAACCTGCTATTCTCCTCCAGGAGAGCGCTGCCTCGTTGAAAGCGGACCTCCTGATGTGCCAGGGTACTAAAACTGTGAGTAATGAGAGCAGAATCATTTGCTTCTCTGCTACTCTCTTCTCATAAGTAAGTACTACTCACAGTGAATAATGGCTGGAGAAACAGGGCCAAGGTGAAGAGTTATTTATAATACAGTAGCCAATGAGTAAGCGCTTAGCTATGAATTTACTGCTCTGGCTACAATTTCATGAGAAAATGAACGGAGCCAGCTTTTGTTTTTTCCAGTTTTAAAAGCTATACACCCAGTAAAAACTAGTAAAACTAATTTGGGAAGGATTGGGGTAGTTATTTATAAAGCAACCATGACAGAGATCATGAGCATCTCAGCTAAGTGCAAGATAATCATAGATGCTTTACTTTCTTAGACACTCTCCTCAGAATTGCTATGGCAGCCAGTGAAACTCCTAGACTCATCCTCTTAAACCAGTATCAGATGCTTCCCCCTTTTTATGCAATAAATATCCACTGCAGAGAGCCAAAAGACAGAGCTCGCTGGAAATGAAGCAAAGAATTAGACTGTCATCTGCTCAGCAGTCCTGGGTTTAGAGGTCAGAATATCCGTCTACTTTTTAATATGAAGTGACTGCACTAACTGTCTCACAGAACAAGTTTCTGTCAAGTGTACCCTGGATTTGCAGGAGATCCAGCATGCTTAGGAATAATTTTTAACTGTTTCTACCAGCCCAGAATGAGGCAAAGGTTATTTCTAGAAATGCATTTCTTTCACCCAAAGCAGTAATAATATTTAGGCATGCAAAAAAATCTGACCAGGAAAATCCTGAGACAACACGATCAAGCTCACCACTTTTCTGAATTTCCTACACAGAAACATACCATTTCCCAGTAAGCCCTGCAGAATAACTGGGTCTTTTCCAATCCCCACGTTAGAGGTCATGACTTAGTGGTGCAAATTTGGATTCTGCTGAGGACCTGCTTATCAACTGAACCTCGGATGGCACGGCACAGCAAGAGACCTTGGCTTGCCACGGCATACTTGAAGGCTGGTTTGTAGAAAAGGGCTGTGTTTTAGTTCAGGCTGCATTTCACCCCACAAGGACATAAGGCTCAGATGCGTGATGGAAGCGGACACTTGGAAAAACAGAAGTAATGATCCTACAGGGCTGCAATTTATTTCTGAATTGTAAAATAAGAAGGGATAGCTTCTTATAAAATTTTTAAAACCAACTGCTAGTTTTACTAACTGTTGTGTTTCCAGATTGGAGAGTCCAAGGGGTATATTTCCACCTTGATGTACAAAGAGTTATACATGAAACTGTGCTCTTCAATATTTCTGTTGGGAGTTGGCGTTAGCCCCACTATTTCAGTGCCGCTGAGCTCGTTGCAGCTGGCCTAACTTTACCTTGGTAGGCAATCAGTGAACGCAGCTAGAGCCATTTGAAAAGCTGAATTAGGTGCTTTTGCAAATCCTAAGTATCTTGTACATTTTTACATGTCTTATGATTTTAGAAAGCTGTCTTTCCCCCCTCCTTATCTAAAGCAGAGTTAAAACAATTCAGTGTTAGAAAGGAGGACTATAAAGAGTAATGACAGTCTTATTTCCCCTGGTCTCACGAGCCTGAAGTTAAATACCTGCCCTTGTACAACTGCTTCCCGTCTTTTATTAGCTAAATATCGTGGCACCGTGCAACTAGAGCACAAAGAATAAAATTACAACAATTTGAGATGAGTGTAACTTTTACAAGAGTCAGATATCCCCAACAACCCAGACAGTCAATAACCCAGCACAAATTAACTCTGGCAAATAATAGGTGTGTTGACCCTAAATTCATGAGGCAATAAAACCTACCAACAGCCCGTTGTTTTAAAATACTCAGGCACTTCTCAAAGACAATATAGTTTTTGTTTGTGAGCACTAAGATCGTTAATTAGGAAAGCTTTTAAAAAAGGTTTTAGTATCATTAGCAAAAACTAATAGGAAAATAAATTAACTTACAACATCTGACACCAAGTTTGAAAAAAAGAAAGGCATTAAAAACCTGAAGCTGTCTAACCGGTACATGTCCCGCGGGCTGCACCCCGTAGTCCCACTGCTCCGCAGACCTCCGTAACCACAATAACAAAATTAAATTTCCTCCCTTTCTTATTGCGTTTTGAGTTAGAGACGCGTTGCTGTGAATGCAGATCTGTCGTACGGTGGAGTCACAGCGATATAATTTGAACCAACTCTGTTCATCTCTTCAATTCCACAACAATGAAAATATGCTTAAAATCACAAAGTAATAATCTGCTCTTCCAAATTTGTTTTCTTTCTGGGAGCTTTCTGACAATAGCAGAGCTCAGGTAAAGTTACTATCAAAAGCTGTCATACGGTAGGTTCTAGTGTGAGTTCTTTTTTCTTGAAGGAAAACACACTCTCTAATTATTTGCAGAGTCTGCTTAAAAATGCAGTATTTTAAAATAACACTCCATTGAAAAATTGGCCCAAAAAATTTTATGGCTTTGAATAGAATTCTCTCTTCCCTTCCCCTGAGTGCTTGCCAAGAGACCCCATAATTAGTCTGCCAAAAAATCATTACAAACGAAGGAGTGCACATAATGAAATTGTCCACCATTTCAACCATGTCAACTAGAGAGTTA
The DNA here is from genome assembly GCF_963921805.1 of Phalacrocorax carbo. Taxonomy (NCBI): domain Eukaryota; kingdom Metazoa; phylum Chordata; class Aves; order Suliformes; family Phalacrocoracidae; genus Phalacrocorax; species Phalacrocorax carbo. Next base: position 4,505,612 of record NC_087529.1, read on the forward strand.
TGAAAGATTTATACCTGCCTCATATTAAAATTATTTAGTAAATGTCGTATAGCATAGCAAAACCCAGGAGCATGTTATTGAGAGGGAGCCAGGTAAGGTTCAGTGCAGAGCTCTCAAAACCAATGGCCACCAAGAGCAGACTCTGCAAGTACAGTGTAAATATCGCCAGAAAACCATGTAGTGACAGAACACAATTTGCTGCTTTTTTTAGAAAGAAAGAAAATACAGATTTTAGATTTTAAAAAGGAAGTTATACAGAAAGTACAATGAAATATTAGTAACGATATCAAATTCTGGAAAATTAACTGAGACAATTAAAATGCACTTGTAACTGCAACTGCTTGGTAAATCAAATCCGTGTTCTTGGACAGACTGGCTGATTTAAGCAGAAGATGGACTTTCCTCTTAGCTTTTGCTTCAAGCTTTCCTTCTATGAGAAGCCAAGTAATTAACTTGCCAGGGGAAGAATTTTCCTCTTCAATACCTTTACATTTGTGTAAAGCAAAATTATACAAAATGCTGATGCAAGCCCCAGAGGGAAAATACTTGTGCTGCACAGCACACCCTTGCCTAGACCACCTTAAATCCACCCACTGCCTACGCCTGGCTCCAGATCCGGACGTCCCCATGATGCACCAGGGCCCAGTGTCTGCCTGCTGGGATGGAGTTTATTCACAGGAAATACGAAGGGAAAATTCACGCTTAGCTGCTTAATGAGAACTGACATTGCATCTCCAGAGAGAGAGAAACTTTGGATGTCAGGCAGGTTAGCATAGGGCAAGCAGACGGTCAATAAAATATTCAATAAAGTGCTCTGATATGATAGATCTAATATTGTGGAAAAAGCCAGAAGTCCTTTTTTTGATAAGAAAACGAGTTTAAAATGGTGGTTAAAATGGCCTATACAATATTAACCTCCTAAAACTTGAAAAGAATTGCGGCTGGTTTTGAACTTGCTATAAAAGGTAAAAACAAATGAAGGCTCATGTAGCACAAGATCTGCTTCTGCAGACATGCGAAGCAGGCAATTTAGAACAAGTGCACACACCATTTTTTACAAAATCTCTCCAATGGAACTTTACAACTGATTTTTAATTATTAAAAAAAAAAGATTACTGTCTTGGGATCACCTAGATCGCCTAGAGGACCTGATGCTCAGGGAAACAGGCGCAAACCTCACCTAGCCTGGATCCCAGCGGAGCGTGTGCCGACCTGAGCAACCCGGGAGCAGCCCCAGGCACTCCAGCATCAGCCCCAAGTCCCAGGGCTGCCTTCCCTCCTCCCCAGCGGGCTCTAACCTGCTGCTCATTTTTCCAAGCAGGATTCCTACTAGATTTCCTCCCTGAACAACTTTTTCGTGGTAGCTCTTTCATGCCCTTCTGTCAGCGACTTCTTAAATTTTCCCCTCACCTCACCAGATTGAAGTGTTTGGTAGGAAAACCCTGGAGGGATCAAGAAAGCAACAGGCCATATGCAGTGAATCCCTGCAATCATTCTAATGAAGCTAAATCTTTGAGTTTACATAAAAGGAAAATTAAATCAAGCACTGGAGTGGATTGGAAAGAAATACACCAGGAGATGGATAAAGTTAATCACGTTTAGCCAAGGCTAATGCTGACCTACTCAGGCTTGCCTTGGAGATCCTCCGTACTTACTGTAAGGTTTATCTATATGGGGATACAGATGCACACAGAGCCGTAGCAGCTGCCCTGAATTTCGGCAGTGCAGACTGCAGGAAAAGCACCACTTCATCCCTGCAGCTTCACTGCTAAATATCACGGGTGGAAATACAAGAAACCAGGGCTGTGGATCACGACCTGGGGACTCCTGAAGCCTGGCCCCGTTCTTTAAACCCTGCAGGCAGTAAGACATTTAATAGATAAATCAAGGAAAAAAACGACACCTCGGCAAAATAACGAAAGCAAAGTTTCGTTCTGACATTATGTCATTCCTGTCACTCTTCCAAAGGGCATGTGGCATTGGATCGGGACGCTCGGCCGGGCAGGCGGCGTTTCCCGAGCAGCACCTCGCGCTGCGGGGCAAAGGCACCAGCTACGAGGGGTGCGGCAGCTCTGCACGGACCAGCCAGCAGGAGCCTGTTGCTCTGTAGAGAGCAGCAACTTGCTTCTTCCCTTCTCTCTTTGTAGAAAGGTCTTATTTTGTCTACACTTTATCTTGTGGCCTGAAACTCGAAGGTAAAATTTCTTTTAAGAGAGCAAATGGCACGGGAATTCCTTTAGTCATCATTTTTTTTAGATTTATTTTTCACAGAGATCTCCTCCACACCTCCAGCAGTGACCGTAGGAAAACGAGAGACTACTAAAATAAACAGATTTCTTGTTCCATTCAACCATTTTAATATGGCATCTTCTACTTTTTTCCCCCCTCCTAAAATAAAACTCTCCTCAAGTGACAGGTACCTAACGCTCTGACATAAACCCACAACGTCGTCTCAGACACACGGTGGGGAAGCGCTACGGGGCCTCGGACACGAGGCTGGCTTGCAGCAGCCCCGCCATGGAAGTCGAACAGTTGGCACGCACGCGTGTTTTGGAGGACATACCCAGTCCACGGGCCACAGGTGGACTATCATAGATTTAGCTGACCTTTATAATTTAAGAAACTGAGTTGTATTTCCCAAAATGTTTACTTTCAGGCTGTGCTGAAGCAAATGTATTCCTTCAACTCCTGCTTTAACTGATATCAGCTACATAAACTCCACATTCTCCTGATGAAGGAGCGAAAGATTAGGATATGAATCTGTCAAGTTTGGAATATTTTTTTCTGTATAGCTCTGTTAAATGACTGAGGACAATCATGCTTCAGTATTTTCTGAGAATAGCTCATTTGTTCTTTATTTCAGTGTTACAGAAAAGATTATTTGCAACTATTCACTTCCTTACAAAATATTCAGATTCTTCAATGAAAAGAGTTTCCCACATTGTGTAGCCACCCACACAGCTCCATTTGAAAGTGAATGAAAAGCTGTGCTTGATGATGTTGAATATGTTAACCTCTTACAGTTCTCCAGCTCTGGTGAGCCACTTCGCTTCTGTATCTGCACAAGGAAGTGTTGAACACAAGCTAGTTTCCGTTGATTACATAAAAATAAAGACAACAAAGGCATCAGATGATGATGAGTGAGGCGATTTCTGAAGATCATAATCTGCGTCTGAAGTTGTTTCTTTTCTGGCAAACTAAAACTGTATTTAGGCTTGCTAGGAATTAACTGTAATGTATGCCAGATCATCATTAGTAATGGGATACGAAACATTTTCCCTTCTAGTTCAGGCCACTCGTGTCAGCTTTGACCAGTTCAAACGCAATCAAAAGTCATTACCACTTAATGAGTAGTTAGTGGTCTATGCGAAATAGCCTGCTGGTTTAAGTCCCTTCCCCAATCATACATACCACCATCCTCATAACTAGCACTGATGATAGCGATCTCAACAGAGACTAGGGATATCAGCTGGCAGATGTGAAGCTGTACGTGAACCAAATTAATGAAGGAACGTCCATTCAAAACCCTATGCCTTTCAGTCTAGCACTAGAGATTAACTTAATAGAACTGTTCTTTAAAAAAAGTGTCATTTGCCCTGTACTGCTGCTTTTTGGAAAGTCACCGTTGCTTATAACCATCTCGTCACCCCAACAAACTCAAGTTCGACTCCCCCAGCAAAGAGAGAAGCAGTAGGACTGCTCTCCCTTTGCAGGACCCACTGCCACGTTGTGGTCGGAGGAGGCACGCGTGGTGCAGGACACCAGCAGGGTGCAAGGATCTCATGTCGAACGGTGCCGGAGAAATGACGTGCCTCTAAGTAGCTCCTTTCTAAACCAGCAAAACCTTCTATTTGCGAACTTATATTTACTAAACACCTTTAAACCTGAAATACATCTCTGACTGTCCTCTCTCGCATAAGCACAATTCCTCCATCAGCGTACACCTGCCCACAACGCTGGTTCCTACAGATCCTCGAACATTCAGAGCTCCACCATGCGCCTGCTGTGCGGCTGACAGCCAGGCCACGAGCCTGGTACCTCTCCAGCAAACAGGGGCACGAATTACCCAGGACACAGTATGAATGCACCCAGAGCGTTCACATAATCCAAACACACTGAACTACACCCCTTGCAATTTGACTAAAACACTCTGCAGTCGCACTGTTGCTCTGCGAATCTCCTAAGCACAACACATGATTCAGGCATCAGCTCTTTAAAACCTCCAGTGCTTCTTCCCCAGTTTTCCTCACTTCCCTACTCACACATCTCTGCACCGTGAATCCCAACGAGGTGTGCGAGGCTTAGGCCAACATATCATTTTTCCCTTCCCGTCATTCCGTTTCACCGCGAAATCTGATTCTTCCATCTGTCCCTTCCTCCTCGCCCCATCTGGTGAAATTCAGTGGTTGCACTAATACAATCTGACGCTCCAGCCAGCGCTCGCGTCCGCACCACGTCTGCACTGCAGCATCACTGCCTGGCTCCTTTAAGAGATCACTAAAAGAGATGTTAGCACACTGAAGAAATTCAGGGGAGAAAAAAAAGAAAGAAAGAAAAAAAGAAAGAAAGAAAGAGTTGCTCTTCTTTGAGAGCTGGCTGGAATGGAGAGCTATCTTCATAAATAGACAGGAAACAGAAAAGACTAATGTTGGGCAGATGACAGATCCCTGAATTCAGTTAACTGCCCTTCAAGATATGAACTGTTCTATTAAACATAGAGGCATTATGTTGGTCATCCACTTTAAGCCCAAGAGTGATTAAAATGCTGGCAGAAAATAAAAACTGGCTATTGAAGAGCTTGCCCTGAGGTCCTAATTTCAAATCAAATTTTACAGCGCCGCACAGGAACAATGGCAGCCCAGTACTCCAAGTCTTCTTTTTGTCACTTTGTACAAAGAAACCCCCTCAAACTCTCTCAAAGAACAATGGCCCCTCTAGATTCGCAACTACGCCAAGAATGGGCTCAAACCATACAAAAACACATTTTAAAAATACATTTTACACTGCCCTTGACATTTGAGATAAATAGAAGCCAATGCATTGAAATTCCAAGTATTTTTTATATCCTTTCACAATGTGAATTTTTTATTTTCCCCAGTCTACTTGATCTTTGACATTCTGGCCTCTGCAAAAGGAGGACACAGCAGAGCAGTCAAAGAAATTAATTATGCAGATAATTGCATTTTATTAAAATGATTACTGTAGCAGAGAACTCAACAAATGACAGCTACACGAACCTGGCCCCCAGAAGAAATCAAGAGGACACAAACAGTTCATTTTTAATTGAAAAACTTCTCAGCTATTAACATTTAATTATCTGTTACTGATATATGGCTCTAGTTTAATTAGCATTTTTCTATACGTCAGGTTTGCCTTTTAGTAAAAACACTTTTTTTAAAGTTCTGCTGAGCTGCTGCAGATTCCCTGTTTCTACAGTCTGAGTTTATTTGAATTTGGCAGCTTGGATACAGACAGTTGTTTCCTAGTGAACAGCACACAAGACCATATGTTTCAACATTTAAGCAATTTAGAATCAGAGGTATAATTCTGAGTGTCCTTAGCAGAAATTGTACATTAAATACCCAAAGGATCTGAGCTCTACAAGAGATACAGCCTTTTTTAGCACTTTTCCCATAGCAACAAAACCACTCTCTGCTACTTATACCATATACTTGAACCACAAGCACGCTGACAGCGTTGGTGAGCTAAGTCTGCAGCCAGCCCTTTCAAGGGCTGCTGTGTTTTCAAAAGCAAGGGATGAGCAGGTATATCGGTTTCCCTTTCTCTTTCCTGCACCTCTCTCCCTTCAGGCAGCATTGATCCAGAATTGCCTCCGAAACCCGACCACGGTCAGGACTCGTACCTGGTTTCTTGATTTGGGGACCGCTACTTTGTGAGAGGACATTCGCCAATAGCTTCTTTTGCCAACCAAAAATAAGGCTAAACACGTTGCTTGTGTTGTTCTCTTCATTTCTGGGACGATGAACGTCACCAGAACTCTGGCATTAAATGAAGATACAGCCCAGGCACGTCTGGCATGACACGCCCGGGCCCTTGAGCTGGTATGTCCACTCTGCTTTTCCTGGCCTGAGGTCACACAACCTCCGAACCGCACAAGAACATTTTGAAAGTAGGTTCAGAAAAAAACCCCAACAAGTCCTGAGAGAGAGAAAAAATAATCACAAACTACATCGCTGAATCTCTTAGTAAGTCTTTGCTGTCTTAATCGTAACACCTGCAATAAAACCAGAGTGAAAATGACAATAGAAAATTAAAATTTAGTGACATTTTCTTCTTAGAGGATAGGCACAAAACAAGAAATCCAGCAGTTTATCAAGCACCCTCAAGAATTTGAGTGAAGGCTTATTCTTAGAAGCGATGGACCTAATTGTGATCCCCCTGAAGTCACAAGCAACGCTCCAGATCACGTCTGGATCGCAGCTCCTGATCCTCAGGCAGACGAACTCAACACCCGTCTGCCACTTTCACTCCCATTTAACCACTTTTCTGAACGCGTTGTGCTGCGTAACAGCCACTTATTTTTCTTTTTTTTTTTTTTCACGCTACCACTTTACAGAAAACTGAAACAACAAATAGTTTTTGTCAGAGAGGGAACGTGCCGTGCGGGATGCAGGACTGCCCTGCTGTCCTGCTCCCCGCAGCCAGGAACCAGCGGTGCCCGCTGCCTTCGCCTGCAAGTCTACAGGGCTGCGATGGACTCCAGAGTTCTTTCCTTTTCCTTGTTTTGTTTTTTCCTTTTTCCACCCCATTATGTGTGGACACTCAAGAGATACAGCATTCAAAACTGTTTTCTTACAGCTGTCATTCAAACACTGTCATTAAATAACAAATATTAAATTACTCATTATAATTTCTAGATATGAAATGTTTTCGAGGTATTTTTTAATATATAGAGGTTGTTTTCCTTTGGTGAAGGTTCTCTCCGTCATTTTGACTTGGTACCTGGTACAGAAAATCACTTCTAATGCATGAGTGATTCTGAGTGATTAGAACAAGCAAGCAAAACCTCCAGAAGTAATTCCATTTGTGGGTATTTCCTTTAACGGCATTAATAGTCTGATGTATTTAAAAGGAAGATTCAGAATTACAATCCACTTGTATGTCACAGGATTAAAAATGCAATATATGTAATACAGCCACAGTATACAAATACGAACACATCAAGAAGGTATTTTGACAGTATCCATTTCTGTGGTGCATGAGTTCAACGTCGACATCTTTGTAGGTCATTTAAATTTTACTTCGTCAATCTACTTCAATGATGTAAAAGCCAAAGAAAACATCTATTATTCAGATAGGTCTGAAAACATACATTCAGTGGGATACAGCTCAAGTAATATACTGATCGGGACTGAGAACTGAGAACCAGTTTCTCATTTGGAAGTAGATTTAAAACATAACACCCAGACCTTCATGACCCATACACCTCACAGAAGAGACAGCTTCTATAGATTTTACGTCTTCTATCATCAGTTTCAAGTTTACAAAAAAACGTTCCAAAACCCAGCTAATTTTATTTCCTTACTCTGAAATATCAGAGACAGTCTGTATTTCAGAATAAAGAACACTGAGAAGGACTTTTCGTAGGCCGGTAGTTTGTTTCACAGCATGTCTCCTGATGCTAAAACTTGTAGCATTTTCAGGAGAAACAATAAATACATTAAATGAATGAATACTTTAAAGGAAAGAGAGAATGTAAAGAAATGCCTGCTCCTGAGAGCGACTGGCTACCTGGGTGCGGAGGAGCCCCGTCGAAGCCCTTGTCGAAGCAGCCCAGGTTATTCTAGTCTCCTCTTTTTCACTAGAAATTCCACCCTGACCCTGAGAAACACTGTCATTAAAACAAGGACGTTTCCATGAAACATATCTCCACTGCAAAAACATGCAATAAAAACATTCCCATCCCATTCTAATTTTAACGTGCGCTAAGTTTCAATGCAAAGAAGTGTCAGGCACAGCTGCCCGATTTCCTCTTCCAAAGCACCCCGATTTTTGAGTTCCCCACCCAAAACATGAAATGAAATCTATGGCACGCTAGGCAAATTAGCATTTAGGAAAATCACGCTTCTACTAACTAAATAAAATGCCCCTTAAATATTGATGGACTCTTTGGCTCTATCCAATAGTGAGACTACTAAATAAAGCCCTTACAAGAATAAACGCACACTGAGGGAAAATAGGATTGTTATTTTTAACACTGATAATTTTGTTTAAAAGAAGATTCCTTCCTGTGTTTCATCGTTTTACGTTATGGTCTATTATAGAAACTAATGTGGGAAAAAAAGTTCAGAAAAATCCAGGCCCAGAATATTATGGAAAAAAGAACCACCAAATGTAAAGGTCCTGTAATATTTGGTATCCTTAGATTTTTCTGCACTGGTTCACATGACCCCCGATTTATTTTTAGAAAGGCAGCAATTCCCTCTTGGATACGGTGCAATACCTTGTACCCGAATGCTGCTTTGCACAAATAAACCACAGAAAGTGTTGACTTAAAAATAAAACACTGGAAAAGGAGAAAGTTTTTTTCTCTGTGAAAATTTCCGGAAAAGCTGTAAACAAAGGCAGGTTTGGCTCAGTGGTTGAGCGACTCTGTTGAGCTGTTGAGGATGGAGAACATATCAAACCTCACAGAGTGAGGAAATGTTTGTAAAACAGTTAGTAAATCATAGGCAGCAAGGTCACCATGTTTAACAGCAGGAATGACACTTTGCCAAAACCCCAGCTGTGAAAGGGCGTATACGCACACGGGCTTCTCTCTCATTTATTCTTCGTCACAATTTTAATTTAGAAAAAAAAAATGTATTTCTTTAAAAGCAGGAAAAATCTACAGGATTTCAAATTGAGGAGGCCTGCCAGGATTGACACGCTCATCCATCAGATAATCTCAATACCTGGTTTTGTTTCACCGAACAGAACGTAAGCTGTTAAAGCATTAAGAAATTCTCGGCAGTCTGAACGATTTCCCTGCAGATTGATACCGACTGACCTTTTTATCTCAGGGACAGAGTTTTAAGTTCTCGCTGCTGCTCCAAAGTCACACGCAGAAAAAAAACCCAACAGTCTGGCCTCTCTGAGAACTGGCATAGCCAGAAGGTGAAATTAAACATTTTTAAATACAGACACTACAAACCCATGCACGAATACAGGGAGTTTAATTCATTTGAGGCCAAAAAGCCCAGGAATGATTATTTCAAGTTGAAAAGTTGTCATGAAATCACTTCATAATATGGAGAGATTTATAAAATGACTCACCTGCTACTGTAGAAATCAAACATCCTGCGGTGTGTCACTGGCAGGCAGCATATAGCAAAGGAAGTACTTAAGCACATACTTGACTTCAACTGCTCGCATGTTTGAAGTTAAGCATGTATGTAAGTGCTTTGCTGGACTGGGGCCTATATGCTGGGCAACCATGAAAAATATTCCTTCCAAATTACTTATACATTACATCTCTATTAAAATGTTGGGGTTTAAATCACAGTTTATGATGGGGTTTTAAAGTGTCCTGCTCCTCTGCTCGCTACATTATGAGACGGTGCAATCGGGAACGAGGGAGAAAAACTTGGTCTACAGCAATGAGAACAGTTTTTGCTTATTGGGGAAGAACCCATGGGGCACTCCTCCTTCCTTTAGGTGGCAGAAAAGTAACGTTAGAGTTAGTATAAGCACAGTCGGTAGGCAAGAGAATAAATAAGCAATAATTTGATCAACGCCTGTTAAATGCAGGTAAGAAGTAGAGCATGACATTAAGCCACTGAAGTTTAATACCAAAGTTAAATGTCATCTTGCTTCATACTGGAGGAGAAAAACAGGAATAAAGAAATGTTCAATTTTGGCGGGGAGTTCTTTTAACCTATTTTCTGTTTTGTACTATGAATTCTTTCTTTCAGTCTCTCTCTGTTGCTTTCTTTATAAAGCAAAAGTTTAACTTAAAACGACTCCTGAACCCGAACTCCAAATGTTTCGGGAAAGCTCACGATACGGTTAGAATTGTTCAAACCTCTCTCCTCATCCCTGGCCAAACCAAACCCTTCTACCTTAAGAGATTTTCTTGTGTTTTGTGGGGTTGATAACCCAGCTAAAGTTTTAAACTTTGCAAATGAAACTCACGCTGCATTTAAACGCGCTTCCAGCCCGCAGCCCTGCTCTCTGGGAAGTACCGCAGCCAGCGGCGGGCCAGCACAGAGGTCCGTTAGCGCAGCCGTGCTGGGCTGCGACGGCTGCGCGGCCACCGCGAGCGCCCCGCTTTGTCGGCGTGCCTTGCTGCCGACGTGCATTTAAAGCTATGTTCCTAGGAAAAGGAAGGAAGGAAATCACCTTAAGGTACATTTAAGCTACTATTTTCACAGGTTTTGCCTCTTCAAAACCAAAGATGACTATTAAGGAAAAATGTTCATAGTAAATTTCATACAGAAAAGCACTAAAGAATAAATCATGAGTGAAGCTACGTTTATGGGGGACTTTGTAACGATCAAGTAAGTTAACACCAAATAATAAAACTTGAGGCCAACTGTATGTGTACGTACATGGCAAGGCACTAATTCTTCTGACACTGTATTTACAGAAACGAGAGTTTTTAAATTATGATGATCATATTTAACAAGAACTCTACCAATCAATGGAACAGGAGGAAGACGAAATTTATCCTAAAGGCAAGTAGCTGAAAAACACTACGGCAAGAGTGTTAGATTAGCATTACTTAAACCTGAAAGTGACTTTAAAAAAATTAAGCCTGAGTAGTACAACTTCAGTCATTTTACCTATCTCTGTTTTAAGAAGAGAGACTCTTAAATGGAAAATCCTACAGTGAAATGATGGGCTTGACTACTAATTAACCAGTCCTGTGCGCTGAACACTGCCACTTGGTTAACCTGGAAAGAAATTACTGTTTCATTTCATGAACTCTTCTTTGCTCACTACATGAAGCTTTCAGCATGTCTGCTACTGTATAGTTTATTTTTCAGTCTTGTCTTCTTTGCTGGTCTTTCCTGTTCAAGTTCTGTTCAGTAACATGGATCAGTTGTGCTTTGCTGAGCAGTTCAATGAGATTAAATCAACACTATGTCTCAAACTGCCATAAGTTAAAATTTACCTCCCTTTTGCGCTTCAGAATTGTACTCCAAGAACCAGAGATAGTAATTAACAGACAGCATGCTTACCATTTAATTATTAATATTTCTAAGGAAAGCTCTTGCTACCTAATATTACTTTGCCACCTCCTGTTTAATGCACAAGCCTTCCTCCCATTTCTACGTCCGAGATGTTCTTGTGCCTCTACTGTCACCGAGATCTTTAGGGACCTATTCCAACCCATTCCATCTTAGTCCGCAGGAATAGGAATTTGTTTATTTATTGCTAACGAAGCTAAAACTGTACTGAAACAAGCTTCAAAAGAAACTGATGGAGTTCAGAAATTCACATGAAGCCCTGTTGTTACAGATGGTGGCTCTTCTGTGTCGAGAAGCCTGCAGGTGACTGCCACGGGAAGTTTGCGTTCTTAGCCCAGCCACACGTTTCCCTTGGACAGAAAACTGGCCTCAAGTAACGTTTGGCCGCTTATTCCTCTAAGCACCAGATTTGTTACAGTGAAAACAACCATACTTTTTTAGGTTTTGTAAGGTAGATTGTATGCCCTGAAAGAGAAGTTTATTTGACCTGAATTCTGGACTTGAAATTATTCAAGCACATCCCACGGACGTTACCAGTCTCAGATGCTTCCTACCAGTTACTTCATGTAATAGTACTTGAAATACTTTGAATTTTCTCCCACCTTTCTTTCTGCTTCTGTCAAACTCTGTGAAGAAAGAAATTTACAATACTTACTTTCCTGGTATTTGTTCCAACTATTGTTATTTGTGAGGGTTTCCACCAGTAGCGCTGCCACACTCAAACTGCGTTATTCTTACACATATTAAGCTTTACAGACAAGAGAAATCACAGAAGTAGACCTGAATTATTATTTTGTACACGCAGATATCCTTTAATGCAGATGTCTTAATGACTATTCTGTGATTCGACGCAACACATACCTTGGCCTTTTAACTTGATACACCATCATCATCTATTGCTTTGAATCTCTTGTCCTGTTTAGACTACCTAGATCCTATTAAGTTCTCTTATTTTACCGAGTTTTGCTTCACAGAGACTAAACAAGTAGGCACTTTAGAAAATTAACTCTGTCAAGACAGAAGTCTAGCGACAACCTTTGCAAGAAATGACACCGCTTGGCTTTGACATTACCGTGTTCTTTCTCCCTTCAATGCAGATTCTTTCCATTGAGCTCGCTGCCTTGCAGGTAGAGCTTAGCTCAAACATCCATCTCTAGCATTAACCCCTGATATCTGGTCATCGAAACCACATTTCAGAAAGACAAGAGTTAAGAGAAAAAATTCAGAAGTCTGAAGGAAGCAACTACAAAAGAAATCAAGCAGTTTAATGATACTTCTATTCATCCTCCTGCTAATCCTTTATGGTATTAAAACCTCTTTAAAGTATTCTCATTTTTATATGTGTTGTTTTAAGCTGTAAAAGTGTCAAGGTGTATTTTTCATAAAAAAATAAAAGTCAAATTACTATCTCTGAGTAAAAACGTAGACTCTTTTCTTTGGTAAATGTACTTCTAACTGGCCACTGCAAAGCCACTTCAGCTCTCTCAAATACCCTTGGTCCACATTTCTATCTAAAATCAGCACTCCTCTTGCACCATGGCAGGGGCCAGCCCTTATCTCTGGCGGAGATTGCTGGCCCTGGACAGGCCGGTCGGTGTTTCCAATTTCCTTATATAACAAGGCTCCAATGTCGGGAGGAAGTGGGCAGATACTGAGAAATCAGGGAGGATAAAAAGCACTAGACCCGTAACCTCCGAGGTCAGGAGGTTATGACTTCAGGGTCTAACAGTAAGGTGGAAGGATGTGTTCAGGTAGTTTTAAATTACATTGTTTTACTGGTCTTTTCCAAGAGGAAGAGAGATAAGATCAAACACAGAAGATTAATATTGCATACATGAACATATACACACGGCTAACGTGAACATTACTTCTTTTTTCCAACAGCAAGTAGTTTGACTGAACGTTCAGAAGTTGAAAATATTCTCTGTCCTGCGACACAGTTGTTTTCTCATATTTAGAAGAGCTGCAATGCTTACAAGCTGTCCAGGAACTCTTTCAGCCTCTCTGCAGATAATCACTTACAAAACCAAAAAATGAATTAGCATGACTGTAATATAGCTTTGTTTTTCAAATACTGACAGGTGGGATACATGTATGACAAACTCTACATGGAAAATACAGCGTCAGCCACACAGGCAGCAGAAAGGACAGAAATCCTCTCCCCATGTATGAAGAAGTAGTAAAGTCCCAGTTTTCAGCTCAGATGCTCAAGTAACAACTTCATGATCATCAAAGTACTGACGCCACTGGTCAGGATGGCATGAAACAAAGAAACCGTAATGTAAAATGAATGATCACAAACCGCCATCAGCAACTGTGAAAGAACTTCCCTGACACCACCGTATGGCTGGCAACGATGCTGGAGGAGAGAATGTTCAATGGTTCATGGCTGCCTCAGCCTCTGCTTGCCTTGCCGCTCCAGCTCAAAGTCGAGGTTTAGCGTTCCCCACTGCAGAAGTGCTCTAACGTACTTACTTTTGGCCATAGAAGGAGCTCAGCTGCTGCAGGCTTTTTCTTTTTTTTTTTTTTTTCTTTTTGAATATCTGAAGAAGACACCAATGTGAAGTAAAATAGAAAATGACCCTGGCAATCACTGCAGAAAAGTACCGGTCTTGTAAACCGCTAAAGAAAGCCTTAAAGAGAAGTACAGACCACAGAAAACTGTCGATAAAGGGCTTGATTTTTGTCAAACTAAAATGAAAAATGTGGACTTTCAACCTATGACAGAAGGTATCGTGTTTCACATTACAAATACTAAAAGAATGAAGCTCTGTGTTCTTTTGAATAGAAGAAAAATCTAATGAGTATCCAGAAGATGGTGCATAATTGAAAATTGTTTCTTCATTTCTTAGGTGAAATTAATTTCTTATGTGAAAAAGAAACAACTGCGATCTCGTCTTACAAAAGCAGCTTCTGAATTTCCAGTGAACTTCCACCTTCACGGACAACTCTGGAAACAGGCCTCAGTGATCTAGGATTTCCTTAGCTACTACCCGCTGCTAATTAAAGGGATGCTGTAGAATTAACGTTACAAAACAGCACTCGGTAAGAGTTATGCACAGAGCGCACATTATGAGCCGTGCCCTCAGCTATCTGAGGGTTCCAGGTCTTGCTAAAGGACAGATACAGTACCAAACACTGTGATGAGAAATCTAACCCATTCTCTTCCCTACAAATTCTTTCTATAGGAAATTTGCCTCAACAGCAAGAGACGCCATTAGCAAATCAGTCCTGAAAAACGTTCTTCTAATCGCGTTTGGACGAAAGCTACAGAACGTAAAGGTCTGTATTTGTTCAGCTGATGTTCGTGCACCTACACTGTGATCTCTGCATTTGCGTGATGGCTTTGAAATTGTTGCCTCATGTATCACTGCAATGGCCTTCTGCGTACCATACAACTTAAATCCACATTTGTGAACTCTGAAAGGCAAACCGCTCACCTTTAGGCCTTTTTTCACCAGAAGTTTTCTGCATCACGATACGTAGTTGTAAAGGTTAGGATTCTTCTTTGACTTGACGGATAAGAGCGTGCTAAGAGCATGGTTACAGGTAAAAGCAAATTATGGGAATAAACCGTATCTGCCAATTAGAACTCAGAGGCACGGCCAGCAGACTTCTTTGTCTGTCCTTCCTTTGGATCTGACTATATAAATACTCAGAAGACATGAACGGAGCATAAATCTTCACATGATTCTTCAATCTGTCTACAAATGACCATGACATTACATATAAACTATTCTACATAATATATATGCTTCCCTTTTAAACTGCTAAGGAGTGTATCAGACACCGTGATAAACACAGAAAACCGAGCGTGAATACCAATAAATGCAAGCCTTCCGTCTCGGAAACTCTTCACTTATTTGATTAAGTTAGGTGAAAAACAGAGCAGTCATGCTTGTAGCATTTCTTCCTTTTTCCTTTCCTCCACTCTTTTTATTTCTAATGCGAATCGGAAGTCTATGCGGAGCAGCCTGGCTAGCCCCGGTCTAACCTCCCCATCTGGAAGGGAACTAACCAGCCTTGGGGCTACTTCCAACCCTTCCCAGCTGTTGGGTTTGGGTTTTTTGTTTTTGCGGGCTTGAGAAAGCATATTTATATAAATGATTGCCATATCCTTTGCCAGCTGTTGACCCTGCTCTTGTCCCGGTTGGGGCATGTTTTTCATTTTTAGCGGCCACAGACTGGAACTGACCCTGACAGAGTTAGCACGCTATGCAAACAGCTTCACGCGTTCTTGCTGTGACAGATAAGACAATGGCTGCCCAGTGCAAGCCGCCGGGCCGGTGTTTCCCTTTGGGCTAATGTCACCCAGCCCCGGGCTGGAAGTAGCGGTTAGAAAAAATAAATGATGAGATTCACAGCACCGGCGGGAGGCTTCCTGTCCCCAGCAGAAGCGCTCGGTGATTTCAGATACTGCTCTTATTAGCAAAAACGTTAACAAAAACACAGGAGAAAAGGCATGTTCACTCGGCCACATCTCACTTTAGGTACCAGGAAGTTCCTGAACTGAACTGTCAAAACATTCCTGAACTATTTTTGTAGACCTGGTTTTCCTCCTGTGGAACGATGAGCTGATGAATTGTCCCTAAAGCCCTTGGAAAAAAATGGCAGCTAAATAATAATAAATAATAATAATAACAACAGCAGCAGTAACTTGCAACCTACAATGGCATTAAATTTAAGCTTTCAGATCAATGCATCTGACAAAGAAAACTGCTTTCTCTGCATCCCAAAGCACTGCTCTGGAAATACATCCAGCCTTGTAAGTACACCCATGTTTCCCGCTCACCTGTAGCTTTGCTGAACAAGAATGTTTTGAACTATATTAGAACAGGGGAACGCTCTTAAGGAGCACTTCTAAGAAAACGGCAGTTTCTCACTTTGGCTGCTGCCTCATTAACTAATACTGCCAAAGTTAAATGGGACACAGACAATGAACTCTAGCCTTTACAACTTTCATAAGCATTATCAGATTTTTTGATAATAAGTAGAGGTGGCATATGTGTTCTGTTTAGTATGCAGAAGAGCCTCATTTTATTCTCAATGCACAGATTTAATTAAAAATAAATTTACTGTTAACGCTTAAAGTGGTGCCAAGATTATCCAAACAGAAGGTTTATGATACTTAATAATTAATAAGAGGAGGGAAATTCACAGATTGCAACTGATTATTATTTAGTAGGTCTCTTTGCAAAGGTGAAAGTGGCATTACAGCTAGCCAAAAGGATAAAAAAAATTCCTTTCTTTTATAATTTGTATATTTAGAAACATTGGAATTTAGCAAACACTTCCCAGAGGCATTTGGAACGAAGCAGATTACAGATCATGACAGCTTCACTGGTTACTTTGGATAATATCGAAAGTATTCAAAGTGTTTTCTAAAACATCAGCTTCAGTCCAATTACACACAAGGGGAGTTTTATTTGCCCTTTCTTTTTTTTTTAAATATCGGCACATAGAGGAGATCAGCTTCTTTAGGGCAGTGCATCTCGGCTTGGATTTCAAACCAGCTTTAGCACAATGTGCCAGAAATTTCCACAAGCGCTGAGAGAATTAACTGATGGGATCTTTGAAGCCTCTCTATCCCAGATTAACTAATGAAAAATCTGTGAAATCACAGCTCAATCTTCTTTTTTTTATGGCTAGATGTGTCTGCAATGGTCGGGATGACAAGATGCTCCCAAGCCATCTGGCTCCTCACACAGGATTTGATTCAGAAAATTAATAGTAACACCATTGGTGTGCACATATTGCAACAATCCAGAAATCTAGTCCTGTTACACAACCGAAGGCAGAGGTTTTGTAATTCCCTGAATAGGTTACGTAGATTGAAAATGAAAACATTTTCATAAAACGCTGTGAGTAATGAGTGAGCAATTCCACTGAACACTAGACCTCAGGCTGCCCTGCACTGTTCACCCTCTGCGCTGCCGAACGGAGCCGCCTCCTCAAGCGCAGGTCACTAATTCGCTTGATGGTGAAAAGCCTGGCTTTGAGCACTCCCCTCAGAACGAAAAGGGAAAAATTATTTTTCGACTTTCATGTATTATGCAAATATAATATCTATAAATAATGTGGCTTTGTGCTTTCAGTAAGTGCTATCTAGCATGTATCAGCCTATGAATTGAATTCTTCTTTTAAGACTATCATACTACATACACTTTCATGGATGAGCAAAAGATCCACTAGAGAGGCACGCTGCAAGTTTTATTTACAAATCAAATTCTGAGCATCCAAACAACAGGGCTGGGGGAATTTAAAGGCAGCTTGAGATAACTTTCTTGAGTATAACTCAGAAAACCCACAACTCTGTATGAAAAAGAAAAGCTTTTTGGCAGAAGTACTGCTTCCCCGAACAGACTTAGGGTTAAAAGAAACTTGTATAAATTATCTATGTTAGAGAAATTGTGCATTAAAATGTGACTTTAAAAGATTATTTTAGTTTGGTTCAAGATGAACATCTTACTGTATTTTACATAATTCAAAGCTTATTCCCATTAAAATTCATTAGATCTGTGTATTCAAATCCACTAGGTATCTTTGGAAACACTAAGCTAATGTGTTTAACTGCTACTGTAAATTTTCAGCCTTCTTTAAAGGTTTCTAAACAGAGTTTTTGGATGCTACAGCAGAGGTTGCCTGGCAGAGGAGACAAAAATTGCTCTTGGGGAAACACCGTTGTGTCAAATGCATGAAAAAGATGGGAACAGAGGGAATTTCAAACAGGTACATTAACTTTCAGAGTGCGCGGTGGTGAAGAGACGTTCGGGACTGTACGCGATTCAAGACACAGTGTAACTTGTAAATACAGGGAACGTTAATGGGAACAGTTTTGTCTCTTTTAACAGCGCTGATGGATTTCATTACTGTGCGGTAACAAGTTGAAATAGATAGGTGAGGCCTTGTACTCCTTTTTTTGTTATGAATTTTTAAACCCCTTAAAGGTTCCAGAAAACAGAGTGTACAAAGCATATAATAAAAAATTACTTTGCCTTTAGTGCATGAAAAGCAAAAGCTATAAAAGTCAAGGAGGTGAAAGATCCTCGGGGAATATCCTTTGCCCTTGAACCCTCGCAGTTGCAACACGTATGCTCTGAATAAATAAGAGACTAACAAGCCGTCCTTTGCAAACACATCGGCCAAGGCATCCCGAGCAGTGAGCCACACTTGCGCGCTGGCTCTCTCGCTGCTCGTTTGGGAACACCTTCAGGGGAACCATTTTTGGAGGGCTGCACTTTCTCAAAAGCAGGTCCCCTCAACGTGCCGGGCTGCACCACCGAAATCCTTGCCGCTTCTGCAAGCCCTGATTTCGGGTTCTTCGCGATAGCCTGCGTTTGCATGTTCCTGAAAAACCTGACACAAGCGGAAACCTTTCGCGTGTGAAAGAAATTTCACTTTTTTTCTTTTATGAAAAGCCTCCTCTACCTCCTCAGTTCTGAGTTCAGGTTTCAATCACCGCCGCGGCCGATCTTTTTTATTTTGTGACGTGTCGGACTAGTCCGACTCTGCTCCTGCTGAGGCCAATGGAAAACTCCCACTGCTTCCAAGCAGAAGGGAATTAAGCCCCAAATGAATAGCCTTACTTTGGTGCAAAGATCAGGAAGCCCATAAGAACAGATAGGCATAGATACAAAATCTAAGAGACTTAATTACCCCCAGAAAACCCCAAATTAAAAACCTAGAAAATATCTTGCAGCCAAATTACTTGAGATACAGAAGTTTCTCTAAGTTCGGTAGGCGCCAAGGCCCCAGTACGTACAGGGCTGCACTATTTGCTGCTAAACTTAGGTTAATAGCCGATGACCCCTTCCATTCTTAACCTCGAGCGCTGACCTCCTGACCTACCCCCAGTGATGGTGTTTATAAGCATGTTGCCACTGGTGTAAATAAAAAAGGAACACAATGTGCTGAAATTGTTACTGGTGATGACAACTGACACGCATTTTACACTGCCAGTGGGCAAACCCATCAATAAATAACTCCAAATCTGTTGTTAATGTGTTCAGAGCTTCTTGCAACAACCATGTCGTTTTTGCTGGTTTTTCTCTTTTCCCCTACATGTATCTTTGTGGGAAGAACAAAAAGCTACCAGTAAGGAAGCCAGCCAAAAATAAGGCAGCCTATGGATAAAGTTTACCAGTCGCATTAGCCAACAGCTGGAATTTCTACCTTCCAAGGTACTCCTTCAGCTATGGGGAAAAAAAAAAGGCATGAAAAGACACTGCACCATAGATCGAGCAAAATGGTATACTTTCTAAAACCTTCAAAGCAAAAAAAGCATGTGGCTTGTGATGAAAACACAGGCTTTGAAAGACCCTGCCCAGGGGGTACTGTGAAAACTCATGCTCTCCACACAGCCCACAAGAAGCTAACCAAAGCAAACTTTTTAATAAATTAACTTAAAAACTACAGAAATGCTTCACATAAAAAATAAGACAAAAGGACAGACCCTAACTCTTACCCATCTTTTTTTTAAAAAAAACAACAAACTTTTGGTTTTTTAGTTAAATAATTTGTTTCTAAGTTTTTTATTACCAATTCAGTTTTAATCCAGATCGGAATTATAAAGCAATAAAGTTTTCAAAGTAGACAATCATATTTTACATA
This sequence comes from Phalacrocorax carbo, assembly GCF_963921805.1. Lineage (NCBI taxonomy): Eukaryota > Metazoa > Chordata > Aves > Suliformes > Phalacrocoracidae > Phalacrocorax > Phalacrocorax carbo. The sequence goes on from NC_087529.1 coordinate 4,525,414, forward strand.
AATTCAAACCCACGGTAACAGAGGCTTCTGTGCGAAATCTGTCTTTTGCCGAAGATATTGCAGCCACATATATATTTTTATTAACTTATGTGAATTACTTCCAATTAAAAATTACGTAGAGGATGAGTGTTCACACGACTCCTTTCGGTAGGAGCTCCGAGGGCGTCAGGACAGCGCGGTGGTAACGTGTATGAGCTATCGCAGCTGGAGCCGAGGCACGGTGCCTGTTACACACCCAGCGCCCCGCTGCTGCCCCGGGAACAGACCCCTGGCGGTGCCAGTCCCCTGGCTGCTCCCTGTCAATGGCTCGGACGAGAACGGGAAGAAAAAACAAAGGGAAAACCACGAACCAAAAATTTCAGACAGCTTTAAACACTTCTGAGTTGAAACAGCCTATTCTGTTCATCTAATCATCTCAAATAACTCACTAAGGGGCTGTATGAAATACTGCTGCAAAGGCCAGCTCCACAAAAGGCACGAAACCCCCAAAATACACCACAGAAAACAGTGGATTCCTGACAACCAGCTGATCAGGAAATGCAGAAAAGACTAATATCAAAACGCGAGTGCTTCTGAGAGTCCTGCTTTATCAGGCACGTGCTGGGCCTGGTGCTTAGCCGGCTCTCTCAGCTAACGTGCAGAATCTGTCATTTTCATGGTGAACAGCTAAAATTGTTGTTGCTGCTGCTACAGTTCAGTGAGACAAAAGGTACACCAGCATGTTTTTAAAATGAACAAGTTATAAAAATTATTATAGCAGATGTAACAGCCTATAAAATATGATCAAATCAGTCATCTATCTTTCTCAAAAAGAAAAATTAGATTATGTGTAATTGTAAAATCTAATTTACATTCTCCTATTTCCAATTTAAATTTCCACTTTTATGAAATATTCTCTGCTTCAAAGTTGTGCATGTGTAAAAGACGCTTTGACATGCTTCTAATTGATTTGTTTTACACTATCGAAAGGATAACAGTGATTTGCAAAAGAATTTTTTTCTGTCTTGCACACATCTCTCATTTGCCCATCTTAATTCAATTAAAGGAAGTAAGGACGGGTTGACCGATGAATGAACCATATTTTAACTGAGGACATTTCTATGTAAACTGGAATATACCAACCACTAATTCTCAGCCAGTTACTTCCGATCTGCAACTTTTATTTTGAAAGGTCACGGCATGGTCACCGAAAAGACAGAGGATATTAAATGCTGGCAAGCATTTTGTAATAGTGAAAAACTAGAGGCTGATATCAAAAGCAAAAGATTTTAAACTCAAATGCAATTTATATGCAAACATTCTGTATTTATTCCTAGCAATAAGTGCAGTTAGAAGTTAAAACTTTAAAGCAACCCCTCTCCCTACTCAGCGCAGTGTACGTCTATTCCATGGAAGGACATTGAAGAAAGCATAATTTTTCTGTTTCTCATAGGCCCTATATTATATTCGTGGTAACTGGAACACCCGGGACACTAAAATATCACTTCTGTGCATCTTGGTGGGTTGTTAAGGAAACATGCGTAGAAACGCTGAGCCCGTCTACCAAGATTTATTTGCGCAAAGACAAGGTGCGAAGTACGCGGCGTGCTCCGTGACGGGTTGGCGCGTACCTGCGTATACCCACGTCAACCCACGGCTACAACTCCTGCCGCGAGCAGTAGGATAACCCTCACGTTTGAGCTGCAGTCTCTACACTGACCTGGCATACCCTGGAATACCAGGATACATCTGAATCCAGCAGAGAAGTTAAAAGTGAAACAGAAAGCAAGAATCTTCAGCTTCAGTGCTGAATTTAAGCACATTCCATTATTTTCCAAGGATCTAAAGGAGGTGGCGTAACCCACCTCGTACACGTCAAGAAGGCTGTGAAGATAATGAGGGTATTTGTTTCTATGCCAGGTAGGAGAGTTCTCTGTCCTCATCCCCTCCCCAGCCACGGGCACGTCGCTGCTCCTGCGCTGCAAGGCGCGAGGAGGAAAATTCCTTCAAGTTCAAGATTAATGAAGCAGATTTGATTAGTCTCGTCCAAATGAGCAGGCGCAGCACTGCACAGGGGTGGGCTCAGCGGTGGGGAGCGCTGGGTAACATCAACGCTTCCTGTGAAGTACTGTTACACAACGACAACATTTCAAGCAGAAACGTATTAATATATTTGCAGGATTGTACCTTTAGCACCTTTTGGACACTGCTCTTAACCTCGCTGCTTAACAAGAGAGGCACTACAGTCGATGATAGAGGAGAGAGCATTACAATAAGGATATTTTTTTAAGGAAATACTTGCTGACAGCATACTGAAATGAGGATAAACACATGCCTACTGTTTCAAAACAGCAGCAAAGGCTGAGCTTTTATTAAACAAACATGGCAACCAAGGCAGCTAAAGCCCAAAGGCAAGATGCCCTGTCACCAGAGAGGTGAGGCTGATGAGGTCTGTCCTTGGCCAACTAGTTGTGAAGTCCCTCCTGAATCAAACAGTATCAGGGAGCACCTGAGGGTTTTAAGCCTGAATTTCCACCGGAGAACAAAGCGTGGTGGGACGCACGCACACCAACGACACGGCCAAATCGCAGATGGATGAGGAGAGTTAAATGTGCTTTCTCTCACTACGAAGGCAGCCACTGCCACCTTCAAGCTCACAGAAGATCCCTAACAGCCGGGTCCTGCTACGAGACCCTCCTGACAGCAGATTACCAACCTGAACAGCTTCACTGCAAAAATGCAAATTAGAGTTTACATAATTTGCTTTCGTTTTGTAAGCCAGTATGTCGTCAGAAGACTTTCGACTAAACTGGTGCACACTGGCAGGTCAGAAGCCATTTCTAACCAGCCACCAGAGAAACGCAGAAAATACCAAGTGGAAGACGCACATTACCACTCTGCTTCTGTTTCTCAGGTACAAGAGATGAATAACAGGCACAAGGCTTTTCCCCTAAAACGGATCTCGGCCAAAGGATGTTTGGTTTTGGTTTCTTTTTTTTTTTTTTTTTTTAATTTTAGAGCAGCGGTCTCCATTACTTGTCCCTTTAATAAATACCTAAGTTAAGAGTGAATGCAATAAATTTTAATTAGGATGGTGTCTATACTTGTCCACAAAATTAGTTTCTGAAAATACAAAACCCTTGGCAGGTTTTAGATCTCATTTTAGCAACGAGGTAGAATTTGAGACGCTTCTGAAAACCTCCCGTTTGCACCTCACAGCACAGACCACCAGCTCCCATCGGAGCTGTGCTGGGGTCCAGCCCTGACCCCCACCTCTTCGCCGCCCGCGCTCTCCTGCTCCCTGGCCCGGGGTCAGCCTCGGTGTAACGATGGCCGTTCAAAGCTGGACGTACAACACCTACAAAGAGGGTCTTCTCCTGCCAAACAACTCAACTACAAACTCCCGGTGAAGTTTTGGCGTGATGCCTCACTGCACCGTTTCTCCTAAAACAGAAAATGTTAATGGCACGAAGTGCCAAGGCTGTCTTCCAGAAGCAGGCACCGATAACACAGGGGACAGAAGCACACTGGTTTTGTGAACGCTAACATGAAAACGTGCTAAGAGTCGGCCAGAAGAACAACCGCTACTTTAAACCGGAATGGGACCTTGCATGAATTAAACCGGCCAAACTCTGACCACTCTCGCCGAGTATCAGCAGAGCCCTTGACCGAACCGGCTGACGCGCGCCGCGGTAACTGAAAAGCTAAGACGACTCCTCCCCACCACTTGCGGAGCGAGAATGACTCCTTACGAGTAAGGTAGGCAGCAGGCGGCTATTCCTTTTGGCTAGCGTTATAAATAAAGAACATCCAGCTTGTACGACGTGCAAGAATTATTCCCATTTGTGAGTTTTTCCTGGAGTGAGAGCAAACTCCACTAAATATTCCTGTCTGCCTCCGTGTGCACAAAGAGCCCCGAGCACATAAATCTGTAGTAATATTGCTCTTAGAAGGACCAAGACATACACACCGATGCCCCTGTGCTGTGTATACGATTTAAAGCAAACAACGCTCTTCTGGAGCGAGCACTGCGAGCCACTGCGAGGTGGGTGAAGCCACTGCTGCCTGTGTAGCGACGCCTCTAAACCCCACCAAGAGCAGGGTGGAAGGTAACCTGCACGGCAGCGGAGGGGACTGCCACCGCCGAGCTCCTCCAGCACTGCCCGGCCATGCTGCTGTGTTAATGACCTCGCAGCAGTAGACAGATCCAGTCCTTCTGCTTTTCTTTCTCACTGAATGATTTCCCTAAAGCCAAAGCTGGGCAAAATGCCACTAATGCTGCCGTAAAACTCCCGCTGTGTTAGGAGGGAGGCAGGCGACTGAGGGTTAGGAGGTAATCAAGCTTACAGATTAAGGCTCGCTAAAGCTACAAGATCAGCACAGCTCGGGGTGTTTATTAACTCTTTGAAAACCAAGATGTATGATTTCGTATCACATTAATATAAAGGATGTTTTCTAACAAGACCTGACAGCTGAACTGTTTTGCAAGATTAATTCTAATTTGTGCAAAGCTAAGACTACACAAGAAACGCTCTTTAAACCTATTTGGATCAATTGCGTTATAAAATGTGCTTCAAACTATGAGACTGCCCAAGCAAAAACCTCCCGAGAGTTACAGAGAAGTAAAATTTGCTGGTTATTCTTCCGTTCAGAAACAGCTCTTTTTAAATTAAACAAGGTATCCTGAAAGTCAATGAGTTAAACATACTTCCACCCCCTTGGTGCATTAAAGCTGCAACCTGGGAATTACTCTTTTTTTAGCAGTGCAGAATGGGTTAATTTCTGAATATAAAATGAGGTTGCTGCAATCTGGGTGTTTTTTTGTTTTGTTTTGTTTGTAACACAAAGCAAAATATACTCTACAGATGCTTGATTAAAATGCAACAGCTGTTTATGGCGGTCCATTTTCCGCTAATTTACTAGGGCAGATTTTTCAAGGAGCCTTGTTTTATTGCATCCTCATTTGCATAAACATTCATATACCAGAGCTGTCTGTCCACTTGTCCCTGGCTTGGCTAATATTTAAGGTTTAAATTCAAATTCAACTAAGCCATCGCTCCTGTAAAGGAAGAAGAGTTTTGAGAGTAAGGTGTTACGCCTCTGTCCCACGATCTAACCTGCGCTTTGTATGTATTTAACTTCTCAATCCAAAATATTTCATTTTTTGGCATCGTGCGCAACTAGCATTTAATCTGCTCTTCACATCTGTCTGGGTAGGCCTGGTGCCTTTTTTTTATATTATTATTTCCCTTTTGTTTATTTGATCTATTACATTCCTTAAGCTTGATGATTAATCCAAATTATTAACAAATACAAAAGGGTTTATGTAAATTATTATGATGAACAAAACCAAATCACAATTATAACATTGTTAAGTGAATTAGGCAACAACGGCTACAGCTTCCCTATCATAGATGGAGGGGGATGAATTTGAACTTTACTGACAGTAGCAGCAGAAAGCCTTAATCGCTGAGCACCAGTACAGGCTGGTTTTCACAGGGTAATGACCCACCTATACATTCATAAAAAGGGTCTCATTCATCATAATTCATATTTTAAAAAATCTCTTGCAAAACTAAGGGAGGGAATGTGTGAAAAGTGATTGGACGGGTAAAACTGTACGGGGCTGGCAAGGCCTTAATTGATTTTATTGTGCTGTGTCTAAGGCTCCTCGCACAGTACATCAGATCTGTATCTAACTGCATTTCCATTGATTTTCACTGATAGGCTTCTTTCTTATGTCTAGGGCTTAAGTACTAAACTAATAAAAGGATAAAAGACTTTGTAATACAGATTTTGAAAATAATGTGCACACATGATTTCTATGGAAGAAAATGGCATGATATGTGTTTGTCCTACCAAAGTGACTACAACCAAATGTAATATAAAAAAATGCAACTAATACGAAGAAGATTACTGGGGACGGACGGACTAAAATCAGCTTGATTGTAAGCAGACTTGACTTCAATGGAGTTGTACAATCTCACATTAGGGGTGATTTTGACTGATATCTCAAACTTGATTGAAAGAGATTATAATTCATTGCAGATGTGGCTTAGTTCTTCAAAATGCTCAATAATGAATCCTACATATTCTCATAAAAGTATCTAACATACATATCCTGATAAAATTACCTAAGGCAGAGTGAACTGTTTTTTAACTGGTTTTGTATGATCATATTCTTGGGCCTTTAAAATACATTAATTTTTAAGGCATCTATCCTGTGGCAGTAACATTATGACAGATATAAAACTCCCTTTAACGCAACTGTGCATTTATAGTACAGTTCAGAGCTTTTTCAAGCTCTAGAGTGTTGCTGGATTGGGCTTTGTATCAAATGGCCACAATGAAGCTGAAAAAGGTGCTTGCTGCAGATAAAAAGGGATAGTGCAGTTTGACTAGCCGGTTATAAAAGCAACAGGTTCACCTAAAGGGAACACATGTTAAATGCAAATACCCAAATACAGGGGAAAAAATCTAAAATTTGGGAGGGGAAAATGTCTTCAAAAAGACAGTTTTCCAATTTTTTATTCTACATACCCTGCCATCACTTGCCAATACCATCGCGAACTACGCTATCTGCTAGTCAGATGGTTTGTAACATCTGTATAACAAATGATGATGTATAATAGTTGTTCTGGTTCTGTGTTCCTTTACAAGGCTTGGTGTTGATAATCTCCAAAGCACACCCATGATTCTTTAAATTAAACATAAGAATCTTGTCTCACAGTACAGCTAGGTTATCCATGTGTAAGAGCCCAAGCCAAGTAATTACACATCCGCTCAAAGGATTAGACACATAAGATTTCTTTAAATTTTTAATAAAACTGCACAGCTGTTGTAGGGAAAAAACTCTTTTGTTCTAGATTTTTTAAAACCATTAAGCTCAAAGTGATTCACAGTTACGCTTCAAGAAAATTACTTTAAAAGTATTTCTGTTAGGCATGGTTTTTAGTAGGTTTAACATCACTTTAACCTCATGGCAACAGACTTGAGTCAGGAACAACCTAAAGGAAAGGTATTCGGTCAAGTTTTAAAGAACATCTCTCTGCTTTTACTAGAACACCTGCAAATGCATTTTACTTAACAATATAACCACTTAAAGTGCACATTAGCCAGGGCACAGAAAACTCTGTTACATTTGGTTTCATGAAGTCAGCCCGTGGGACAAGCGGAAAGCCGACGTTTGAGCGGCACCGCACGATGGCACACGGCAGACGCAGCCTCCCTGACAGCCTCTGCTGCCCTGCAAAACGGGACTAATCGCCTCGGGGCGAGTGCCACGACTGAGAAATAACTGTGGCCTGGGACAGGGGCAATGAATGGCCCAAATCCTGCAGCAACAAGGGGGTGGGATTCTGCCCCAGAAGCTTTTCCAGTGCCGATGGTTCAATGGGGACAGAGGTGCAGGGGAGGCGTGCCTCAGCTGCTGCGAAACCACAGGTTGCTGGAAGCTCATCAGACCGGTGCACGAGCAACACTGCGCCACGAATGAGAAGTGGCAGCGTTAGCTGGAATGCGTACCAGGAAGATGAAAGCAGCAGATGTGCGTTCTTCAAAAGACGCATGAGTAGCTGGAATGAAATCTGGACTCAGCGCTGGTGACGGAGGCAGAGACAGGGAGAGACACCAAATGGGTGACAGCATCCAAACAGGCTCTGGCAAACTCAAGATGAACTGGAGAGGACTCGCAAACCACGATGGCTGAACATGACTAAGAACAAACCTTTCATACGGTCTTCAAACATTGTGCTTTCAGAGCCTTTAAGGAAAGAGAAGGAACAAATCTGGACAACGATACCAATAATGAGGCTGGACCGTTCAGGAGAGAGGGAAGTTCCTAAGGACTATAGCCAACAAAGGCAAAAGATGTATTAGCAGAAAGCGCAAGGTCAGGAATGCGGGAGTCGGAGCGCCTGTCAGTTAGGAAGGCTGGGGTAGAAGCCTGGGGTCTTCCCAGCTGCAGGACGGTGATGGGCTGGCTGTCTGGCATGGCCGTGCTCCAGCGCGTATCACAGAAAACAGAAATATTATGTTGTTCAGCGCAGCGGTGAGATGTCATCTCAAACACGTGTACTGATCCTCATGTTCAAGCTGAAAACTTGAAAGAGATACAAAGCACTCTGACGAGGGGAACAGAAACCCTGGCTCAGGTAAGGGAGTGAAGGCATCAGGGCTTTTTCCCGCTCCAGCTGTAAGCCAGGGCAAGTGTGTGACCACCCTCCACACACACTCCAGGGATGTAAGCGCCGGGAAGGAAAAACTATTTATGTTAAAGGACAGCGTCAGCACAAAACCAGGTGTACCTTAAAAGATTTCTAATCATCAAAGCAGCAAGAAGTATGGGGGCAGCAGCACTCTGGCGTGAAGACGGAGGGCCGCAGGACGTGCCGCCCTGGGGGCCGGGGTGCCGGCTGTGCTAGGGCGAGCCTCCTCACCCAGGTCCCTCCTTCCAGCCTGGTTTTCTAATTAAAATATTTTACAGGACTTTGGTTTTGTACCTTGGTGTAAATTTACCACCATAAACCCATTGCAATAATATGCAATATTACTAAACAACCAATACGTAGGATTTACAAGATAAACTATGGTATGCGGGTATATTTACAATGAATCTAAATCTCTAAAGATTTTAATGAACTGCAGCTGACCTTGATCAGTGATTCAAAGCCCAGAGCAGCTTCTACTCTCTCACACATTACTAACCTTTGCTACAACATTTATCAATTTACCTTCTTGATCTCTCAAGCAGGTCATGTTTTCTAATCAGCCACTAGCTCAAAGACCTACATCCCAATTAAATTACTGAATGAAGACATGCTGGAATGTAGGCTTCTTTTAAAAGAATTAGCACAAAAATACACTGAACTACTGGATTTGCCGGGTCTGAACTGATTTTTAAAAAACATTTCTATATAACATGCAAGTTATGGACACGTATCTTACTCAGAATTAGAACTGTTAATGTCATCCCTGAAACTCACTGTTTCCTTGGCTGTTTTCTATTTTTGCTTCCCCGAGTGTTCTGCACATAAATACTGACCTGAGCTTTAAATCATCTATGCTGAGCAGTGAGCTCCTCAGACATTGGCTTGTCTGAAATCTTAGAGTACAAAAACCTACACAGATGGTTATTATTAAGCATTAGAGTAGCTTCACAGACTTAAAACCACTTGCACTTAAAGTTAGACACTTATTAAAACGTCCACAAGGTCTGAGCCTAATTTTTTTCTCTTTCAACGCGGCATATACATTGAAATTGCCGTAGAAAAAGGAGTGCTGAAGGTACAGCTGTAGGGCTCCTCGCAGCCCCGCAGGGCGGCGGGTCTGACGGCAGGCTCCTGAGAGCCCTCCTCCCTCGGGGCCCCGAAGGAGCAAGCTTTGGGCCGAAGGACTTGCGCCGGCGGCAGCAGCCGCCCCTCCCGGGTCAGCAGCAGACAGGCCAGTCCTGCCGCAGCGGGGGTGACAGCGACCCCCAACCTTTCAGCCGGACTACGGGCCACTCCTGGCTTTGGTTTAAAAGGCAGGTTGTGCAAAACCCGCTTTCTGCCGCCTCCTGCTCTGCAGGCCAGGAGCAGCGCGCTGACAGAGCCCGCGTGACGCGCGGTAGCTCATCTGCACACGCACGGTAGCTCTGATACTTCCTGGATTTGATGCACATGTTGAGAACGACTGTACCCAGCATGTGCAAAAACAGAGTCACGCAGGAGGGGAAAAAACGGTAACACGTAGTGCTGCGCCTCACAGCAGCCTAGCTGGATTGCTAAGTATCACACACATCGCTGTTATTTCTAACAGAGCATCGCTGCGAACACAGGTAAAGATACGGAATCCCCCGATGTTTATTTTGCTTTCCTGTTTCTATTTTTTGCCACTTGCAGAATCAGCAATCAGTAATGACAAACCCTGAAAAACCCCAAATACCCAACACTTCCCAAAACATACGCCATCAAGTCGCATTTGCAGTCACTAAGGCAGAGCTGAGGGACATTCAGAGCACCAAAGCAGCACCAGTTACAGACAAAATTTACATTCCAACGGGGCTTCCTCTGATTTTGAAAAGCGACTTGCTTGTACTTATAATCCTAGCTTACAAACGTCAGCACGCACTTGTTTCTACCGGACTCAAGTCTTCCACAATCCCCTCCTCCCTTTATCGAGTATTTCACAGCAGATTCAGACTCTGTCAATAAGCCATACAAGAAATGTGAAGCCACGTTTGCATTTTATGTAACACAAAGAGTTTGGATTACTTTGGTTTTTATGAAGGTGCAGGAGATGCCAAGTCTGCAGGTGCAGGCTACTAAGAGCAGCTTTGGTACTGCTGAATCCAACTCATCCCTACTGTAAATCTGCTTTGTAGCTCTAATGCCAGGCTGCACAGCACCTAGAATCTAACGCCACCACCTTTCCTGGCTGCTAGCATTTTTATAATTAATTTTTAGGATAAAATTGTTGTTTCAAATGCCAAATACACAAGAAGAGTAAATGTGCTGAATTCTGATGGCAAGAGAAGCTGTGCATACACCAAAGCCAGCGCAGGGAACCGATACCCTTGTTTAATCAGAAGGTTATCCTACCCGGAGTACGGCATCCCACCTACCAAGCATATACACAAAATGCGTAACCACGGCCTCCTCCTGTGACCCGCTGTGCTACACCGACACCACTGGTATTTGCCAGGGCGGGGGGTCTCAGCCCCAGCGGAGGTAGGGACAGGTGCCAGCACACCCGCAGGCTCACAGGGGTAACAGGTCTCAGGAAGGTGGAGGGATCAGAGATGTGAAAAAGGATGAGGATTAAGGAAAGCCAGTGAGGTGAGCAAGTATCAGCTAGTTCAAAAGAGACAATGTGTTCAGAGTAAAAATAACAAACTGGTCAAACACTGTATTAATTGTCTATTGCCCTTTTTCTTTCTAAATGCTAATACTTCAGTTATATGATGAGTTAAGCTTGTATGTATAAAACATTTCTGATGTTTATAAAAGGGAGTGTTGAACCCCAACACTGTGGGGATTAAATCTGCTGACATTTCTGGCCCCTCGTCCATCCCACTGCACACCTCTGTATCGCTCTGTGCACACCAGTAAAACCGCCTGCATAATTTTTTTTGATTTTTTTTTTTTTCTGCAATAGTTACAGAAAGATGATTTCCCTACAGTAATGCAAGGGCTCTGCCAAGGCTGACAGTTCAGGACCCCCTCGTTGAGGAAGTACTTCAGGAGGCATAAGCCTCGTAGGTATTGTGTTTTGATGACTGCTGTCACTGGGAAGTAAGAGCACGTTGCAAAAACAGATGCACGATACATACAAGAAAATGCTACTCCGTCCAAGTTTAATTTATTTGTTGACAGAGAAGATCTACTGTGCTTAATGTAAAGTTCAATAGAAATACATGTAATACAGATATCTAGAATCATAACTGCAATAAAATAAGCTCTGCATTTATCTGGCTGTTAAATGCAATTCAAAATTTATTGGTAAAAAGGAATCAAATTTGGTTATGGCATAAAATATATTTCTTGCCTTACAAGAGCAACCTAACCGAGTCCCATTCATCACGACAAATCAGTGCTGTTAATCTCTGCCCAGTGACTTTGTTTACAAGCGGCGTGCAGCGGCACACGGCATCAGCGGCCAGGGAAACCGGCTGCACCCTCTACCTTGCGACAAATCCAGGAAAGAAAGAGCAGCAGCTACAAATATCGTTGCCCACAGCAAACGTCAGCCCTCCAGATGGCTTGCTTTGCCTTTTTTTTTTGTTATTATTTTTTAAATAAAGACATCAGCTGACATCCGAGTCCTGAGTGGATACTCTCAGGTTCACTATTCGTCAGAGATCATCTATGCTGATCCTCTGAGCTCATACATGGAGACCCAGGCAGTCGCTCCACAACTACTTCTAACAGAGAGATTTTAAACGGTGACAGTAAGAATTCACAGTGAGCATTTATGGCAAAAAGAAAAAGTTTCCTCAGACCCTCTAGATGCCATTTCAGTAAGTTCTTCTCAAGAAGGATATACATTAAAGCACATTGAATACTTTTACTTATTGCGTGTATCTTCCCTAATTACAAATTCATACAAGCAAGAGGATTTCCTTGGCGAGAGATCCAGTGTGTTTCTTTTTGCCTTTAGCTTACTACGCCGGCTACTGAAAATATAGTATTCTAAAAATGAAATAACTTTCTCATTTCAGTGTGGTTGTAAGCTTCCTGCTAGGCTGTGACCTAATTGAGACTTTTGATCTCAGCTTTTGCAAAACATGTTGTTCTTCAGAGTCCGTAAAACATTTTAACTACAGATCTCCTGCAATCATTACTGAAAGCTACAGGGAATAAAATAATAAAGAAAGGGGAGGGGGGAAAAAGCTCACTTTATCAAAGTAAATGGAAATACAAGGTATTAATTATGCTAAATGAAGAAATATGGGCATTTGGTTACTTTTGCGGGTCAGAAATATTTTAATCTGGCGCTGCCAGCCAGCTGCCTCTCTCTGACCTGCGTGCATCTCTATCAGCTGCCGGATCACATCAAAGCAGAAGTGAGTGAGGAAAGCAGCGACCAGCGCAGGGGCCCCGCTGCGGTACCAAGGTCACAGATTTGACTGAAACCACCACATTGTTATCAATTACAATCACTGATAAGGACACGACCCTTTTTTGAGGCACATAAATGGGGGGATAGTCAGGCAACTGCTTTTCCCCCAAATCACACTTGGCTCGCTTTATGTGCCGATAGGGAGAATAAAACTGCACAGCGAATTCTAATTCTTAAATGGGCATAGAGTTAAAAATATGACCCAGAGTCCACTGCTGATAAGATCCACTCAGATCACCCGAATGCAGTTCCCTTGATTCGGTTAACTGAGCCAAATACACGGCAGAGCACAATTAAAGCAGAGGGGAAATTGTATTTCTACCCTACAGCCGGCTCTTGTGAAGTTTCATCAAAGCAAACCCAAAAATGTCTTTATTATAGCGAGACCTACAGCAGAAGCACATGTAACCGAAATAAGTAGTGTTATACAGTAGTAAGTCACCTAGTAAAATAAAAGTATATTTTCAATAAAGATTAGTTCTGCATTTTATTTCCTAAAATTCTTTGATCAAGTAATTTTGAACTATATAAAAACAGCCAGACCTCCCTAACTTAGCATTCCTTAAGAGATTGTTTTGCTGCACACAAAATGCTACAGTCTCATCTAACTATACTTCAGGTGACGGTCCTCTTGTTAATTTTAAACACACCGCGGTTTTTTGCTCGCATTTGTTGCGGACACATTAGTCTGGAGAAAAAGAAAGCTTCAGATACGGACTATCCTATTCCCCAACCAGAATGAAAAATATTTTTACAACAGGCTAACCACAATATTCCAGCATTTTAAGTTTTCTCAGAATAAGTGCTTAAAAAATTATACAGAAAGGAGGGGTATAACTTAAATCCTTAATGATTTAAAATGTCAAATCTAATTCACTCCCCTTGCACTTAGAACGAACAAGAAATTAAAATGTTAACACTGTGAATCATCTTGGCTTTTTCAAGTCAAGACTTAAACACTAACTAGTTTACTCTGTATGCCCAAAATATTTACTAGATCCGAGTCAGACTTAAACAGTGTAAAATATGATCGTTCTGTAGTGCAAAACAGTTTTATACATCCAAAAGAGGTAACGAGGTGAAACTGGAAGCTACAAAGCTATATCCTCCCAGTCTACCTACAGGTTTGGATTTTACTACCTTCCCCCCCTCCCCTAAGGGGACCAAAAGGGACATATATGGTGATATGGAATTAAAGAGCTACAATTATTTCATGTACCTTGTGAATTTAGTATAAAGTTAAACGTAGAAAATATAGTGGAGGAAACCGTTTAAAAGCCTGTACAATGGTTAAGAGAGGAACAGTAGGATATAGTCTTTAATCCTTTAACAAACTTCACTCTCTGTGCCAAGAAGCAGAGAGAAAAATACATTTTACATTTTATAAATAGTCGTGAACATAAGCTAAAGCATTTTGCCACTTCTGGGAAATCAATAAGCAAAAACAAGCCACTCATTTGCAAATAATTTATGTGGCTTTTTTTGCTAATGCAGGACAATCTCTCTGTGAAAACGAGGGCAATAACTTTATTATGCTCATAAATGCAAGGCAAAGCAAACAGAGACTGATGCTACTTCTATATAGGCTGAACAAAAGGCACAACTTCGATTAGATACTAACATCAGAGGGACTGTGGAGCTGCACAACTTGTTTCAGTGAGGCAAAATTACAGAGCATATGGAACAAAAAAGCCACAATTATTTAAAATACATTAGATAAGCTGCTATTTGTTGATGCTTAAAACTGCAAAGTGTAATACAGGAATGGTATTTTTATGGAGGTCTGTGAAACGCTGCTAGGAGCTGCCTTGCACGCCTGCACAGAAGCAGATCTGCCATCCCAAGGCTCTGGATTTTGCTGTGAAAAGAGTGCAGATTTAGGCCAATTACCATTTAGCCTGCCTGATCGCGCTCCTGAATCTGCACAAACGAGTGCCGTGGCACAGATTTTGCCCCGGTGCAGAGAAGGGCGGGGGGAAGGGTTAGCACCCACTGTTCAATCATCACT